>NC_044385.1:131624354-131959147 GCF_006542625.1 Nomascus leucogenys | reverse complement strand
GCTTGGATTCATGTTCTTGTGTTCACACCACACCATCCCCAGTATGGGCCTCTCTGCAGCAAGGGGATGAAGATGTTGTTGATCGTGGGGCTAATGTACATGACCACTGGGACCCTCCAAGGTGTGGTAGGCTGGGCAGGAATAGCAGAGAATTCACTACAGGCGTGTGTGTGTGTAGGTAAGGAATATAGAGCAGGAGGCTTTCACAATATTCCAGATGGAAGACAGTGAAATCCGCCAAGCCCAAATTCAAATTATACCAAAAGGTATAAGTGTCAAGAGAAGAGAATAGGATATACCTTACTTGTTTAACAGATTGCTTCCTTTTTTATATAAAGTAATTTTAGGTGGTAAAATATACAGAAAATATAAATATATATAAAACCTACTTAAAATTTACCATTTTCATCATTTTTAAGTGTGAAATTCAGTGGCTTTAAGTTCATTCATGATGTTGTACAACCATCAGTACTAATACAGAATGTTTTCATAATTGTAAACGAAACATTTGTTCCTATTAAACGCTAACTTCCCGCTCCCCTGTACCCTCAGGCCTTGACAACCATTATTCTTCCTTCTGCTTTCCTGCATTTGCCTATTCTAGATCCTGAATATAGTGGACACATGCAGTGTTTTCCCTTCGTGTCTAGCTTCTTTCCTGAAGCACAATGTTTTCAAGTTTCATCCATGTTGTTGCGTGTATCAGTACTTCATTCACATAATTTTATAGATAAATAATATTTCATTGCATGTGTGTACCACATATTGCTTATCCATTCATTAGTTGCTGGGCACTTGACTTGCTTCCATGTTTTAACTACGGTGAATATGCTGCTATGAACATTGTTGTACAAGTGTCCGCTTGAGTCCCTGTTTTCAGTTTTTTTGGGTATATAATTAAGAGTGGAATTGCTGGATCAGACAGAAACTGTATGTTTAACATTTTGAAGAACTGACAAGTTGTCGTTTCATTGGCTTTCCCTTATACTATTTGCACGTGTAGCATGCAGATCTCCACTGTAGCCCTGGGTCCTGCAAATATTATTAGGGACAGGGCCTGACAGCAACCTTATGGATCTATACATGTAGAAAGTAAATCCATCCTTGTAAATGTTAGTCTTTCACTTTTTTTCACTTTTGCTTTCCGTAATATATAAATGAGAAATCTGGGTTTTCATCAGTGTTCAAACTTGGAAACTTTTGTGTCATATTAAAAAAAAAAATCCAAATCAAGCTGTTTTGTGGTATTTCAGATCTAACTGAAACCAGGAAGTAATAGAAATATAAAAAGAAAACTTGATCTTCTGAGGTTTTCTGTACCAAAGTAACTGGGATAAAAATTAAGCCTTTAAAATTTTTGACGTTCATATATCAATGCCACTGATTTCTAAAAAATATTGTATGACTAGCTTCTTTTGGAAAGTAAAAAAACTCAGTTCTCCTACAAGACTTTGTAGAAATTCTTTGTCTTAAATAACATAGCTTAAAAAATGAGCCTTTTAAAACTGTGAAGGATGTCAGAAAGAAATGTGAAGAAAGAAGAAAAGCAGAAATTAAAAGAACGAACAAGAGCTACATTAGTAGTGAGACCCAATTTACAGAGTTTGGGTCCAGCCAGAGCCTTTCAAATCTTTTGAAGCTTATACAGTATTCTGATCCCTAACAACCCATATTCTTGAAAAATTAACCAGAAAACTAGCATGAGCTAAATGTCTTTATGTTTGAATTAGAGAACAGGGAAAGGTCTTGCTGCCTTCAGGGAAAGCTTTTAATCAGAATGTCTCTTCATCCTGGCTTTTGACCTTTCCTAACATTCAATTGTTTTTTCACACTGCTCTTGAAGGAGCCTGTGGCTCTAAGAAAGAAGGATGGATATCTTCCCCTTGCTTAGCATGGTTTATGTCAAGATTTTGCCCTTGTAAAAGCACCTAAATGTGCTGGTGACAGACAGAGAGGGATGATCATTCAAAAGTAGTCTCTGCTTTTGTTAAACTTTTATTTCAAAACAAGGGAGAGCACATCCTATCACTGCTACGAAAAATTCTAACTTTCAATTCATAGGTCATTATTTTGAAATTATATTTTCTGATTAAAAACACATATCTTTCCAACTAGTATCCATCCTTATTTCTAGAGGTATCACCATGCATTTCGCACCCCCAAAATAACCTTCTTGCCCTGTAAAAAATGTTCTGTAAGTATTCGTATGTACCCACAGTCCATAATTAGGACATCTCACTTCTCTTTGTTAAAAATTCCTTATGTTTACAGTTTTTCAAAGAGCTTTGCATTCACTAACTAAGTAGTCTGAAACTTTTGAGACAGCTTTGCAGAACAAGACACAACAACCACATGTTAAGTAACTTGCTCACGGTTACATGATAATTATGTAAGATGCTTGGTTATAGGACTGGGTGCTAACGTGTTTTTCCCAAGAAAAATAAACCTTCATTGCATCTAGTCCACACTAGGATGATGTTTTGGGCATATGTTCTTCTGACCATCTGGTAGGGACAGATCAGGTCTAAGGGACTTCTGAAAGGTTTAAATTAAATAGGATTCCCCTTTAAAATTTTGATAGAGAAATTTAGAAAAAAGTAATCAAATGCTAATTCAGAGGTTCTTGAGAATAGGAAAAATATTAGCTTATCAGGGAACTTCTTAAGGTTGTCAGAGTTTTACTATCACATTCCAGCTTCTTTAGTGCCTCCTCATTTTGGAAGGTGTTCAGGGCTTTTAGATGCAGTTCAGGACACCTCACATGTCTGAGCATACCCAGTGGTCTTTCTTAAAGATTATAAGGACTTAGCAGCAAATTAGCTTGTTTTTCACATAGTCGGAGATGGCTGAGCCTTAAGAATGCTGCATAACATCCTGAGGTGATTATTAGTACTCAGAAGGCCTCCCCACCTCTCTTGCACCTGTGATCCTCATCTTGCCCTTTTCCAAATATCGAGCAGCCGTGATAATATGTGTGTGAGTGATTAATCAATTATTACTAAAGGATTAGTAATCCTTAACATCTGAGATTCTCACTGGATATTAAGGATCTTGAAAGTAGGAGAATAATCAATTTAAACCTTTAAGCTGTTTTGCCTCTGATACTATTCCATGTCTTAGCATTCAATGTATTTTTATTGGTGACTCCATATAACAAAGTGAAAAGAAGGAGGGTTTTGGAAAAAGAGATACAGAAGTTCACATTTTAGCTACCCAGTAACTATAAAAACAAGGGCAATTCTGTATTGGGCTTACATTCATCTTTTCAGTGGATCTTTTAATTGAAATAGAAATAAAACACATATCAATAATTGCGCCAAGATACTGGGGGTAGTTTTTATTGAAAACTTGATCACTAAGGAATTGACAGAATTGAGAAATGAGAAAATTTCAAAGATACACATGCCTGAAAGCAGAAATCGTATCTTATATGTCAGACACGAAAATCAAAGTCAGCTGCTTGAAATATGGGACTAATAAATCTTGAATCTCTGCAACTGTAGGGAATAGTTATTGTTTTCTAATCTACCACACATTTTAGTTAACTTTTCTCTTCTTAATGTTAAACTTTATATTTCCTATACATCTTTTTTAATGTTAATTATTTTAATATGCATGCATATATTTACCACTTATTATATGGGAAGAAATAGAATTCTTAAGTCTGAGAAGGTTGGTAATCATTTACATTTCTGACACAAAACTGAAGGCATGGTTGAGAATTAGAATAATTAAAATGGCACTGGGGGACAACCTGAAAACTGCAACTCCATTCTGATAGAAGGAGTCACTGTCCTTGAACAATTTGCAAATATGTTCCCTTCTTTTCCCATAGTAGGCTCCCATGTTTTATGCAACTAATGCATTATGAATTGCAGCTCTGTTTCTTACAGAGAAGTGAATTTAGAAAAGACATACATTTCACATCATGTTCACCTTTTTCACCTCAATGACACCCTGCTCCCTTCTCTTACCTTCCCCGACACCACACAGTTCACCACCAGCTCTTCCTCCTTTTCAACAGTCTCTAACTTCTAACCTGCAACTGAAGCTCAGTTGTGCTTAGTATCAGCATGAAACTTCCCTTCACTTGACAAGTTTCAAAAGGCAACTTTCTTTGCTTTACACTTTATTGTCTTCAGTCTTTTATTTTTATTACCTTTTAATAAAAGTATTCAGTATTCCATTTCTATTAATCTTTTATTAAAGTTTATTAGAAATAGAATGCTGAATAGAAAATAGGAAGTTTAACTGTATTTAAGATTGTGATTATTCATTATACTGATATTTTTCTTATATAGTTTTTGAACTGATTTATGGGTAGTTAGCTCCAAAACTGAAGGAATACTATGATATTTTCAACCCTATTACCAGGATTATGTCAGGTATTAAGTTTAATCCATGAGCAGAGTGCAATTTCAAGATCATGAATTTTCACAAACTTGAATGTTACTACTGTGTTTATGCTTAATAAATGGTTTCTTTGGCACCTCTTTCAAACAAACACATACATGCACACATGTATATATGGTAACATAGACTAAAGCAATTAGAGAAGTTCAGGTATTGCAATGACTGAATCACAAAATATGTTATTGATCTCATTTGTTAATCAATGAATGGTTAATAAGAAGATTAAGAAGAGAAGCATGTTGTTATGGCCAGAGGCTCATAAGAGGAAAAGGTGTGGCTAAGAACAGAAGATCCGTTAAGCTCCAAGCCTGTTCAATTATTTAAGTCACTGAGACAAAGTAGATGTGGAGTGTGAGACGCCAGTGTAGAGCCTTCAACTGATTTTCCTTGGGGAGGTTGACCTGACTTCAGAGTGCTGGAAATCAGGTGGATTTTGGCTGTGACTAGCTTTTGACCAAGATGGAGTTTTCCATGAAAATGCAAACCAATCTTTAGAATTTGAATTACATAAAGCAAAAAATTCTTATGTAAATGCTTATAATTTTACCACGGTACCACTGTAGGATGCATGCCACAAGATTTTGTGAGTAGTTCTAAAAAGTATGTCTTGGACAATATCCAAAGTAGACCACATGCACACTGAATCAAGCCTTACACAATAGCTTTTCTATATATGTATCTATATCTACGTCTATATTTATATCTGTATCTAGCTAAAAGAAAAGTTCCACATACTGATAGAATTATATAAAAGCAAATACTAACATTTGGGAATTTTGATTATAATACAATGAATTGAAAACAAAACGAAAATATTTTTTAAGGTATTAAGCAAACAGAGAGAGACATTTTGGCGCTTACAAGGATTTATGGGAATACAGGCAATTTTTTTTGTCAGGGACCATATATTTAGGTACAGATCATTAATAATGCTTTCTTTAATATTTATTTAGTGAATTGTACATGTTAACTCTAAGGGCAATTAAAATCCATAATTACAATATGAGAAACTTTTGCACCACTTAATTTTTTTTTATTATAAATGTGGCTAGCATTGAATCATTGGCTATAACCATGTAATTTTAATGCTCGGGAAACATCTGTTAGAAAAACTTTCCCTATAGAAGACATTTATCAATGTCCTGCCTTATCTCTGGTCATCTTTGGTTTATTACATTTTATGATAACCATAAAACTGAAAGCATCCTCATTTACATTTTTCCTCTTCTATATTTGGGGAAATTATATTTTTAAGTGTTTATCATTATCTCATTATATAATCTACAGAAATAATAAACAGCAGCATGCCTGATTTTAAAATGAGGCTTTTGAATTTCTACAATAAATAGAATATAACGAACTCTGCTTCTTTGGGTATATCACGTCAAATGTAGATTAATGAGCAGATAGCTTTAACATGTTTATCATGTTATAATCTGATTGTTGTCTTTACTAATCAAGATACCTAATTTAACTGAAGTATCAAGTGATCTCAAAACCTCAGTAGCATCTCATAAAGGTTGCTGTCTCACCTGTGCCATGTGGTCATTGCCATTTGACTGCTGCTTCATCCACATCACCTGCACCCCCAAACTCAGCCTGGCTGAATATCTTTTTACAAGATTGCTGATAATGAAGGAGAGAAGGAACATGGTGAACACTATGCAGTCTCAGAAGGTCTATGTGGAAGAGACATGTTACTTCTGCTGTCATTTCCTTGGCCAGAGCAAGTGAAATGCTGAACCTGATCAGTGGCTTATTGTTTGAACAGTAATACAACCGACTGTTCTATCATAGAATGATATTGGAGTCATATATTTCAATTAGCCGTTATCAATGTTTCTCAGTTTTCTTTACACATTTTCTCAGAATCTAGAGTAAAATTTAAAAAAGGAAAGCCAGATAAATGCTCTCATCTCCAAATTCAGTATCCTAAATTCCACTTACTTTAATCAGTATAAAAATCAGGTAGCTCAGATTTTAACGGACTAGTCATTTTTCTCTCTTTTTTTTTGCTATCAGTGTTTATATTGATTATTTGGAAGAAAGAAGAGCCTCCTCAACCTTCCAAAGTGGACACACACGTACACACACACATCGGCAACATTAGAGAGGTTGATCTAAAAGTGTTTTAAAAACTATGGCACAGTTAAAAGAAACTATGATTTCAAAGTTTTTCCAAGCAAGTTATATGTCAGAATGTGAGTAGGGGAAAACTATTGAACTGCCACAATTCTGCTGGTGGTTTCATTGGCAATTCCAATCATGTTCTGATCATAGTGTCATCAGAGCAATTAGTTCATCTCAAACTTGTTTTGTAGTGCCGCTCCACAGGGAAAATAGTAAATCTGTCCTACTGACTGCAGTTCTCTAAAATGTCCTTAAAGTTCAGTTATTTCGAACTCAGTGGAAGAAATATGCTGTAGGTAGTGGTCATCCTTGCTAGTACTCTTTAATCATTACCTGCCAGGAAACGCTTTTATATTTACCAGTGTATGAGAGTTTAGGTGAGAATTATTCTACTATCGAAAGTTCAAGATATATTTGTGCTATAGTTATATAGGTTTTTTTTTGTAATTCTAACTTTTCAGGTACTTTTCTCTTTAGCTGTTTTATTTTAGTATAACTATTTTTTCCATTTTTTATGGAATTTTAAGGCATATTTGGTGTTTCTGGTTTACAACTATAACTTCATTTCCAGAGTCATCAATTCCTTTGTCAGGACATCACAGTATATTTTTGCATTTTTTAGACTTCCTAAAATGTCTGATAACCAAAACACAAAGGGTTATTATTATACAGTTATGTATGATACGGTTTCCTCTATGTAATGTGTTGCATAGAGTATTTTATTTCCAGCCAAAGATCATTATTTTTTAAAGAAACTAAGGAACAAGAAATAAGGATGCACTGACACAAATAGACAGTAGTGAATTCAGAATGCATAGAAGAGTGTGCAAAGTAAAGCAAATGCATCCATGTCCAATTACCTAATTTGTAATTGCAGCTATTCATTGCACTTGATTCTTTCCTTCAACTCCTTCCTCTCCTTCCCTCCCTGGGGCTCCTCCTTCCCAGCGTTTGTATGGCAGCTTCGTAATAAACCCAGAATACTTGGCAATTTCTTCTCCGATTTGCTGTAGCTTCAAAGGACTATGGTCATGATTACATGCAATAATGATAAATTCAATGTGAAACTACAATCTGTGTAACTTTGTATTTCTCTTTGAAAGTTTAGATATGATTGACTGTGTCAACTATAAGCAGAATAATAATTCCTGTGCTCAGAGACAGGTCAGAGAGAGAGAGAGAAACAGAGAGAGAGATTGACAAACAAACAAACAAACAAAAAAAAAACAGATTTTAAGAACTGAGCCCTAATTCATTTTTTTTCTTTTTTATTGTGGCAAAATACACATAACACTTACTATCTTAATCATTTTTAAATGAACAGTTTAGTGATATTAAATACACATATTACATTGTGTAGACATCACCATCCTCTATCTTCAGGGTTCTTTACACCTTTTAAAACTGAAATTCTACCCATTAAACAATTCCTCATTCCCCGCCTGCCCCCAGCTCGGCTGCTGGCAAACAGGTCTACTTACTGTCTGTATGATTTTGATCACTGTAAGTACCTCATAGACATATAATCATACAGAATTTACCTTTCTGTGATGGGCTTATTTCACTTAGCATCCTAAAGGTTCGTCCATATTGTAATCTATGTCAGACCTGGCTTCCTTTTTAAGGCTGAATGATATTCCATTGTATATATAAATCACATTATATATGTTATATTCTAAGCATTTTATATTTTTAGGCCTTACATTTGGGTCTTTGATTCCTATTCAGTTAATTTTTATATGGAGGTTCATATAAGGTTCAGCTTCATTCCGTTGCATGTGGAGATTCAGTTTTCTCAGCATCCGTTGTTAAAAATACTGTCTTTTTCCCATTAAATGATCTTGCCACCCTTGTCAAAAATAATTTGGCTATGTAAATATTTTATTCTATTGGTCAACATGCTTGTTTTATGCCAGCTGATATAATCATATGTAATTATTCACTTATTAGTTCTGAATTCATTTATTAGTTTAATATGGGATTTTTTGGTGGAATCATAAGAGTTGTCTACATATATGATTGTATCATCTATGGACAGAGATAAGTTTACTTCTTCCTTTATTCCAATATATGTTCTTTCTTTTCCTTGCCTAATTGCTGTGGCTAGGATTTCCAGTACTACGTTAAATAGAAGTGAGAAAAGCAGACACCCTTGCCTTGTTCCTGATCTTACAGGAAAAACTTTTTAAAAAATTATGATAAGGTAGTTTCCTTCTATCCTAGTTTACTGAGTATTGTTTTAATTATGAAAAGTTATTGAATTTTGTCAAGTGCTTTTACTGCATCAATAAAAGATGATTATATATCTTTTTTCTTTATTAGTGTGGTGTTTTCCTTTTTTTTTAATTGTTATTATTATACTTTAAGTTTTAGGGTACATGTGCACAATGTGCAGGTTTGTTACATATGTATCCATGTGCCATGTTGGTGTGTTGCACCCATTAACTCATTATTTAGCATTAGGTATATCTCCTAATGCTATCCCTCCCCCCTCCCCCCACCCCACAACAGTCCCCGGAGTGTGATGTTCCCCTTCCTGTGTCCGTGTGTTCTCATTGTTCAATTCCCACCTATGAGTGAGAACGTGCGGTGTTTGGTTTTTTGTCCTTGCGATACTTTGCTGAGAATGATGGTTTCCAGTTTCATCCATGTCCCTACAAAGGACATGAACTCATCATTTTTTATGGCTGCATAGTATTTCATGGTGTATATGTGTCACATTTTCTTAATCCAGTCTATCATTGTTGGACATTTGGGTTGGTTCCAAGTCTTTGCTATTGTGAATAGTGCTGCAATAAACATATGTGTGCATGTGTCTTTATAGCAGCATGATTTATAGTCCTTTGGGTATATACCTAGTAATGGGATGGCTGGGTCAAATGGTATTTCTAGTTCTAGGTCCCTGAGGAATCGCCACACTGACTTCCACAATGGTTGAACTAGTTTACAGTCCCACCAACAGTGTAAAAGTGTTCCTATTTCTCCACATTCTCTCCAGCACCTGTTGTTTCCTGATTTTTTAATGATGGCCATTCTAACTGGTGTGAGATGGTATCTCACTGTGGTTTTGATTTGCATTTCTCTGATGGCCAGTGATGATGAGCATTTTTTCATGTGTTTTTTGGCTGCATAAATGTCTTCTTTTGAGAAGTGTCTGTTCATATCCTTCGCCCAATTTTTGATGGGGTTGTTTGTTTTTTTCTTATAAATTTGTTTGAGTTCATTGTAGATTCTGGATATTAGCCCTTTGTCAGATGAGTAGGTTGCGAAAATTTTCTCCTATTTTGTAGGTTGCCTGTTCACTCTGATGGTAGTTTCTTTTCCTGTGCAGAAGCTCTTCAGTTTAATTAGATCCCATTTGTCAATTTTGGCTTTTGTTGCCATTGCTTTTGGTGTTTTAGACATGAAGTCCTTGCCCATGCCTATGTCCTGAATGGTATTGCCTAGGTTTTCTTCTAGGGTTTTTATGGTTTTAGGTCTAACATGTAAGTCTTTAATCCATCTTGAATTAATTTTTGTATAAGGTGTAAGGAAGGGATCCAGTTTCAGCTTTCTACATATGGCTAGCCAGTTTTCCCAGCACCATTTATTAAATAGGGAATACTTTTCCCATTGCTTTTTTTGTCAGGTTTGTCAAAGATCAGATAGTTGTAGATATGCAGCATTATTTCTGAGGGCTCTGTTCTGTTCCATTGATCTGTCTTTGTTGTGGTACCAGTACCATGCTGTTTTGTTTACTGTAGCCTTTTAGTATAGTTTGAAGTCAGGTAGCGTGATGCCTCCATCTTTGTTCTTTTGGCTTAGGATTGATTTGGCGATGTGGGCTCTTTTTTGGTTCCATATGAACTTTAAAGTAGTTTTTTCCAATTCTGTGAAGAAAGTCATTGGTAGCTTGATGGGGATGGCATTGAATCTATAAATTACCTTGGGCAGTATGGCCGTTTTCATGATATTGATTCTTCCAACCCATGAGCATGGAATGTTCTTCTATTTGTTTGTATCCTCTTTTATTTAATTGAGCAGTTAATGTGCTGTATTCCATTGTTTAATTTTTGTATGTTGAACCATCTTTGTATTCCAGGCATAAATCCTACTTGGAAATGGTGTATAATTTTAATATGTTGCAAAATTCAGTTTGCTAGTACGTTTTTGAAGATTGTTCCCATTAATGTTCATATGGAATATTGATCTTTAGTTTTCTATTTTTTGTGATGTCTTTGTCTGACTTTGGTATCAAGGTAATTCTGGCCACATAGAATGTGTTAGGAAGTGTTCCCTCTTCTTTGATATTTTGGAAATTATTGAAAATTGGGGTTAGCCCTTCTTTAAATGTTTGGTAGAATTCACCAAAAAGTCATCAGGCCAAGGACTTTTGTTTGTCAGCATATTTTTGATTAGTAATCTATCTCCTGACTCTTCAAATGTCTATTACAATTTTCTATTTGTTTGTGGTTTAGATTTAGCAGACTTTGCATTTCTAGAAATTTAACCACTTCATCCAAGTTATTCAATTTGTTAGCATATCATTACTTTCAAAATACTCTCTGCTGATTTTTGTATTTATGTAGAGTTGGAAGTAATGTTCCCAAGTTCCTTTTTTTTTTATTTTGATAGCTTGAATCTTTCTTCTCTTCTTTCTTTCTAGCTAAAGGTTTTCTAAATGTGTTACTATTTTGACGAACCAACTTTTGGTTTCATTTATTTTGCCTATTATTTTACATTCTCTATTTTATCTCAGCTGTAATATTTATTATTTCATTTTTTTTGCTAGTTTTGGGTTCAGTGTATTCTTATTTTTTTAGTTCCTTAAGTTGTAAAGTTAGGTTGATGATTTAAGATCTTTCTTATTTTTTGTAATGTATGCATCTAAATTTTCTAACAGTGCTTTCATTGTGTCCCATATGTTTTGACATATTGTTTGTTCATTTTCATTTATCTCCAAGTATTTTCTAATTTCTCATGTAATTTATTCTTTGATCCATTGGTAAGAGTATGTTGTTTAATTTCCGCAAATTTGTAAAAGTTCTCGTTTTTCTTCTGTTACTGATTTCTTACTTTATCCCATTTTCATCAGAAAAATGTTTTGTATGGTATTTTTTACTGTAAGTTTTTTGAGACTTAATTTGTGACCTAATATATGTTCTATCCAGGAAAATGTTCCATGTGTACTTGAAAATAATGTGTATGCCATAGTAACTGGGTAGAGTGTTCTGTATCTGTCCATTAGACCTAGTCGGTGTATTGTGCCATTCAAGTTCTCTGTTTCCTTACTTATATTCTGTCTCATTGTTCTATTCATTATTGAGAGTGGGGTATGATAACTACAACAATTATTATAGAACTGCATGTTTCTATTTTCAATTCTGTCACTTTTTGCTTCATATATTTTATGGTCTGTTATTAGATGCACAAATATTTATAATTTTTATATCTTCTTGCTACATTAAACCTTTTAATAATATATAATGTCCTTCTTGTATGTTTTAAAATCTACTTTGTCTGATATTAGTGTAGCCACTCTTGCTTTTCTTCACTTACTATTTGGACAAAAAATATTTTTTTATCCTTTAACTTTCAGTGTATCTGTGTCTTTGGGTCTAAAGTGAGTCTATTGTAGACTGGGCCTACATCATTTTTTAAAATCCATTTTACTAACCTCTGTCTTCTGATTGGAGAGCTTAATCCATTTACACTTAAAGTCATTGCTGATAAGCAAGCAATTTTGCTATTTGTTTTTTATATGCCTTATAGCTTTCTCATACCTCATTTTCTACATTTCTGTATTTTGTGTTTAGTTCATCTAGTTGATTTTTCAGTTAAATATTAAAAGTCTTTTTTTTTGCTATTTTCTTTCTTCTATATTCTTTGTTGTTACCATGGTGATTATATTCAACATGCTAAAGTTATAACATTCTAATTTGAATTTGTGCCAACTTAATTTTAATAATACACTCAAATATTTTTAACAGCTCTGTCCCCAGCTCTTTCAACTGTTCATGCTATAAAATTATATCTTATACATTTCATGTTCAAAAACATAAACTAATAATTTTTTGATGCATTCATCTCTCAAATTATGTAGAAAACAAAATGTGGAATTGCAAACCGAAATTAAAATACTAGCTTTTAGCATAATAATTGTCTTAATGTTTTAGTTTCTTAAATGATGTAGAAAACAAAGTGAAGTTATACAGCATGTTACAATAATACTAGCTTTTAAAATTGCCTATTTTTAATTCAGATTTAATTTTTGTATAGCCTTTTAGTTATTGTCTAGGGTCCTTTTATTTCATCCCAGAGAACTCCCCTGAGCATTTATGTAGGGAAGGTCTAGAGGTAATAAACTCCCCCAGCTTTTGTTTAACTGGAATGCCTTAATTTCTCCCTCATTTTGGATAATAGTTTTGCTGAATCTAGTATTGCTGGTTGACAGTATTTTACACTTAGTATTTTGTATGCCTTCTGATTTTCACTTGAAAACTGAGCATTTGAATCTAATAATATCTTAACTCTGATGACCAGATTCTCCTTCTTTCTGAGTGTTTGCTGTTTTGCTCTTGATTTTTTTTATTGTTGTAGCTGTCTCTGTGCCAAGTATTAGCATGAGATGTAAACTTATTCTCTCCTCAGGTTTTTTTCTGAACTTGTATCTTCCCACTGTGTCTACATGGTGACTTCCTAATTTCACCCATATATTCAGTTGCTTGCGAAAGTCTTTATTTTCAATGTCAGGCACCCAAAACAGTAAAAACAGAAAAACAAAGGGAGAAAAAATGAGACACCACCCCCTTTACATTCCCTGGGAACCACCTCAGCCAGGGGAGAGGGGCTGACAATAAATGAGGAGGTGCAATAACAATGGCCACTGTTTCTTTGTCTGCACCTCTAGGATCAGAAGCAGTGATCAGTGATCAGAGCATGGGTCTCTGTTATCTGGGGGGCAGGGTTGTTTGTTGCCCACCCTAGTTTCTGCAAGCTGTGTGGTAGCTGCTCCAGGAACAAGGGGACCGCTGCCTGCCACAGAGTTGAGAGGTGGGGAATGAATAGGTGCTATTGTGCTAACAGCTAAATTTGACCGTAATTAACCACAATTGACAGTCTAAGCCATCTCCTGGGAATTGCAAGTACAAGTCTTTCCCTGGAACTTAATTTCAATAGATTCCAGAATTCCAAAATAGTAACATCAGACAGATTCTGCCAGGGCAACTGTTTGTTCTATGTAAGGATACATATTTCTAGTGCTACCTACTCCACCATCTTTCTAGAATATTCTCCTCCCCAATTTTTTATATCATTTCTGGGGTTGTAAGTCAATAATCTATATTTTAACAATTTCTCTAGGTGACTCTTTGCCTACTTTAAGTTATCAATCCAGTTAGCCCTCTCTATACTCAATATAAAACAAAAGCACCATGAAAACATTTGGCTGTAAGTGTGGTTGCCATTTAGTTTATGTTCCAAACTAGAAAAAAAAATTGAGAGTAAAAGAAGGCGCTATTAATAATTCATCTGTAATAATGCATATGAACCAGGACTATCTGAAACAGTTTTTTGAGAGACACTTAGAAAAAGTTATGCTTTGGAAATTTTTTAGGGGGTGCCATTAATTTGTTTTTGTCCAATTTTTGCAACAAAATTTTGACTTTTGTAGTGAGGTGACATTCATAAATCTGAGTATTCATATCTAAAAACGCAAAAGCATTTTTTTCTAAGGATGTCATGTAGATCATACAAAAATAACTATAGAAATATTGAATCCATAATATGTCATATGAGTTGCAGCCATTTTAATATTTTGTCCATTTTTATATATTCTATGTATATAATATGTGGTGGTTTTCTGATAGTAGTTTCCAATTCCTCTCCCAAAATGGACCAGACAAACTTCTTAGCGAGGGAAGACTGTTCTTATATCATTCAAATTTTTATCAGTCCTTTTCTCTGGGTCCCCTGCTGTTCTTATTCCATAGCATCTTGCATGGGATTGATCTCTTCCTTGTGTTAGAGTCAATATTATTATTTTCAGAAGTCTTGGTTTTTCCATTGGCAAATGTTCAAATAAAACTTTATAACCAAATTTTTATAATGCTGTTGCCAACTTTGTGTCTTTAAATAAAGTGCAATTGCTATAGGGCAATTGTGCAGTGGGATGGATATGTGAATATGTGTGAAAAATGGTATTTTAAATGCTTTGTGGGGAAGAGTAACCAGTCTGGATTGAATTGAATGCTAAATTGGCTTTCCATTTGGAAAAAATTTAGATGTTATAGTAGTTCTTATATAAGAACATTAAATATCTCACCCTAAATGAAGTACCTCAGGGGATGTTGTGATAGCTATAATTGTTTATGAAGGAAATATTCACTCTTAGAAGACTTGGGTATTGGCAAGAACTTGGAAAAGGAACAAGCAGCAACATATATCCAACTGTGCTTCAGCAGGGGAAATACAGTTATATTCCTAGGTCACTGGACTCTTGTTATGGATTGAACAATCCAAGCTGTATAAAGAGACATAATAACTATGATCAGAACTTGGTGAAATATGACTGTTCTATTTGAATTCAGTTTCTAAGCAATATTCCCCAAAGAGATCTGATATTGAATCAATGTTGTAGCTACCAGCCTTGAAGTTACGTGAACTTTGGTATTCTATTATTCCCTTAGCCAGTAGAAACTGACTATGGTGAATTCTTACCCCAAATGTATTTTTTCCTACTAGATGAACTATAATCTTTCCTATTCATAGTCTATGATTGGTGCATCTTCTCTAGCTCCCTTTTTTAGATGCGCTGAGGAAGTCCCCTGTGGTCCTAAAGCTGCCCCTGTGTGGCTGTTGTCTGATGTCCCGTTTTGGTGCTCAGTGTTATGAGTATTAAGATGATTCTGAGTAAGAGTCCTAATTAATGCCACCAAAATTTGGCGAACCCTTGTCTTTTGGGGAAGAGGGGCAGAATTCTTCACCGTATGCCTCAAACCTGGCTTCTTCACTTCTGTATACGAGATACTTTCAAACTGCTTTTCTCACTTTTAAATTTTATTCATAGATGTAAAATTTTGGCATTTTGGCTAATTAAATTTCAAATTTTTATTTGCTTGTTCCTTCTTTGATGAGCTACTTATGTTGTGTTTGAAAGATAGTAGAAAAGAGGCTGCATTGGACAAGTATGAGAAGACATACTTACAGTCACATAAAAGGAGAAGAAAAATATGTGTGTGACTGTAGACTGTACCTCCATGAACATTACAAATTTCTGACTGCCATCTAGAATGCGTGCTTTATCAACATGGTGTCAATGATGTGGATATTTTACTTACTTTCTATTTTGTTATACATGTTTGGTTTAGATGTGACCTTTGACCATTTCTGTATAATTTTAACAAAATAGATTTAACTACACAAAAATCACCCTAAAAGTAATTTTCCATGATGCGTTTTAAAGATCATGTTTTCCCTGATGACAGCATGTTTTTGTAGTTAGACCTTGGGAAAGACAACAAGGAGATCTGAGAGCTAACACAAAATTATCTTTACTAGCTGGATCTCCTTGGACTGGTCATTTATCCTCTGAATCCTAATTTGCCCCTCAGCACTCACAAATTTCATCTCCCCAACGCCATAGCTGAGCAGAAAGTGAAGCTTAGCATTTTTTATTCTGATAGAAGAGACTGTGTCCATGCAATTAGGACAGTAAAAATAAATGAGCATAGCTTCAAACGTTTCTTAGTAGAACCTTAGCCTTTGGGTTTAAGGTTATATAAAGTGAAAAGGAATTTGGGTAATTAATATGAAGTCAAACATTAAAAGATTCCTCAAGTAATCCAAAGGTATCAAATGTTCAATGACATAAAATACCTCTCTAGTCCCTATGATGAGAAGAGAAGGTCCTGATGAATGGCTAAGTAGTGATGAAAGTCTAAGGCTAAGAAATATTGTAATAAAATTTTTGAAAGATACTCAGAGATATTTCTTGAGATCATTATCATGTATTCTGTACACAAATGTGTTCTTTCCATTTTATTTTCAATGATTTTCCATGTACAGCTATAACTTTAGAAAGCCCGATTGTTATTCTTTGGCTTTTCTCCCTCAATTAAATCATGTTTTCTTGGTGGAAAGAGAGTTTTAAAATAAAATGCAAGCAAGTGGTATTAATTTAAAGAGTTACTAAAACTGAAAATTAGGGAAATGTAGATGATATAAACTAATATTAAGCTAATTCTTTTCTGCATTAGTGTTAGACCTTTTATGGGTGAATGAGGTTAAATGTGTGTTAGTATAAAGGACATAAAGGAGTAAGCAAAGACACTAAGACCAGAACATGACTCTATATCTATATCGGCTTGAGTCTGTTTGTAGTAGAATCTGTGACCACACAGAGTTGCATTTTTTCTTTTGATATGCATACATTTTCCTGAAAGAAAAAAGGAAGGAAGGAAAGATGGAAGGAAGGAAAGGAGGGAGGGAGGGAGGGAGGAAGGAAGGAAAGATGGAAGGAAGGAAGGAGAGAGAAGGAAGGAAAGAAGGAAGGAAGGAAAGAAGCAAAGAAGGAAGGAAAGATGGAAGGAAGGAAAGAGAAAGAAGGAAGGAAAGAAGGAAGGAAGAAAGAAGGAAGGAAAGAAGGAAGGAAGGGGAGAAGGAAGGAAGGAAAGAAGGAAGGAAGGAAAGAAGCAAAGAAGGAAGGAAAGAAGGAAGGAAGGAAAGAAGAAGAAGGAAAAAAAAAAGGAAGGAAAGAAGGAAGAAGAGAAAGAAGGAAGGAAAGAAGGAAGGAAGGAAAGATGGAAGGAAGGAAGGAAAAAAGTAAGGAAAGATGGAAGGAAGGAAGGAAGGAAGGAAAGAAGGAAGGAAGGAAAGAAGGAAGGAAGGAGGTAGGGAGGAAGGGAGGGAAGGAGGAAGGAAGAATATTTTTTAAAAAGGAACTCTTTGATGATTCAACATCATGGAGAAGTTATTATATTGAGCTTGACCTGGATCTGTAACTCTTGACATTTAGCTCTTGAAAATACATCTGTTTTCTTGGCTGATAGTCTTAAAAGACAGAATCCAACATAATAAGCCTGCACATGTATCTCCATATCTAAAAGGAATGTTGAAATTATGAAATAAAATACAATATATATTCACAAATATTTTTAAAATGTGCAGTGATATGGGAATACATATATGTCTTATGTGTGCTCATTTCTATGAAGTCGTTAGATGACAAAGCTCTTTTCTGCATGCGTCATTGCTTAGATATTTTGTCTGAAATTCTGTTCACGTTGACATGCGTGCATTAAACTAATATGAGAATGTATGCATTAAACTAGCTCGAATGATGTCCACATTCTCAGTTTTTTCATCATAACTTTTTCTTTCCAAAGTGCATGATGCCGCAGAAAAGAAAAGCTAACTGTGAAACTCAAAGAAAGTCTTTGTTAGGGCCTGAGTATTTTTTTTTTAATCTCTATGCCTTTCACATTCTTAGCTTCAGTAATCCTTGAAGAGAACAGAGTCAAACCTTGTATTTTAATTAGGATCTTTCAGTGTTTGTGGCCTTGAGGAGCGAGAGCAAGAAAGACATTCTATGGGTGTGCGTGAAAGACAGGACCAAGGTTGTTTTCTTTGTCACTAGCGATTATATTGTGTAAGAGCAGATGACAAACTTGAGATTCGATTTCTGCTATGCAACCAAATGCACTAAAAGGAAAGCGTACTAGTTTGGATTAGATATTTTAAATCAGTACGTCATGTAAATCAGTGACTATTAAAAGAGAATATATAGGAGAAAAAGGTAGTAGAAGTTGCATTTTTTAACCAATTGCAAATGGGCTTGTCACATACCATCATGTAAGTACTAGTCAAGTCTAAGGTATAAGCAAGTATTTTACATTTTTAAGGATCATTGCAAAGATAAAGAGTTTGACAATAAATGAACTGACTGGCCTTCTACAAATATTTACTTACAACCACAATTGTAATTTTTCCATGGCCATGCTATGAATTATTAAAAGAATATTGACATTTTGCATATTTTTAAATCATGTTTAAATCATTTCAAATAGTGAAATAGTATTATACTAATTAAACTTTATTAAGTACATTTTCAAGCTCAGCTAAGTTTTTTAATCAATGTTTATTTCAGTTAGGGGATAGTTTTATTTTTTTTTTCTTCTTTGAAATGGTATCTTTGAAACCAATGTCCACATTTCTTTACAGATAAAAGAGTTCTGTTTACGAAATAAGAATAAACAGCCTGTAATTTTAATATCACCAAAACTATTTTAATCTCTTTTTGGATATGTACTTCAACTTAAACTACATATATAGCTATAGATATATAGATATGTCTATATCTGGATATAGACACATCCCCCAAAACCTATAGAAATGTATTTCTCAAATGTGTAAAGTATAGTGAAACTGCCAGACCACAAACGATGTTTTGTATTTATAGATCTACTTGCAATTTGGGGTGTGCCAAGTTCCCACACCTTGTTGTCAATATTAGTTTAATAAGACTAAAAGGAAGTTTAAAATATTAAGATCATCCTCTTTAGATCCACTTGGAGCACTGAAAAAGGCGTGAAAATATTGATCTCGGACTTCTTGTGAGTTTGATGTGCTTTACATTTGTAATGCTATTCTCTTCACTGCATTCATGCGTGTGCTTGAAGCTTGCTGCCTTGTAAGACAGTGCAACAACTCTTACCAATGCCACTTTTATAAGATTTTGCCTGCAGTGTGTCAATGTGACTCTTCAGTACGCTATTTAAGGGAGTGCAGGGAAGATGACCTACCCTGAGTAATCCAAAGAATATTCTCCAGTTCCTGTTGGTCCTGTGAATTCCTAATGTCTTTATAATAAATGGCCACCTAAAAATTAATGTGACTGGGTTGATTGTGTTGCATGACATTAAGTAAACCTAACTGCTGCAACAGGGTGTGGTCTGCATCATGGCAAATTATGGGAGAGAGGGGCACGTCCTCCCTCAGCACCCACAACAGGGATCATTAACCAAGGCTGGCACACTTCTGCAGTGAGAACAGATGTAACCTTGGAATCTTTCTCCACACAGTGCTCCAGGAAGCGACTCGACATGAATCTGTACTGGCATAGGAAAATAAAACTGTTTGGCATGGCTGCCACATAGATCTTATTTTCTTTTGCCTCTTACCAAGAGTTATTTTAAAAATGAAACTATTGTCGGCCGGGCGTGGTGACTCACGCCTGTAATCCCAGCACTTTGGGAGGCCGAGGCAGGCGGATCACGAGGTCAGGAGATCGAGACCATCCTGGCTAACACAGTGAAACCCCGTCTCTACTAAAAATATAAAAAAATTAGCTGGGCATGGTGGCGGGTGCCTGTAGTCCCAGCTACTCAGGAGGCTGAGGTAGGAGAATGGTGTGAACCCGGGAGGTGGAGGCTGCAGTGAGCAGAGATCGCACCACTGCACTCCAGCCTGGGCAAAAAAGCAAGACTTTGTTTCAAAAAAAAAAAAAAAAACAGAAAAAAACAACAAAAAAAAACTATTGGCAACGAATGAGTGTAAAGGTGTTATTTTTGCTTTTTTTAAGTTTATGTTTTGAAATCCTTTCTCAGTTGCAGGAAAAAAAGTAAGATACAGAATAATAAAGAGAGAGTATAAATGATAGAAAACAAAATAAGCATGTTCATGAGCCAGAAATCAAGAAGAAAAGGCAATGATAAAAAGGGCTGAAGCCCGAGGCATCCCAGGCCCTGGGTCTGGAAGCAGGTGCTCACAGTGGCATGCTTGGACACTCTGTGGCACTGAGGGCTGTAAGTACCACTCACAAGGTGTCTGGCCAGCAAAACTTACTGCTTAACATAAACAATGTCTGGGCTCCCACCTTGCAAAATGATGCTGAAAAAAAAAAAGGTGTTACTGATCATTGTCTGGGACTAAGGCTTAGTGAGGTTTATTTACAGAAAATAAAAAAGCAAACAGTCATACACCCAAGATTGGGGCAAGTTGCCTGTTGGATTTGACATATCCTGCAGTCACAGAGAAAAGGTTGCCACTATGCTAAGACATGGCTCAGGACGGGAGACCACAGGGCAGGCAGGAAGGAGGCAAAAGCAAACTAGAAGACTTGTGTGACTAATGAGAAAAGCAAGAGTAAGAGAAAGGAAGAAAGAGAGAAGATGGATGTCCTCTAGTTAAAATATATATACTAAAACAAATAGAACAATATGAAAAGACCCTACATAGGTTAAGTATCTTCCAAAAAAGACACAGCATTCATGTGAGCTTCATATTGCTACTATAGCAAATTGCCACAAACTTAGTAGCTTAACACAACATGCATTCATTACTTTACAGCAGCTTAGACATCCAACATGGGGCTCACTGGGCTCAAATCCAGGTGTTGGCAGAGCTGCTTTTCTTTCTGAAGCTCTAGGGAAAAATCGTTTGCTTTGGTTTTTCAGCTCTGGAGGCTGCTTCATTCCTTGGCTCTTGGCTGCCTGTCCATCTTCAAAGTGCATCACTGCAACCTGCACTTTGTCCATCACGTTGGCTCTGTCTCTCACATTTCTACTTCTTTCTTGCAACGACCCTTGGGATTTTATTGGACTCACCTGGATAATCCAAGATAATCTTCATCTTAAAATCCTTAATTTAGTCACACACAGAAAATCACCTCTGTTATGTAAACTAACATATTTCCATATCCTGGAGGAAGGGGGCATTGATTTGTCTACCACAGCATCCACAAAGGGAACAACAAATATTGTCCAATAAATATATATAGAAATAAATTTGTGGATTCGGGAAAAAGTGGAGTCATGGAACAAAAATATTTGATAGATAGAAGAGTTTCCAGACTAGACATCCAGGAAATAATTCACCCAGGATGCAGCTTAGAGAAAATGCTAAGGAATATGCGAAGGAATTGCATGCACGTGCACACACACACACACACACACACACACACCACATAGAAAAGAATAATTCAGAGATAGGAAGGGTAGATTTAGAGACTCCAACATATAACCACAAGGTTTAGAATAAAAAGAATAAGGAGAAACAATACTGAAAAATGAAAGGAATTTCCTACAATTGAAGAGAAACATGAGCCTTCAGATTGGATGGGCATGTCTCGTACTGAGAAAAATAAATGAAAATAAATCCACACAGAGGCACAAAGTAATGAAATTGTAGCACATCAAAATCCATATTCCCCTTGGGTTTGATAGAAGGAATGAATTCAAGAGATGTATTTTACAGTAGGGTGACTACAGTTAATAATATTTATTATATTCTTGAAAGTTGCTAAGTAGATTTTAAATGCTCTTACTATAAAAATGATAAGTATATTAAATTATGCATATATTAATTAGCTTGATGTAGCCATTCTACAATATATAAGTATTTCAGAACAACATATTGTACATGATGAATACATAGTCAAAATAATTTAAGAATTTTTTTTTTTTTTTTTTTTTTTTTTTTTTTTTTTTTAGACGGAGTCTCGCTCTTTCACCCAGGCTGGAGTGCAGTGGCGCCATCTCGGCTCACTGCAGGCTCCGCCCAAAATACATTTTAAAAATTGGAAGGCCATATTCTTAAAAACTAAACATGAGAAAAGTATTACCAACAAAAAATAACAATTAGGCCTCTCTAGAAACCTAACTCTTAAAAACAGACATTAGAGAATACTCTCAAAATGCTTTGGCGAAAACAAAAAACAAAATAACAATGAAAGAACTCTATGAATTTAAAATTTTACACTCAAATAAAGCATTAATCAAGATGAAATACAAAATGAAGTACATGGTTTCTTACAGCTCAGTTTTCCTATCTGGATTAACTTTAGTTTTGCAATAGTATTTCTTGCAGTAACATTCTATTATTTGTGTGTCCAAACATACATATTTATCCAGTAACTAATTCAAGGTATGAGAGGAATGAAGATACTGATGACAGAAATCAGAGCAGGGAATCAGAAGAGAGAAGTGCACGTTCCCTTGCATGGTACTCTTGAGTTGACAAGAGGACATGTGATCCCATGATTTCTCTTGACTGAGACTACATTTACACAAATTAAAGGAATTGTGTAACATTAAATAACCAAAGTCATAGCCTTAGGAACTTCCATTGCAAAAAAGGAGTTTAACATGGAGCCGTTGTTAAAGAGAGGGTCAGATGGTCGAAAAATTAATTGGCAAACAAGTTGATTGCATAAGCCGGAAGTACTGTTGAAAACTTTCTCGTTCTTTATTAAATGAAAACACTTTAGATATTGGGAAGACAGCAACAGTGAAGTTTCCTTTGAATCAGGAATAAGGGCCTTTATATATTCTACTCACTGTCTACATGATCATGATCTCAAGTTATTGTTTCTCATAAATATCATAGATGTGTTAAAATTTGAAATAGGTTTTCAATCAGGAGCCAATCATAATCACCCATCAGTGGCAACTTGGAACCTTGAGGTTGGAAAGATTTTCTTTAGTGTGTTAGGTTGTTCTTGTGTTGCTATAAAGCAATATCTGAGACCGGGTAATTTGTAAAAAGAGAGGTTTAATTGGCTCACAGTTCTTCAGGCCGTACAGGTATCATAGCATTGACATCTGCTTCTGGGGAGTCTTGAAAAAGAAGAAAGCAAAGGGTCAGCAGGTGTCTCCATGGCAGGAGCAGGAGCAAGACTAGGGAGAAGTGCCACACTTTTAAACAATCAGATCCCGTAAGAACTCATTATTGCAAGGACAGCACCAAGGGGATGCTGTTAAACCACTCATGAGAAGTCTATCACCATGGTCTAATCACCTCCCACCAGGTCTCACCTCCAACATTGCGGACTACATGTCAATGTGAGATTCAGAGAGGACACATATCTGAACTATATCATGTACAATTCCAAGACAAAGTCTAATAAAGTCTGAGATGAATTAATTGTAGTTATCTGTCATTAGGTAACTGAAACAGAAGGAATGGCCACAGAGGTCTTGTAGGTTTGTGGCTTGTGCAGGTGTTTGCTGATAAATGTTTAACAATAGGTTTTCATGGGTGGTCAGGGAAGGCCTTATTTGTAGCATTCGCCAATCTCCTTGATATAAATATTCCAACCATGGATGATTTACTCACAAGATGGAACTGAATTCTGACCACAGCTGTCTGTTGCTAGCTGGTTTGAGTCAGCTTCAGAACCTCAGGAGTCCGGTGGCTTAATGCTGAAACTCAGTATTTAAAGTTGCTGCTTTTTGTTCACCTATACGGAAGTAAAGTATGGGTTTGCGAAAAGTTTGAGTTAGTTTAGTTAGTATTTATAAGAAAGAGTTTAAAAGAAAATAATGGAAATGGCTCGTGGGTCACATAATTGAGACTAGGAAGAGTGGTTGAATAAATTGCTGTGTTTTATCCTGGAGAGGAGGGAGCTGGAGAGTGATTTAATAATCTTCATACTTATGGAGGGATTTTTTTGACAGAAGATGGTTCCCAGTTACTTTCCATCCCTAAGTTTCAAATCAAGATAAATCTAGCCTTAAGTATTCCCCTTTCCTATCCAATAATTATCGCTTTAAAAATATTTTAGAAAAAAATGTACTACATAAAGAATGCTTTCTTAGATTGGTTATCAGTTGATCCAGTTTCTACACTTTAAATCCTGCTGGCCTTTTACACTATATGTAAGATTAGGCAATAAAGGTAGGGAAGGTTCAAGGGAAAACTTCTGAGGCCAAGTAATCCAATAGGAATCCAATAGCAATATGGGAAGGCAGGAACTATTTTACCCAATAACTCTAGCTAGAAATTTCTGCAATCCCCAACCATTCCTGCTTCCTCACATGTCATTCATCACACTGCTTCAGGAATTCTAACTCCAGAAGTCCTCTTGAATTTTTCCCAGCCTGTCCTCTCAAATCACTGGTCTAGTGCAAGCTATTCTTTATACTAATGCAATCTGTTCTTATTCCACTTTAAATATAAACAGAGTAGAGAATTGTTGACCAGATGAATAAAAAGTTGGCCACCAATTTGACATTATCCCCCTAACTAACATTATCTTAAAGTATGCTTCTCAGGAGGGTATTTTAAGTCATTTGAAGTTCTAAATGCAAGACCGAATATCTTCTGCACGTGTTTTCATTGGTTCAATATGAAAGATTATACTATTTCCACCATGTTACCAAATGTGATTGGCATTGTGTTACAATGCTCTTAGGTTTAATCACTCTGAATCCTTTGCCTAAAATGTAGATTTTTTTTTTTTTTGCTATAAAAAAGACATTAGAGTCTATGCCAAAATTTGCAATTCTTTTATAAAATTATTTTTTGTCTAAATCTTGAAAATAACTTAAAATCACTAAATGTTCAGGGAAATCTCTAGTGAGAAAAATAAAATTTATAGCTCACAGGCTAGATTGAACAGACAACCATCTGTTCAACTTAAAACATTTGTCTCAAATAACATAATAACTCACAAATGATGATGGATTAGGTAACTTCATTTCATATTTATTAATTTATTAACCCTACTCTTTTTAAAGCCATGAATTTGCATGAAGCTTATGAGTGAGAGATATACAAAAAAACTTAATATTTGATGATCTCCTAATATGTGCTAGGTGCTTTATATGTATGACATTTTAACAAATATTTAAGTCAGATACTATCTTTTTTTTCCGATAAAGAAGTTGAGACTTAAGGTAAATAATTTACTTATAGTCACAAAAATGAAGTATGCTTATACAATCTGAATCTACTGATGGCTTCAAAATCCTTTTCTATGATGAAATGTACCTTCTTGTAGGGGAGTACAACATGGAAATAAGGCAGGTAGTTTTTGCTTTCCAAATTTTTAGTATAGATGAAGAAAAAGACATTCTCAATTATCAATACTGTTTAAAAACAATGTCTTTGATTTAGTATATGGTAAATATTAAATATGTGGTAATGAAAATAAGTATATTTTTAGAGTTCAAATGGGAGGAAAATATCCTTTGTAAGCTGGAGCATTTTCAATATTCAATTTTATTTATTTTTTATAATGAAATGGCACTCTAACCATCCATCTATCCACCAATTCATCCATCTATCTACCTGTCCATCTATTCATCCATCCAAACATCTATGTATCCATCCATTCACATGTCCATTATTTCATCCTGCATTCATACATCAATAACTACTCTCTAAGAAAGAAGAAAAATTTATTCAGGATTCTATGTAGATGGAAGTGTTTTGATACTAAAATGTGGACGTTGGTAATTTTATTATTGCCATTTCCTTTCCAAATGTATGCCAATCACACATTTTTCTAAGACTTATACATTACCTCTGAAATGCTTCCTCTTGGAAATGATGCACATCACTTCTCACTGACATTTTATTGGCCAAAGCACATCACACAGTCATGCCTGAGCCTATCCTCAGGAAGACAAGGAAGAATAATTTACCCATTTGACCAGGAAACACAGGAGATCCAGAAATATTGGTGAATACTGGTAATGTCCATCAAGCTGAAAAAATGTGGTATAAATATTAATATTTAAGACACAAAGAGGTATTTACCATGATAAAACATATTCAAGACACAAAGGTTTTTACTAAGAGCAAAAACATAAACTTTGTCTTAGTCAGTTCTGTCTACTCTGACAGAATACCATAGACTGGGTGGCTTTAACAACAGATATTTATTTCTCAGCCAGTTCTGATGGCTGGAAGTCTGAGATCAGGGTGACAGCTTCTGTTGAGGACCATCCTTCTGGCTGCACACTGCCGACTTCTCATATGCTTAAGTGGCAGACAGCAGAGACTTCCTGGAGTGACAAGGGCTCCAATCCCATTCACCAGGGCTCTGCCTCATGAGCTAATCACCCAAAGTCTCCACCTCCTAATAACAACACATTGAGGATTAGAATTTCAAAATATGAATTTCGGGGCACACAAATATTTAGTCCATAACAGCCTTGGAGGTAAAATTCTAAGTAGCAGAACTCTTCATCTTTTCTAAAACTAACACTAGTAGAAAACATAATCTTTCATTCAACACTTAGAGTCTGTCTTGGAGAGCAGGAACAGATGTATTATATTACATGTGCACACATACACACATACACACAAACATTTGTTTGTATGTGTGTGCATATGTGGATATCTATATATCATATATACACTGCATCTAGCACAATAGGTAATGGCTATGTCAGGGCACATTTATTATGGTTTTCTCTCTAACTCATAAGGGAGAGTTTTTTAATCAGCTGGTAATATCATATATTTCAGTTTTTTCTTGCAAATAAGAGTGGAATAGAAAGATTTTCACTGTTGAGAATTGTGCCCTTAAGTGTTAACAATATTCACAAGTGTTTAAAGAAATAATTAGGTTCATTTCATTCTATCATGCTTGTACTATATTTATAACATGACCTTTGTTCTATTTATATATACAAGTAGTATATTCTAATAGGAATTTTTTTGTGAAGAAGAAGCACTTGATAATATCCTAATTCCCTAACAGAATTATACAATAGTTCCTCAATGACCTTACCTTGGGAAAAAATTAAATGAAAGACACCTGCATTAGAGATCAATTTCCTGATGTTCAGTTTATATTCATCATGCTAAGCTATCCAAGGACACCTTTCTTGTCCTATCATTTGATGGAAATGATTTCCATGTGTTTTATGATTCAACTCCATTCTGCCTTAGACAATACAGTGACTTCAAACATTTCAACTCTACAGTTGGCTGGCTGACTATGCCTTATAAAAATTGCCTTTTTTTTTTTTGATTCAGAGTATTCTATATTTTACTTAAGAAGTGGGAAACAAATTTTGGGCCAGAACAGCAGCATACACATTACAGAGTGATTTCACATTTCAGTATTATTTACAAATATGACATCAAACATTAGTGGTTTTATTTCATTTTTATATCATAGGCATTCTAAATACGATGTGACAATGTTAACTCTGAATTTCCTTCTTTTTGTCGGTTTAACCCAGATCTTTGCTATGCAGTTCTGAATACTGCCATGCTTTCAACTTTCCAACAAGAAACAGGTGGTTAATACATACATGTAACTCTACAACTTGATCTTAGCATTTCATGTAATACTTTGGTAATGCCTAAATATTATGTTCGTAGTTGTCCAGAGCATCTTATTTTCACGTTTTCAATTCCATCAAAGAATACATTAACAGAAAATTAACCAAAATTGAATAAGAATAAAACCTCACTTCCCTAATCTATCCTCTTATAAAAAAATATTTTCAGTATTTATATTTATGTGATACCAGCCGCATCTGGGTTCATCAAGCACGTGTTTCCAGCATACTTTGAGATGCGTTGTTCCTTGACGCACCTCAATTTGTACTGGAATCATTAATGCATAATCTGAAGTTGTGGTTATTGAGATTTTTCTCTCAATAATGGGATTCAAATGCTGCCCTGTTTGATCTACATTAACTGTTTGGAATTCCAGAATATTGACTGGCACTTCAGAAGTCACCAAAGTATTCTGTAGCCTTCAGAGGGTAAATTTCAGTCATGTGGGGAGGATTTTTTTGGCAAAGAACATTTTGCACTCTGAGTCATCACACACATTCTCACAAGTTTTTAAGCCCGGGTCAGTCTCAATTCCACCACTTGTAGGTAAACTGGAGATGATTTTAAAGGTAATGTCAGCCTCAGAAACCGTGAAATATGCTGAAGATATGGACACAGGCACAGAGTCTGCGTCATCTTAGTCCCAAACTCTCACATTAGTGAATTGTTCCAACAATGACATAATGAATTATATTTAACTCTTCCTGCTGCCCATGTTTTGTCATCAATCGGAGCTGGTGAGAGTTTTAATAAAGTGCTTAGCACCACCTGAGGGTAAATTTCTATTTCCCTTGGATTCCTTTGATCCTCCTCTGCACTTTATGTAATGAGTGACCTTTCTATGTAGTTCAAATAGAGAATGTAGAGAAGTAAAGTGCTTCATGCAAGAGAGCATCACTGAAGTCAAAATGCAAGGCCAACATGAAAGAAGGGCAGAAAGGTTCCAGACACAAAGGGCAGGGCACTGCCTGGACTGGCTAGTATCGGGGTTTCAGCCAGAACCTTCCTTTAGCGTTTGAAAACTATGGAGAAAACACAGTGATGCAGATCAATATATACCAGTTTTGTTACAGATGTTGAAGAATGCGGCTCACTACTGTGATCATACATTTGGGCTTCCCAACTTTTTCTCTTGAATTAAACATATTACTAAATTGGCAGGCTTTTTTCCTAACAACTGTGAAGTGCTAGTCTTTAGAAGTTTTCGGCATCCAGCAGCAAATAACATGCATGTCCAACGGCGAGGGTGGCTCCAAAAAAGAGAGAAACCCAAATGAAACTGAGTCAAGCATTATTTTTTCTTTAAGCAGAGGAAGATGGCTCTTATCACAGGAAATTGTGAGTGGGGTACAAGAAGCTGCACGTGCCTAGGAGGTGAGAGTTCTGTCTACCCCAAGGAAAAATGAGAAGTGTTGAACAAGCAGCACTTCCAGAAAATAACACATCGTAGTAGACGCCCGTTACGGTTTCTCCATGTATTAAATTGGTTTATAACATTGTCTTTTTGTTTGTCTCTTTTGAGTTTATAAGTTTCCATCAATATTTTATTTCCTTTACTTATTTTGGGTTTAATTTGTGCTTTTTTCTATCTTTAAGATAAAAGCATAGATGATAACTGATTTTAGACTTTGCTTATTTTCTAATATAGGCATTTCAAGATAAAAGTTTCCTCTTACAACTGATTTAGCTGCATTCTTCAAATTTTACCTTTCAAAATTTTATAGGGCTTATTTTGATTATTTTTCAATTTGAAATATTTCCTAATTTCCCTTGTCAGTTCCACTTTTACGTAGAGATTATTTAAAATTATGTTGCTTCCCAAATATTTGGGAATTTTTACAGATATATTATACTATTGTTTGTGATTTCTAATAGAATACCATTATAGTCAGAGAAAAATGTCATGTATTATTTCAGTCCTTTTAAATTTATCACAACTTGTTTTATGGTTGAGATGGTGATCTACCTGAGGGAATGTTTTGTATGCATAGAACAGGTAAAGTGTATTCTTCAGTTGTTGAATATGATGTTCTATATGTGTCATTTAGACTAATATTGATATTGTTGTTCAAGTCTTCTAGATCCCTATTAATTTTTTATCTATTAGTTATATTAATTGCTGAAAAAGCATGTTTAATGTCTGACTGTGATTGGATTCTTTTCTGTAATTCTCCTTCAGTTCTTTAAATTGTTACATTTATGTAGTTTAAAGCTTTGTGATTATATTTATCCACATATTTAATTAGAAATTTTTGTTGTTTTAAAAATATTTACCCTTTCTAGGGCTTTTTCTTCCTTCCAACTTGGTATTTTTCCTCTTGAGCCTGAAGAAGTTACCTCAGCACTTTTTATAGAACAGATCTGCTCCAGACGATTCAGATTTTTCTGGTGAACATATAAAAATATACAGAAATGCTTTTAAGGCATTGTCTCAGGATATTTACTATCATGTTTGCAGTCTTTTATCTTTTACTATCTTTCAACTTTTTTTCTTTTTTTTTGAGATGGAGTCTCACTTTGTCACCCAGGCTGGAGTACAGTGGCATGATCTCCGCTCACTGCAAGCTCCGCCTCCTGGGTTCATGCCATTTTCCTGCTTCAGCCTCCTGAGTAGCTGGGACTCCAGGTGCCCGCCACCATGCCTGGCTAATTTTTTTTTTTTTTTTTGTATGTTTAGTGGAGACGGGGTTTCACAGTGTTAGCCACGATGGTCTCGATCTCCTGACGTTGTGATCTGCCCGCCTTGGCCTCCCAAAGTGCCGCGATTACAGGCGTGAGCCACTGCACCCGGCCATCTTTCAACAATTTAAAGCCATTTCATAGGCTTCTAGTTTCATTCATCTTATGACCACAATGCATGTTTTTTATCTCCTCCAGCCTCTTTCAAGATTTTCTACTCATGTTTGGTTTTCATCACTGCTTTGATGATTGTTTGCCTAGTTCTTGTTATATTTGAATTTATTTACTGTTTCTTATATATGTGAGTTGATATATTTCATCTATTTTAGAAAATTGTCACCCACATTCTCTTCAAAAATGTCTTCTACCTCATTATTTGTTCTCTTTTTACAAGACCCTTAACGTAAATGTATTTGATGGCATAATATTTTCTACACATCTCAGATGGTTCTCCTTTTCTTTTTTATTTTATTTTTGAGAGGAGTCTTGCTCTGTCACCCAGGCTGGAGTGCAGTGGTGTGATCTCGGCTCACTGAAACCTCTGCATCCTGGGTTCAAGTGATTCTCCTGCCTCAGCTTCCCGAGTAGCTGGGACTACAGGTGCTTGCCATCACGCCCAGCTAATTTTGTATTTTAATAGAGACGGTGTTTCACCATGTTGGTCAGGCTGGTCTCGAACTCCTGACCTCAGATGATACACCCACCTTGGCCTTTGCTGGGATTACAGGCACGGCTCTCCTTTCCTTCTTTTCTTCCTTATTTTTCTCCTTCTTCCTCTCCATCTCTCCCTCCCTCCTTTTTTCCTTATATTTCAATGTGGGTGATTTCTATTGATCTATCTTCTTCTTTACTGATTCTTTCCTTTGGTATGCCAGTTTACTAATAGACTTGTTCAATTAATTCTCCATCTCAATATTTTTTTTTCTCTATTCTAGACATTTGGCTTTTTAGTTGTGTTTATTTCTCTGCTAAAATTCATTTTTTTCAGAAAAATTGTCTAAAAATAGTGTTAGATTATCTGACATACCTATTGTATTTAATATAAAACTCCTCTCTGATAATTTCAACATCTATATTTGGAACTGCCTCTATTTCTCTTTCTTCTATTGCCCATGTGCCATAGGTATGTTTATAGATCCTATAATGTATATATATATAGCTTCTTCATGTCTTGTAATTTTTTATGATCCCTTCCATTTAACAGGGCATGAGATCTAAGCAAGGGAGAGCCTCGGATTTCTCTTTGGGCTTTATAACCCAGCTGCTGACTCTCTGAGTCCGGGCTTCCAGAGAATTCTCTTTGCTGTCTGGTTGCTCACCCAGCTTTTTCACAACTCAGATTTCTATGCTTTGCTGCTCAGCTCTGAGCCTTTGGGGCTTGAGTGGACTCAGTGAAGCCCCCGGGAGCCTTGGAGGTGTTTCCCACTGCTGTCCTGCTCTACCCAGCTTTTGGCAACAGCTTTTTGGCTTAGAGGGTTTTCTCACGGCTCTCCTGAGCTGCTCCCAGCCTCAAGTCAGCTCTATAAGCCTCCATGGAGATATTTTTCAGATCCCCTACTGTGCCCCCAAACTTGGGTGCATTATGTCTGTGTACTAAAGCAAAGGCCCCCTGGGACAGAGAGGTGGGTGGGTGCAGAGCTGCCTCTGATGGAGCTTCCTCAGGGACCTGAATCATCACACTTCATAGGCTTTTAAAAATGTGTTGAAAATTGGACTTGTTTCTCACATCCCTTTGCTGGCAAATCCCTCCTCCTCTTCCCATCACTCCACCTAGCATCAGGGAAGCACTTCATTCCTCTCTCATAGGAAGAGATCATGACTTTCTAGATTTTCTTTCAGTTAGGCTTTTTTGCATCTCCGGCTCTTCATTGGCTCTTATAAACTGTGTTTTGTTATTGTTGTTTTCAAGTTATCCATCTTGTTCTCATTTGTAGTTCTCTTATGGCTTTCTAATTCCTAACCAGAAATGGAAACTGCTAGCTATTGTTTATAACATGGTCCATTTGCAGTTTATAGGGGTGGTATATCAATCAAGTGTGGAAAGGGCCAGAAAAAAATTATAATGGCAGATGTTATGTTGTCTTAAGCCTTGCTTTGCCTTTGCCACGGAGGCTGTGTTGTTTTTAATCTTATTGTGCATGGTACCTTCTCATCACACTAGTGTTTTGCCTTCCAGAGGTATCATCCATATAAATAAACTGCTGGAAGGCCAGGCACGGTGGCTCACACATGTAATCTCAGCATTTTGGGAGGTGAGGCAGACGGATCACTTTGAGGTCAGGACTTCGAGATCAGCCTGGCCAACATAGTGAAACTCGTCTCTACTAAAAATACAAAAATGAGCCAGGAGCGGTGGCACACACCTGTAGTCCCAGCTACTCAGAAGGCTGAGGCTCGAGAATCACTTGAACCTGGGAGGTGGAGGTTGCGGTCAGCCAAGTTGCTCCACTGCACTTCAAAGCAAAACTCCATCTCAAAAAATAAAAATGAATAAAAAAATAAAAATAAACTGCTGGAAGAAGTTTATGAGGTATCCTAAGACATGTACAAATACTAGTGTAAGACCCAACTGGAAATCTTTATGTCTTATGTCGTCCACAGCTCCCCACCCACACCATGGATTTAAGAAAGTGTTTTAAGACATTTGTAGATCAAGCTATCTGGTTTTAAAACATTTGTGGATCAAGCTATCTGGTTTTCAAGGAATTTATATTAAGATTGATTTTCAAATCCTGTGTGCTCTAGTCTAGGAGGATAATTATTTGTTAATGTAGATATTTCATAGAGACTTCAGGCAAACACATGAATGAGGAACAAGGAAAGACCCAAAGAAAGCATATCAGTAGATATCCTAAATCGAATCGTTATTTTACCAAATAATTTGGTGATATGATTAAATCCAATTTCTAAATAATTAGTTTTTCTGTTAAAGCTCTCTATATGAATTAGGAAAGCCTTCAGCTACATGTAAAAGAAAATCTAACTCATAGAGTTTTAACAAATGATGAGTCTTTTCTTTTTTCCTTAAATTTCCTGGAATCTTGTTGACATTGGATTAGCAACAATGGTGTCAAGGACTGAAAGCCAGTGATTGCTTTTGCTTTAGACTTCATGCCTACATGCAAAACAAGAGGAGGGTAGGATAAAGCGTCATTCGTTCTGCGTCATCAGGAAAGCAAAAAGCCTTCCTAGAAACCTCTCAGCAGTCATATACTTAACACCTTTTTGGCAGAAACTGGGTCATGTGTCTGTGTCTAGGTGTGAGAGAGGGATGAAAGGTGGGAACATGGAGTTGTTAGGCCAATTGTATTTCATCTCTTGGGAATGGGGGGATTGATATTGGGTAGACAAAAATCAGTTGTTATCACTCTGCCTAAGTGTTCCTCTGAAATATATTACTTGATTTTGGAACTTTATTTGAAAAGTTATTTGATACTCAATAGTTATAATGGTAATCAAATACAAAGTATGTATGTTGCCTTCAGAAATGACAAATAGCAATTTAATATCTAGAGTAATCTCATCTACATTTGACAGTAATATTGACTATTCTATTCTCATAAATCTTGTATCATTTTTGTTGTTATATTGTCATTAATTTAGGTAAGGGAAAGTAGAGTTTATTTCCCAGTCACAAATAGAAGTAACAGGTTGTTGTAAAATTATCAATGTTTCTTTCTTGAACCACCGCACCTTGAATTTTGATTCAAGAGTGGAAGTGTTGTTGACATCCATGGAACTTAGAAAAAATACCAATGCTAATCACATCACATCTAATACCAGTGCTAACCACATCACATCTAAAATATAAGCACATTTCAAGTTTATGTGGATTTTAAATAATCTGTTTTCTTTGGCTTTTAGAAAAATTACCAAATAGCATATTGTATTAAGAATGAAATGTTCTTTAATCAGGATCAAATTACAATCTTATAGTAATAACACATAATTATATACATGCAATATTAAAGTTTATGAGCATATTCTTTAGACAAAATATCCAAAGACATCAATGTTCTCATTATTAAAGAGTTACTTTCTGGTTCACTGAATAAATGCAAATATTAAGAATTTGGTTATATTAAGAATAAACTCTAAGATGTTTCTTTTACTTCAGATGAAAAGCATACAAAAATGGTAACTACATTTTGGTATGATGGTTTGAAAAATCTGGCATAATTTAAAAGCAACTTTCCATCTGGCTAGTACAGTAAGCAAGTGGAATTAGAAGAGTTGGTCTCTGTTTCTTGATGTGAATGATTGTGATTAGTCTGATTTCTTTGGTTTGCTTTTATTACTGTTTTCACTTCTTTTCTTGGTATATCTGTGTGGATATGCATACAGGATGACATTTCTATCACATTATGGCTTAACAAATAAAACAGAAAATATGTTTACTTTGGATGTATGTGTATTTTTGGAGACAGTATTTGTTGCCTACTCAACAGTGCTCTTTTTACTTCTTGGCAGCCTCCTCGGTATAACCATGCAATTATGGAAGATGACGTTACCAGCAGCCCTGGGGTAAGTCTCAGTCATCCGAAGCCAGTCTTGATAATCCCAGCAGACTAGCAAGGGAACACAACCTAGTTCTATCAAGTGAAAAGTGAAGAGAGCTGTGCTGGAAGGCTTCTCAGAAAAGGTTTCTTTTGGCAAAAGAAAGAGAGGGAGGAACAGTTCTTTCTCTTCTGCTGGACAAGGTCATGTGTGTACGTAAGAACTGGAAGTTCTCATGCCCACTGAGCATGGGAAGAGTCCTGTCTAGGGTGACCTGGTGAGAACAGACAATTCTTGAACTACCTTACCTAGGAACTGCTGGTGATAAGACAGAATACATTTTTTCTCACTGTTAAACTCTTTTTTATTATTTGTAGCTGGGTGCCTCCAAACCAATATAATTAGCCATATGTAAATATTCTGAAATCTATGTCAATACAAATAAAATTTAGGGTTGTTTTTCCAGTGATCAAAAATACAGTATCTCAAGCAATACTGTGTGTGTGTGTGTGTGTGTGTGTGTGATATTATTACATAATAATTGGAAGAAGTTTGATGTAGATCCTAGTGGTGATCTTATATGTTGAGTATTTGACTTTTTTTAGGATTTAATAATTGTCACAATAAATTTATATGGAGAGATACTTTAATTATAGAAACTCATTAGTTTGTCCATAATGTAAAAGTATTAAATTATATAGTTCTCTTGATAATGATATTTTGTAAGAGGTATTTTTAAGTTGTTAAGCATGAAGGAAAATAATGTTGTAAGTAATCAGTTTTATACAGGGTTTATAGATATTTTTATTATTTGGTATTGTCATATTGTTTCATGCCTCACAATAGCTGATTACAAATAGATTTTAGCCAATCACTGTCTTTATCCCAGAGGTTTAAGCAGATAAAGAATACAGAGAATGCCTGTAAAGCATTTTCTACCAATATATTAGGACCATTTCTGGATAAGTTCCTTGACTTCTTCTTTTAAGCATTTCTAAAATAACATTTCCAAAAACCTCAAGCAAAACCACTTTAAAAAATCTGAATTCATATACTTTTACCTAATGTGGAAGATTGGGAGAGCAGTGACTTTAATATAATATTTTAATGTCTACGTGTGTACATCTGTAATTAATAAAATTAGTGCAATTCATAACACATGGTCATTCTTAAGCGACAGAGTCATAGAAATGTAACAGCACATTAAAATCCTCTTCTAGTGGCCCCGAGCTGCACCCCATAAACTCTTGGGTAGCTCTTAACAAATGCAAATTAATGAGCATTAACCCAGGCATTCGAAGGCCCAGATAAATCACCACGCTCTTCAGGAATTCGTATGAACAATTCACAGCGCTATAATTTTTCCTAAGTTAAGACTAGACTAATGTTGAGAGAGACAGAAAGAGAAACAAAATATAGGTGCACTCTCCTCTGCTCATTATAGGGTTCTCTTCGACCTTGAGGAGACTGCTACTTGGGGACAGGTACTGTTTCATTTTCTGACTCCTTTTGTCCTTGATTTTGACACAGCCTTGGTGTTGGGAAATTCTTCCCTCAAAGCCTCAATCTCTCATGCTCAAATTTAAACACATTTCCTTTTCTGTAATCAGTGAGTAAAGAGCAGCTGGTCACCATCTTCTACACACTAAACCTTTGAGCCTTTTCTTCAGAATAAATGATCCTACTTCTTAGAATCATAAAATTAGAAGGGGTTTTGAAGTCAGATCATCCTTTTTCTGCCTTTAGACAAGAGTACCCTTCCCTCTTACCATCCCATACAGATGAGCAAAACCATCCTATTTTTAAAAGAGATCAAGAGAAACTAATCAAAAGCCTCCAACAGTCACACATTCCTCTGATGAGCAACCCTTACTTTCAGGAAATCATCATCATTATCATCAAATAGCATTTTCCTAACACCCACATGTGCAAAATATGTTTGTGTATTCAGACCCTAAAGAGAGCCCGAGAGGCCCAGAAAAGGTTGAAAAAAAAAAAAGTGCAAAGGTACACAAACATCACCAGGCTCTTTGCAAGAAAGTCTGGTTCATTGCCGTAATAAATGATTTTTAAAAGACATTCCAGAAACTCCAGGGGATTTTCATTTTCATTTAGGAAAATGATCTTATAATTAAAGAATATACCCATTCATTTTCTTTTGTTTAACTATTAGGACTTAGTAATGACTGTCAAACTCAAGTCTAATGACCAAAGATTGAGAACATAAATATGCAGTGTATTAAATCTGAAACAAATCCGTACTAAGGTTTTAAAATTTGCGACACATATAATACTGAACCAGTTGTCTCTGTTACAAAGTGTGTGTGTATTGAGGGGAATTGTCTGTAAAAACGTTCAAAGCTCTCTTCTCTCCCATTCTGGCTCCTCCTTTATGCTCCTGGAGAACAGAGCTCAAAGGCTGCTCTCAAATGTTCAAAACTCCCCACCCATGGCTGGAAGGGCTCTATGTCCTTCAGCTTCACCTTCCAGTCAAGGAATTCCCAATTTCTGAGTATTACTGATTTTTGCTAGGTTTTAACTAAATAAAGCAATTTACTTGAAGGTAAGCCTTCCCTTAATTTGTAAATATTTGATAAAGGAAAAATTTGCCAGTCGAACATGCTGGTTGATGCGGTGGGGGGATTTTGACCTGGGTGGCGCTCCAGTCTGGCCTTCACCTTATTGCTCTGCCAGGGGATGCAACACAGAGTAAGGTCCCACGTCATCCATTCACTCCTTCCTCTTTTTGGGTTTCTCAGCTCCTCTCCGTTGCTCACCTTCATGAGAAGTTCCCTGTAACTGTGAAGGTTATACAAGGCTCAGAGGGTAGGAGCTGGCCCAACACCTGCAGATCCTGAAGGGCCCCTAATCTACATACACCATTCACCCCAACAGGCTGGAAACAATTTGATACACAGACTCAAAAGGTTGTTTTGATTGCTGTTGCTGTAAAGTTTTGATTTGGGCTCCTAAGTAGAGGAGCTAATTTGATATTTCATTGCAAAATTCCTGTACTATGAGTAGTAGGTACTATCTAGCAAGACTTTACTGCAAACATAAAATATATTAATAGAACATACAATGGTATTGGCATACAGCTCTTTTTATTTTTTATTTTTTTCTAATAGATATGTTTATTCTATTTCCTAAACGTATTGAAGACTTAAAATTTTCACTACCAATGAATAACATGCTCAAATATTTTAGGGAAATGGTAAAATGGTAAAATGCTCTATTAGTATTATTGAATATCTCTTATATTTGAAAGGAAAGAAAGTGACACTCGCTGCTTTCATACACTATCACATTTAAATCTAATTACATTTCAAGACAAGAATATTTATTATCTTTTTTCCTGTTAAAGAAGTTGAACCTCCTTTACAATAAACTGAATTCAGATGTAAGCATCTCTAATTCCAGAGTGCATATGTCAAAATTACGTAAATAATTTGGTCTAAGAATCAACAAAACTAAATAAATGCTAGGTTTCTAGAATTTATCTAAACATCCTGATGATTGACTATTTATTGCTGATTTTCCTATTGTAATATGCAGAAGTTTCAATTTTAAGATATAATCATTATGTTCTCCTTATTTGATCTCATATTTCCACAGAGCTAATCTGTCATTAAATGTACCTAAATTCTTCGCCATAGTCTTTTAAGATTTTTCAATGTTTATCTGTTCTCTGTATCAGTCTCCATCACTGTCTTCACTCTAAAAGCTGCACTTAATAGCGTACTTACCGAATTCGTAGTTTGGGAAGTAACGGTATAGTTACATGTAAATATTACTTCTCTCTGTGCCACAGACTGGGCTTTGATTACTTCGATTTCAATGTCCCAGCACCATCCAGATTTTATAAATACCGTTCTGATGTTTGCATAAAGTTAGGGGCCAGGCCTGAGCTCAGGTCTCAAGGCTGACATTGTTAAAATCAGGACAGGTGGGTTCAAAAGCATAGGCGCCAGCTGCCCTACCTCTGTGGCACAGCTGCCAAGGAGCCAGCCACAGTTATGTTTCAGACTGCAAAGGAGGGGCTCTGAGTTCTGTTTGCTTTTGTGCGCTAGGAAGACATTGTAGGCCTCCATAAACAAAAACAAAATGAAATCGAATTACAACTTCTTTTTAACCTATTTAGGACATAAAGGTTAAATATATATGTAGCTATGAAGAAATGCATGTTAAAAAGTGGTTTGAAATAAGACATGTGGAAGCAAAATTCATTTTTCTTTGTATAGATAAGTAGTATGTTTTTCATACCTCAATAACATCATAATCATTGTCCTTATCTATTAACTAAACCTCAATGAGAAAGATAAATTATTACATTGCAGAGTTATGAGACTTAAGACTTATTCAAAAAATTTTAAAGGGTATTCCTTGATGTAATACATTTCTATAAGGAATAGTACAGAATTGTATCTGAGATATTTTTATTAATCAACATTTTTGATTCGTATGAATCATTATTTGGATCAGATTTTGATCCCGTAAATGTGAAGTATATTGAATAATTCAGAATTAGTTAGTTTCCATTTAATCAGTCCAATTCTTTTGAGTTCATGATTAGGCAATTTGGAAAAGACTATATAAAATAAGACTCTATTTCCTTTGAACTATGGAAGTATTCAAAAGAAACTGGTAAGTTCTTAAGTATAATTGTCCAAGTGAGTTCTGTAATCTATGAATATCTAGGAAGTTCTTGTCTTTGAGAATAAATGGTTTAAGTGAATTCTATTATCTATATTGTCATTTTGCTTGTATTTCAATTTTGTTATGTGCAAGTGGAAGCAATGGATGTACTCTTTGAAAACAGTTTCACAAATTAAGAACTTTTATCTTCTATTTAGGTCAATTTGTCTAAGTATGTGAGTAATTTTCATCCTCATCTTTTTATTTGTTATTTTGTCCCATCCTATTAATGAGCATAAATGGCTCCCCAAGTGTAAATATTTGAAGGGAAAGATTGGGTCATTGTCAATTCAGGTGGCATCCATAGTTGATGGTGGAATGACGGGAAGAAACTTTCCTCACTAAATGTCAATCAGATTCATCAGCATGATACTTTTACAGGTCTACACAGCTGGAAAAAACAGTCAAGTCTGTTTCATTGTTATGTAAATGTATGCTGGTACTCAATGTAATCAACAACCTAGGCTAGAACCATCCTTGAAACAGATTAGATGATTGGATTCTTTTCAATATAATTCTGAAACTGGAACCCTAGGTTCTTCTTAGGCACTTCTTAAATATTTATGGTTATCCAGTATAAGTAACACAGAAATTCTGTGGTCAGCTAGTATAATCTTTTTCAAGCAGTGTATGCTATTCTTATACCCACACCAACAAAATTGTATCTAAAACGTTGGTCTCTAACCTAGGAAAAATCTCAGGTAAGGTTTTACGATTCAGTGCCTTAGTCCCCTTAAGTCATTTCAGCCATAGCCTTAAAACCCTCCTTTAAAGGGATTTACCATCACCTCTTGTAAAAACTGGATTTGAACAAGATGCATTTTATTAATCAAATCCATAAGGCAGTCAATACATTACTTCTTTTGGAATGAAAAAGGAAAAGTTATTTCACAAGCAGATGAAAACTACATATGTAACTCTACTTCCCTCGGTAGGCTCCAATACAGGTTTAATCCTGAATTTTCCCATTTTGAAAGGCTTGCCAAATCAGTTCTCAGACCTTTCATGAAACGTGTTGCTCAGAAGTGACATCAAATGCGATCCTAATTTTTGACAGATTCTTCTATACAGTGAGACATACCTGGCCTTCAAATTAGGGTAAACTAAAACTCACTGAAGAAGAATTAGAAAGGTTACTCTTACAATTCTTGAGGATTTCAAAAATCAGTGATCCTACAGAAGGAGAAGAGGCCATTTATCATTATAGCCTTTTTGATGTCAAAGAAAAAAAAGAAAAAAGAAACAGAAAAACATATGCCTTTAACATAACAGCTGATATTAGTAGCTTTAGAATTTACAAAGCGCTTTACCGTTCCATTATTTTAATTAACACTCATAATGTTGTTGTGCAGCCAGTCTTAACATTTGTATTACAATTATTTCATTTGAAAGCTGAGGACAGGAGGGTCGAATAACTTGTATTATTTCCCAAAGTCTTGCAGCTGGTAAGTGATGGTTCTAGGAGTCTATCTCCAAAAGATTGAGCATGAAATCTGATTTTTTTTTCCATTCCATTGAAGTGTGTATTTACTAACTGGGTATATAATTACGAATTGAAGACTAACCTTTATTTAAATTAGTGCAATCAGACTATATCCAGAATATTTTTAGAAATGATTTTTAAGTGATTGATGAGCAAAATGAAGAGTAAAATATAATTTTTGTTTGTTCACTTAAAACAAATGCAAACCCTCTGAGTTAAAATTTTCTCAATAATTATGTAGTTCAAACAATATTTTCCAAGATGATTTGAACTTAGATACAGTTACTGAATTTAGGCATATATACATTAGGGTTTCTTAATCTTGGCATCATTGGCTTTTAGGTGGAATAATTATTTGTTTTAGGAAGCTGTCCTGTGCATTGTAGGATTTGGGGCATCCTGTCCTCTACTTACCAGCTGCTAATAGTACTCCTGGTTGTGACAACCCCAAATATCTTTAGAAATTGCCAAATCATACTTAGGTGAGAATCAATGGTCTATATTAATTTAACTGCAAAGACAAGTGCTGTTTCTCAATATTACATTGGACAATTATAAAGATTTACCATAAATTAGCAGAGGCATTAATCTTTTAATGATAGTATTGTAGTGGATATACTGGTACACGACATAGCTGTCTAAGCTAATTATGTATCTACAGTAGACCAAAACTGACACATTCCAGGCATCCCTTCTAATCTTCCTTTGACTCCTCTTATCTAGAGTGAAAATTTTCTTTAGCTTATTTTTCATCCTCCCAGCATATCTTTACTGGGAGAAAATTGGTCTTTCAGATTTTTGCACATCTTGCAAGTCAGGCACTGACCACCTTTTTGTTCTGGATTCTCTTTTGAGGATGTTTATATAGCAAACATCCTTGGAAATGAAGAATCATTTCTCCCTGTGGAACAGGGTGCAAACATACTCCCCATTATAAAACATTCAGGTTCCCTAAGTTCAGGTTCCTCTTCCCCTGTAAATTCCCTTGCCCCTTGTAAATTATGGTTTCACATGATCCTCTTTGTGTTGCCGTGTGGGAACAAAATGTTGATACTCTGGATACTGCTGTTACTAAACTTTTCTTGATCTTTGTCCCAGGAGTCTTCTCATTGCCTCCTACTAGAATTCACATATCCATATTAGGATACATTTTTTGTTTTGCCAGAAAGGCAAAATCCCCAGTCCTTCTCATTACTATATATATATATATATATATATATATATATATATATTTTTTTTTTTTTTTGATGCAGCCTCACCGCTCTGTCACTGGGGCTGGAGTGCAATCTCGGCTCACTGCAACTTCTGCCTCTTGGGTTCAAGCCATTCCTCTGCCTCGGCCTCCCAAGTAGCTGGGATTACAGGCATGCACCACCACGCCCGGCTAATTTTTGTATTTTTAGTAGAGATGGAGTTTCACCATGTTAGACAGGCTGGTCTCGAACTAGTGACCCTGAAAATCTGTCCTTTCACATGATTGACAAATTACCTGCTATTTATGCCCCAAAATGCTAACTTCTACATAAATCATTTTAGTATACCCTTATAGATTATATCATATGAAATTTCTTTTTGCACCCATTGAAAGATTATACCTGAGGATGTCATCCACTCTATCACTTATTGTTTCCTGTTTATATAAGCATATTGTCATTTTAAAGGAAAGCTGATTTTTACCTAAACAACAGTTTCATTTCTTTATAGACATCACACAAGTTGCGAGTAACTGCATTTGCATCCTGCCTATCTCTTTTAGGAAAGGAAGGCTTCCTTTTTTAAGCCAACCTCTAGCAGCTGCATAATATCATGGATAATAATGTTGGGTGTTAACCTTACCACTGATATATTACTTTTCTACTTTTAAATAATTGGATATCTGAGGAAATGGAAATAAGATATGTATTAAATATATGTATATATATATATATTCAAGTATGTATAGTTTCATGCCAACCTCCATATTCTATATATAAATATATATTACATATTATATTTTGAATATATATATATATATATATATGTGCGCCAACATCTTAAAAAGTTTACATAGAGAGACGTCTTGGAATAAGTTGTTATTATTAGTGGAGTCGGGGGAAGAATCACATGAGCAATCTCGGTAGCAATATATCTACCCTACATCTAGAAGAGCACGTGATCTTTGGTGTTTTTCATTGAGTATCCGGGTTAGTAGATAACTTATTGACACAGGGATCCTCAGGGAGGAAAGTGATTGTGACCCCAACACAAAGCTTGGGAAAGTGATGGAATGGACTAGAGTGGCACTTGACAAACTATTCGGAGAGTACCACTCCAGGAGCATTTAGAGAATTCACAAGGACGGTAACATTAACAACAAGAGTGGCTTGATACTAGTTTTCAACACAAGCTCTGACCATCCTAAGAAAAGGCTTTTTCTGGCCAAAAGTGTTGCTTACTCTGGAAATCCCTAAGCACTGGCCATTCTGGCATGAAGTCTTTCTTTGGGAAAACATGTGTAAATGATTGAATATAAATTCAAAGAATTTTAATTGTTGAGCCCAAGTGTAGAGTGACTTCACTCTTCTCTGGGGACTGAAATGGAAAGACCAAGTGTCCTTCAGGATGCGTGGACTCCATGTTCCACAACGTTGTGTGGCAGCATCAGAAGCCACTGTCCCAGTTGGTGAAAACCACCCTCTCCACCTTCTCCACTCTTTCTATCTTAAGGATGACTGATTCCCATACACTGAATTGACCCTGGAATTCATGGACATTGTGGTTTTTGTTTGCTTTTGTTCGGTTGGTTGGTTTGTTGATTGAGGGAAGTGAGGGGAAATGGTAATAATATCGGATGGGGAGAATAAATTGATGAAAATTTCTTAAAATGGGCCGGGCATGGTGGCTCACACCTGTAATCCCAGCACTTTGGGAGGCCGAGGTGGGTGGATCACCTGAGATCAGGAGTTCAAGACCAGCCTGGCCAACATAGTGAAACCCAGCCTCTACTAAAAATACAAAAAACTAGCCGGGCGTGGTGGCGGGTGCCTGTAATCCTAGCTGCTAGGGAGGCTGAGGCAAGAGAATTGCTTGAACCTGGGAAGCAGAGGTTGCAGTGAGCTGAGGTCGCGCCATTGCACTCCAGCCTGGGCAACAAGAGTGAAACTCCATCACACACACACACACACGCAGACACACACACACAAAATTCATTAAAAGGTAATAAAAGAGGTACGATCACGCAGAGCGTTATGCTGACTACTTTTGCATTTTTGTCCTGTTTTCTCATCTGTGTTTCATTATTTTATGGGAGTTTTTAGATCTACTTAGGCATTTGTAGGTCAGGTTTGTTTAATAGTTAAATTCATCTACAATCAGTCTTACTTTATGCATATATGTATTTATAGATATTTAGAATGACATTAAAGATTTTGGTAGCTAAATCTGGCCAGTACAAAAAATATATATATTATCTCTAGCCTAAAAGTGGAATGTTGTCATTTATGAGCTCGTTGTTACCGGACTGTGGTATCTGATTAAAAAAAAATTACCATAGTACCAACTGCTATTTTTTAGAATGAATTATTTTAAAGAAGCACTTCCATGGACCATAATCTCAGAGTTGGACAAGAGTTCTAAAACATAATGTAGAAAAATTGTCAATATTGTCAGTTATTAATGATTTCCAGTGATATAACACAACTAAATAAAATAAAAAATGACCCCATTTAATTGGTACTTCTAGGAAATTCAGGTAGGTGAATGAGGTCACTGAAGAAACTGGGCCGGTTACCATATAGTGTAATCTAATCTCTTTCAATTCTGTAAGTCTGAAATATACGATATTTTCAATGCTTTTTTTTTGAGTATTACATTAAATCAGGAAACGGTCTCTTGGCTTGATGTTTGAGATGGCAATGCAAAAAGTCTTCTGCTTTCAGTGCTATGGCACTGCTGATTACAATATTTCTATGGCATTCTGATACAAGATCTGAGAAATAAACAGAAAAAGGGTCAGTCATTTCAGAGAGGTGATTCCATTATAAAGGTGGGTATGTGTAGCATTTTCTTGAGAAATTTTTAAGTTTTTCTTTGATTTTTCTCTAAGTTTTAAGAGCCCTAAGCTGATAAATAGTTAATGAATTTTCAGTAATAGTGGACAACTTCCATTAGTATTAAATAACCTTTGTGAATCAACTTGTATAAATCACAACACAAATAGTAAAAACAAAACAAAGCAACAAAAAACACTAAACTAAACTACAAAGAAGTCTAAGTGTTTGGATCTGACCCAAAGTGACCATTAAAGTTGTAAATTTTCTCATTAAATGGATAACAATGTGGGGCATTCTTTACATCAATTGAAATCCCAACGTACTTCTGAGTAATAACATCCCTTCCACGTGGTCTGTGATATTTTGATTCTAGCTTTAATGAGCATGAGTATATTCTTTATTTTGAAGGCTGTGTTGATAGATGGCTCTGAATTGGAGGGCTACCAAAATCTAAAGGGATTCTTTGCTGCTTGTCATGGTTACAATCCTTTTTCTCCTCAGCAGATTTTGCTTATCTAAAATGATGAACTTTCTTAGTAGATGTGCAATTCAACCGAGTCATCTTTTCCCAGATACAGGAATGGTTATTAATATTCTGCCCTCTCAGTTCTCCATGATGCCCTTTATGGCCATTCAGACACAGGCATTCATACCTCACTGAGGACAGCAGGGACAGAATATGCTGCTGTGATACCAACTGAATCAATGACTTAGCTTCATGCTCTCTAAGAGCTGCCAACTCCAGTGCACCTAATAACTCCCACCCCTTCACTACTTTGTCCAGTGGTGAGATGGTGGGTGGATGGGGCACCGCAAGGCACTGCTTTCTGCTGTTCTGCTCTAACTCCTGACCAGACTTCACAAACGGTGTGTGCTAGCTTTACCACCCACAAATGCAGAGAACTTTTGGGGGAATACTTTGCACAGTCCTCAACCAGTTCTTTCCTAAAATGTATGTGAAGTCACCAAACACATCGAAGGTTCTCAGTAGATTTTCTTCCTTCTGTCTTTCAGTTTGGATACCTCACCTCTTTGTTTTCATTGCTTTCAGATTCTTTATTTATAGAAGGGAAAGGGGAAAAGCTATGTACCACAGCCAAGATTTCAATTTTGAAAAAATTCAAATCTACAGAGAAGTTTCAAATTTATAGAACCAAAAGTATAATAAATACTAGTGAATACCTTTCAATTAAATTCACCAGTTACAAATTTTACCACATTTGTTTTTTTCTCCCTCATTATCTCTATATCTATCCATCTATCTACCTAGCTACATCTCTGTGTCTGTCTTTCTGTCTGTATATTACACATACACACACAGATGTGCTACCTTTTCTATCCTTTTCTATGTTTACTCTAGAAATCATGACAATATCGATCATGTATAAGAAAGTCAGTAATAAGTTAATGTTATCCAATACATAGACTTACTCATACTGTAATCTGTGGTTTTACCGTAGTTTGGTTTGCTTTGTTTTGTTTCTGATATCTATATTCTCTTTCATGGAAAGAGAATGTTTGTCTGTGTGGTGACTTGGTTTATTTTGGTTTCCGTAACTGAATTTTTGAAGAATCCAGAGGAGTTATCATTAGAATGTCCTGCATTCTGAATTTGTCTCATTGTTTCCTTCTGTTTAGCAGCAAGTAAAACATTTCTTCTGTTAAACAGCAAGTAAAACATAGTAAGAATACTATGTAGGTGATATTATGTACTTAAGGCATTAGAACATTAGGCACATAATTCTATGTTACTCCATTACTGATGATGCTGGTTAATGACTTGGTTATGGTGGTGACTGCCAGGTGACTCCATTATAAAGGTGGGTATGTGTGTGTGTATATATATGATGTGCGAATGTGTGTATATATATGTGTGTGTATGTGTGTATGTATGTATATATGTGTGTGTATATATGTGTGACACATATATTTATACAGTAAATATATATGTTTACTATACATATACGTATGTATATGTACCACACAATATTATATTTATACACACAAATATTATATTTATACAGTAAATATATATATGTATGTGATAAATGATAAGGGAAGACTTGTCGCCTCATGGCAATGTGAGTATCCTTCTTCCTAAAAATGTTCATCCAGTAGTTTTTATCATCTAATAATTGGTCCTTGGTAAAATCAGTTATTATTATCTATTGAAAAATAATGATATTTCTAATTTTGTCATATTCTTCTTATTTTTTAACTGGCATTCTTTGAAAATTACGTTTCTCTTAATATATATATATATTTCATGATTCTAAGTTATGTATTTAAGGTATTTTAAATATTTTAAGCATCTTGAAAAATTTAAAGTAGGACATGTTTTGTAATTACTATGATTTCTTATATAAACATCACATTTTGATAAAAATAAAAAGTATGTTACATAAACTCACTAAAGTCTTTTAAATTTATACACTTATCTGTTTCCTTTCAAAGCAATTTTTCTTCAAAGTAGGAAGGAGTAAAATCCACTGTGCCTTGGGTTTTCATTTTCTGTTCCAACTAAGAAGTGCGTGTCCATGGAAATGTATCATTCAGCCACTCAGTCAAACTTTCCTGAGAACTTGCCTCCATCAAGGGACTTCGTTAGCTGTAAAGTGCTGACTAAACTTGTGTTTATACCTCCACTCATGAAATAGGAAAGGCAAACACACACACATACACACATATGCGTTCGTGTTTATACCTCCACTCATGAAATAGGAAATGCAAACACACACACATACACACATATGCATTCGTGTTTATACCTCCACTCATGAAATAGGATGTATACACACACATACATACACACATACGCATTCGTGTTTATACCTCCACTCATGACATAGGAAATATAGACACACACACATACACACATATGCATTTGTGTTTATACCTCCACTGATGAAACAGGAAGTATAGACACAAACATACACACATACGCATTCGTGTTTATACCTCCACTCATGAAATAGGAAATATAGACACACACATACACACATACACATTCGTGTTTATACCTCCACTCATGAAATAGGAAATACACACACACACACACACACACACACACACGCATTCGTGTTTATACCTCCACTCATGAAATAGGAAATACACACACACACACATGCTTTCATGTTTATACCTCCACTTATGAAATAAGAAATACACACACACACGCACAAACACATACGCATTCGTGTTTATACCTCCACTCATGAAATAGGAAATATACACACACACATACACACATATGCATTCGTGTTTATAACTCCACTCATGAAATAGGAAATACACACACACACATACACATGTACATTTGTGTTTTTACCTCCACTTATGAAATAGGAAATACACACACACTCACATGCATTTGTGTTTATATCTCCACTAATGATATAGGAAATACACACACAGACACACACACACGTATGCAATCGTGTTTATACCTCCACTCATGAAATAGGAAATTCACACATACACACGTACATTTGTGTTTTTACCTCCACTCATGAAATAGAATATATGTATATAATATATATTATGTAAATAAAAGTATATATATTTATATAATATGCAATTTTCTAATATGGGCTGCAGGCTAATATACATATATTTCTCCTGGCTGCAGTTGACCATGTCACTTGCATTTATTATAATATATTTTAATTCATGGAATTTAAATGAAGTTTTAACATCAGAGACTTTCACAGAGATTCAGATAATTTGAGATTGTACATAATATGTTTAAAAAGCTTATTTTTTTCTGTGAATATTGCTTGTTTCCATAGACGTTTCATTCTATAAAGGTTCAAAATATAATTTTAACTAACAAACTGTGAAGGTAATTGTACCTATTCTGCAGTCTGTTAGCAGCTTTTGATTAGATTCTCATAGCAGAATTTTCCCATATACAGTTGTTAATATAGAAGAAAAATATCATCTCCTTATTGGATTATCTTGTTAACTTGCTTTTGCTTAATATTTTGGCATCTTTTGGTAAATTTCTGGAATGAATAACAATAATTTACGCAGACTAATCTAATAAAGGATATTTATAACCTATGTGAAAATAAAGATACGCATTTTAGGGACTTTTGCAGAGATACAAACACTTGTTCTGTAAAATATTTGTTAAACGTAGCAGATAGGGAAAGCACAGATCCTGGAGTGAAAAACCTACAGCTTGAATTCCACTCCATCATTTATTAGACCAGTGACTTGGTCAAGTTGCTTAGTTTCTCTGAACATCAATTTACTTGTCCATAAAGAGAGAGTGGTGGTGCATAATAGATATTTTGACAGGCTGTTAAAAGCTAGAGATGAAGTGTGTCGGGCGTCTGATGCATAGTACTTCTATTAGGCAAGGTTTTTCAGAGGAAAAAGAACCAATAGGATGCGTATGTATACATATGTACACACACACACACACACACACACACATGAATGAGAGACATTTAATTTAAGGAACTGGGTCATGTGATCATGGGGCTGGCAAATCTGAAATATTCAGGACAGGCAGGCAGGTCTGAAGACAAGGGAAGCTTCAACACTGCACCTCCAGTCCAAAGGCAGTCTGGAGCCAGAATTCCTTCTTCCTCGGGGAACCTCAGTCTTTTTCTCTTAAGGCTTTCAACTGATTAGATAAGTCACACACATTATAAAGGACAACCTGCTTTAATGAGTCTACTGATTTCAATGTGGATCTCATCTGAAAAATACCTTCGCAGAAACACTTCATCTGAGGTTTAACCACATTTCTGGGTGCTACAGATAAAATTAGCTATCACAGAACGTCTACACAGAAAGGTACTGACATTTGTTAAAACCGTAGAATTCTATTTACGTGACCGACCAGAGTGTGTCTAGAGGGCTCCAGTGCCCCTGCAGATTTTCTACTTGTGCTGGCAGTTTCTTGATAGTGTCTCCTATTGGCTGCCCTTACTTTCTGTCTTTCCATTGTTTCTTTGAGGTTTCATAGGAACAGTCCTGTTTTAGTTAAAAGTGCCGCTGGCTCCCAGGTTCCCAAAGCCAATGAGTAGATATGGCCAGTAATACCTGATCCCATACAGAAGAGGGAAAACCCTTCTCTCCCATACCTGTGCCTTAAGGTAGCACTGTTTATCTAACAGACTTACAAAAATCTACCATGAAAACAGTGACTTCAACTTCTAATTTAGCTTTTCTCCCAATTCATGCTCAAACCAATTCCTCGAATTAAGAAGCAAGGATGAGAAATGCTTCATCAGTTACCTTCATTATAGTCGTATCTCTCGAGGTGCACTAAATTCCTTTGTCTTCAACTGATTCTCTCCTCTCCCAACAGGAGATCAATGTACAGAGGAATAGTTCCTTTAAATCCAGGAGTGCATGCAACTAAGCAACTTTAGAGATGAATGGTTGCATATTCCCCGGAGCCAATTCTAGTTGAGCTCAATTGATATACTCTTAAAAATAGTAATTCTATTTATTTTACAAGTGCTATGTAAACAGAGAGGTAAGTACCAGCATTATAATTCACCACAAAGACCTGATTTTGCTTCACAAACATAACTAAATAGCTACACCCTCTAATTGCAGAATCCAGATTTCCTCTAAACTTTATCTCATTCCAGTCAGGAAAACAGCTATCGTCTTTTTTTTCTTTTTCATCAAATGCTTTTATTATCATGTTTGAAGCTTTTGATTAAGTTGGCATCGTAAGAAACCCTTTCCTATTTTCTTTCATGTTTTTCTTGACAAGCCTGAGTCAGTAATTCTGGCTGGTATACAGGTTCATGTTTTTGGGTACATTCATTTATCATGGAGTGAGTCACTTTGCTGTTTTTGTTTCCACTGTATTCTGAAAGGCACCCACAGAAACATGACAAGAATGCAGGCTTGCATGGAAGAAATTCTCATGCCGGGTCTGCTCTGTCTCCACAGTCAGTCTATCCTACATAACATCGTCTTTAAACAATAGAAAGCAATGGCTAAGGATAAAAGAATGGGTTCAGATAAAACAGAATTTTCTACCACCCTGAATATTCACTCCATATTTAATCTGAAGCCAAATATTTTAATGCAAATGTATTTTTATTGTCTTTGTCTTGGTCTTCCAATAGAGGAGTTTTTGTACTTGCTACTTCTTTGGTTTTTTGTTTGTTGGCTTTTACTATTTTCTTAATTTTAAATTCTAAGCCTCCAGGTGTCTTGCTTATAAAAACGATTCTGGATTTTCTACTTTTTAAATATGGTTTCTTAACCATTTGCAGTTTTGCTAAGAGGAAAGGAGAATCTATAAAGTATGTTTACATGAAAGGAAAATCCCTGTATAGCATTCTATCAAAACTGTAATAAAGTGAAAATTAATTATTAATATTGATATGGTTTGGCTGTTCCCTCCAAATCTCATGTTGAGATGTGATCCCCAGTGTTGGAGGTGGGGTCTGCTGAGAGGTGTTCGGGTCATCGGGGTGGATCCCTCATGGCTTGGTGCTGTCCTTCCCCACTCTCTTGCTCCCGCTCTGGTCGTATGATGTGCCTGCTCCCCTTTCGCCTTCTGCCATGAGCAAAAGCTCCCTGAAGCCTCCCCAGAAGCTAAGCAGATGCCGGTGCCACGCTTATACAGTCTGCAGAACTGTGAGCCAATTAAACCTCTTTTCTTTATAAACTACTCAGTCTCAGGTACTGCTTGGTAGCAATGCAACAACAGCCCAATACAAGTATACCTAATGGAAAGTGAGCCATGCCATTTGTTCCTTTGAATATATTTGGACAATTAAGCCAATAATAAACAAAGAAATTATATGCAGTTTCTGACTCAGGTTCCTTGAACTTAAGTAGTAGCAGAAGATTCCCCTATCTGGAAAAGAGAAAGTCTTCCTAGGAAAACGCAGGAGCTGTTGCAAATGTGTAATGGAGCAGCATTCTTCTTCTGAAACACATTTTTACTTGGAAGCCTAACATATAAATAAAAATATGAAGAGGGAGCTTTTCTATTTAAAGGGTGAGAAGAGGGTGTCGGGTGCCAGGTTCTACCTCATTAAGCTCCTTTCAAATGCTGAGATGCCGTAGACCCCGGTTGCTGTCTTCCAGGAACTCAGACTCAAAACTCCTGCACCAGAAACAACTAGACGGAGAAATCATAAAATGAAACAGAGAAAAACAATTTGCCCAATACTATCACCCCTATTACCTGACAAAAGTCCTGGACGATGGTCTTGAAATCACTTCCTTCAGGTCTTTAGAGGGTCTGTAGTTTTTCCATAGGTGCTTACCAGCCACGTGCTTGGAGGCAAGCTGGCTAAAGTAAAATTCTGAACTGAACTGAGCTTCATAGAGTTCTATGCTCATATTCCCAGCACAGTCTCCATGTTGGGAGGAAAATTGCTTTTTCTCTCACTGCAGTAAAAAAAAAAAAAGTCAATGACCAAGTCTAGATTCCTTACAACTTCTGTTAGTTTCCTGCACTTCATGGGTAATCAAATTCCTCACAACAAAGCAGATGAGCTGTCCCTCAAAATTGTTGACTTTTGCCTTATTAGGTTGGTAGAAGTGATAATGTGGTATTTTAAATTCTCAAGACCGACTTCGTGTATCCATAGGGAATAATGTATTTTATCCTATTTTCTTACTCTGTATGTATTTGGATAAGGGCCATTTAAAAGTTCTCCCACATCAATAGAAATAACTGAGCTAGAGTTTGCTTGTTGACAATGTATAGGCACAATGTATCATTAGAAGAGTGATAATGACTTTTATTTTGGTGAAATAATAAAAAAGGAATCATAAAAATAAAGCTGTCTAATAATGAACCATGTGTTTAAAAAAAGAAAAGTTAACTTTCTCATCACTGGAAATAAGGAATGAGCCAGTGGCCATGGATCACAGATATAATTGTAAAGATTCCTATATTGAGTGGGAACGCAGACAAAATAACTTCCAAAGTCTCTGCTAAATCTATGGTCATATAAAAAAAATACAGCTGGATTACCTATTGAAAAGATCCAGGGCAGTGGATACTAACTTTCTTTACTTGAAGCCAAAGTTTTGAAATCTTAGTAGAGCGTTTTGTTGTAAATTTAATTTATTAACCCTGATTACTGCAGTCAGCAAATTAAACTCAAGCCTGTATTATGAAATATTATGAAATAAACACTTTAGAACTGTCATCTGTATTAAGCAGCTGTAAAAAAGCGGTGTCAAGCCTTGATGATTTCATATAAAATTGAAATAATTTTGAATATTCCTCATGGATATTTATATGTTTTGTTATACAGAAACAGAGTAAAAACGAGTGAACAACAACAACAACAAAAAATGTTATTTAAAAATACTTAAGAAAAAGCAGTTTGGAAAAAAATCTCAATATCGCCACTAATTTAACTTTGTAAATTTTCCGATGTAGTTCATGTTCAGTATATTAGCATAATATTGATTAGTATTAGAGGGGCTCAATATTTCTTACAGACAAGTATGTTTAAGTAAGAGCGTATCTATTTTGATTAATGAGGTCTATATACCTTCTCTCTTGATTACTCTCCAGTTTTGGGGAAATCACTTTGGTAGCTGCATTAGCTCTTTTAGGTCACCTGAAAACTTCTTAGTAAACTAAGTGGTACACTAGTAAACAAAAAGAACTCACGCGGCTTCCCTTGAAACGAATACATCATTGGGAATTCTGAGAAACCAATTAAAACAGAATTATTGTTTTGAATGAATCAGCAGAGAATTCTAGTCTAAACTCTTCTAAAAGCCTACATTTTCTTCTAATTTTATTACATTTAAATTTAAAGATTTTTTCAAACTATTTTTGAACGAGAACAGTCATTAGATTATTTTAAAAGATTAGGCTAAAATATGCAAAATTCCCTTCAGTAATACATTTTTTAACTGGAATTATAATTAGTCATAAGGGGAAAGTCATTTTAGTGCAAAATAAAATTGAAAAAAGCTAAACATTAACGGCTGAAGTTGCTTTTTGCCCTTTTCAAATTCTTTCTTCATTATATCATTCTCTCTATATTTTTGAATGCATATATTTCCAAAGAAATTACTTTTTGCTTAATATAAAATTTTAGGCAATTAGATGCAAAAGTGTAGTAAAGCAACATTAAAGTTGCCAATTTAAACACAGGGAAGCAAAACAGCTCAGGAGTTAAGTTCTGACAGCTATTTTAACTAGCACACATGGCCAGTGCCACTCAGTACACAGACACACACCCATTTTCACAGTCACTGAGGAGCTCTAAGAGTTGATTTTGAAACATAGTGGAAATTACCTTTTTTGGGAAAATAACATAAATCTGAGATAAATTCTTGATTGTCCGTACTCAAAATATTTTTTTCCAAAATGAAAAAAATGTAAATGTCCTCAGCATAATAATCTAGGATAAGTAGTTAATGATGCTACATTAAGGCATTTCTTAGGGCTTGCAAATTCATGACTGACATTTGATGATAGCCATATCCTGGGTTAGAAGAGTTATTTCCTTTCTTTCTTTCCTTTCTCCCTTCCTTCCTTCTTTCCTTCCTTCCTTCCTTCCTTCCTTCCTTCCTTCCTTCCTTCCTCTTTCTTTCTTTTTCTTTCTTCTTTCTTTCTTTCCTTCTTTTTTTCTTTATTTCTAAAGGAATGTGTAAATTAATAACAAAAACCTTTAACATACAAACAAATTGATAAATTGCTGAGCAAACCAAACTGTCCACCCATGTTTTTCCTTGTGGTAGCCTGCTCCAACCATACCAGCAAGGCCTAGAAAAAGCAAAAAAAAAAAAAATATATATATATATATATATATATATTTTATATATATATATATATATATATATATATATATATATATATATATTTGGCAGTGTGATATTTTCTTAAACAAAGATTTTTATTGTAATGCCTAACTGTTTCTCTCATTTGAATCTGAGTTGCAATTTAGACACAAATCCTGAGGTCAGATCCTGGCTCATAGCTGGATACTGTAGAGCATGTGCTGTGTTCCTGACTCCTCATCTATGATGTAGAAATGATAAATCCCACAGCAGAATGTTCAAGTGAAAAAGAAATAGGAAAATACAACGTATCATGCATAAGGCCTCTTATAAAAAAAACAGATTCCAAAATGACATGGTGATTATCATCATTTTATTATAGCCAATAAATTGCCAGGGATTTTAAAAACTATCATTCTCTGAGAATTCTATTTAAGAACATACATATAGATAAAATATGCATTCAAGATTTTGGAACAGTATCTGGAAATAAAGTCAACACAAAACTTTTCTATCCTGCTGCTGGTATTCAGTTTTCTATTCTTGACCAGATATTAATTGTCCACATTCCCTACTTTCTCTCTCAAGTTTACTTTAAAAAAATATATCTACTGGGATTATCTACATGGTACCAGACACTCGTGAAGGATAGGGTAGCAGAGAAAATAAACATGCTCCCGTTTCTGTGGTGTTTATCATATAATGGAGGACATTCTTGGCTTGTGCATTTATTTGGTTCAGCTATGTAAGGGATGGTAAAGGGAATATGTTCATTATAGAAACATATTCTTACTTTCTCTCCTAATTACAGTAAATGTTCAGAGGTATGGGAATGGTCAAACAGAAAATGGAAAATTATAATAAAAAATAAGAAAGATATCCAAGTCCAAAGTAAAACTATACAATTTTATAACACAGACCAAGAAAATGTTCGCATAGAATTTGGTATACTTTCATTGCCCCATCAAATCCACCATTTTGGTGCTCTATATTCTCTTTCTGTTTTTAACATATGTAACGGGGCATTCTGAGCTGGCTTCCTTGGAGTGGAGACATTAGTAATACAGACAACTTCTATTCTTCTTCCCCCTACACACCGCTTGTAAATCAGTTATTATTTATTTATATGTTTTTAATTTTTTGAGTTGTGACAGAGAAGGAGTAGATGAATTTAGGTAGAAAGATAGGAAGGAATTGCTGAGCCAAAACTGAACAAAGAAACTCGTCTTGCCATGGGGTTAGTCTCCAACTCAGAATAAATTGAATTTTTGTATTGAGTGACTCGTCAGATCAGGAGGATAGAAATTAAAGCAAGAAGCCCTCAAAAGTTGGAGAATATAGTAGAAGATTATACCCAAATTAAGCAGAAATTCAGGATCTCCTTTCAGGTATGTTCGAATCAAAAGTAAACCAAGGATTTGCAACACAGATGCACATTGCCTTGGGACGTTCAGCTACCCTCAAACCATGAATTTTGCTTAAGGGTCTCAGGTTGGTAATATCACTAACCTGAGTGTGACAGAGACAAGTCAATTAATCTCTGGAATAAGGCAATTTCATCATAGGCTTCAGCTTTTTCAAATCAGTTTTCAAACATGATGGGCAGCATATACTACAGGTTCACCAAGCAAGCATAGGCAGTGATTTATCTGTGAATGGGAATAAACACAAATAACCCATTAAGTTTACAGATATTGAAATTTGTAGACACAGTCTACAAAAATACTATGTTTTTAGGGAAAATGGTAAGTATATACACTCAAACAAGGGACTATGTATTAGGTTATCTAAAATATTTAAAACAGATCAAAGGAAACTTCTATAAATAAAATCTAAAAACCTGAAACCATAAAGTCTATGGGTGAAATTAACAGTACATTAGAAAGAGATAAAGACAGAATGAGTGAGTTAGAAGAAATTCAAAGAAATTATACAGAATAAAACAGAGGAACAGAGACATGGAGGACAGAATGAATGGTTAGGCTTTATATTGAATTAGAGTCCTTGAAAAAAAAGAAAAAAGGATGGGTTGAAATAATATTTGAAGAAATAGTGCCTGAGAATATTCCAGAGCTGAGGAAAGACACCAGTACTCAGATTCAATGATTGGAACAATTTTTCAGTAGTATAAATACAAAGAAATTTTGGTGATGATAAAACTGCAATACACCAAAATCAAATGAAAATTTTTAATGTAACCTTGAAAAGAAAGAGAACATAAGAAATTAGCATGATAGGAGAAATATTTAAATCAGTAATTGATTTCTCATCAACAGCAATGTAAGATGAAAGAGAATGAAATAACTTCACAAGCTGAAACATAATAACTGAATCTAATGCTTGAATTTCTTTCACAATTATATTGTCTAATAATCCAACAATCACATTAGAAATTAAATAGGAGCAAGAATACTTACTACAGCCTTATTTGTATTGCTAAAAGCATAGAAATAGCATCCAGGTCAATAAGTAGGCATTTCGGTAATAATTATGAGATCCAGTTCATTGAAATGTTGGGCATCCATTAGAAAGGAAAAGGCAATTCTTAAAAATCCATGTGGAGTTGTATTCCAGACGTAATTTTTGCAAGTGCATTGCCATTTGCATAGAGAAAATGTATGCCTATGTGCAGACTCACGTGTAGATTTTGTGGTAATCTCTGGAGAGATACTCAAGAAAATAATTGTCCTTGTGGAGAGAAATGAGGTGCTGAAGAAAAGCAGCCAAGGTTGGAAGGATTCATACTTTTTCTACACTTTGTACCTTTCAAATCTTGTTTCACATGTACTATTATTCATGAATTACATATATTTTTTAAGGTTGGTTTGATTTTAGTTTTTAATTAAAAACAGCTAAAATACAAATATCTCCACAGTTATAAACAGCACAGATTAAGGAATAGTGTTGTGAAGTATCTTCATTTTAGGGGTGATTGTGTTAAAGTTCTGGGGACTTAAATGACCTTTTTCATACCATCGAAATACCAATTGAGAATGTAAATCCAAATCTCTCTGCAAAATCCATCCTCTTATTTTTACTGTTTAATACCTCCACATTTTTTAAAAAGTTCTATACATTTGGTACTATATAAGTTGTATTGCCATCAAATGAATATTCATGTTCACTCCAACATTCATATGTGTTTTTCAACCTATGGGGTCCTGGGTAGATGATTAGGTCATGAGGGCAGAGTCCTCATGAATGAGGTGAGTGCCCTCATAAAGGAGCCCCCACAACACTCTCTTGCCGCTTCCTTCCACCATGTGAAGGCCCAGCAAGAAGGCCATCTATGAACCAGGAAGTGATCCCGTTCCTCTCCAGACACCAAGTGACCCTGCACCTTGATCTTGGGCCTCCTAACTTCCGGAATCTTGAATGTATTTCTGTTTATAAGCCAACCAGTCTCTGGTATTCCGTTATAGCGGCCCATACATACCAAAAGCTGTGGCACTAACAAAATCCAGCAAAGAAGAGTTGGATCTAACTGCTTTATTAAAATTTGATTATGAATCTTTGCTACGGCCTAAGTAGCAGAGACCAGAGTTCTTTCCTTCCACTGTGGGAGCTTACAAATGGGCTGCTAACAGCCAACAAATCTACCAGCACCTTGATCTTGGAATTCCCAGCCTCCAGAGCTATGAGCAATAAATTTCTGTTGTTTATCAGCCACCTAATCTATGCTTTTTCATTAGAATGGCCCAAAACGAGTAAGAAGATCCCCCAAAGCAAATCAAGTGCCTGGTACGTGCCTATATGCTCAGTAATATTTTTTTGAATGAGTAAGTGAATAAAGGTAGAGTGAATGTGTATTGCCTTTGAATGTAAACCTTTAATGCCAATTGCAGTATGATGCTGAATTCACTTAATAATTATTTTTATATAGTTGTGTAGAAGCAATTTATAATATGGAAATATTTCTCAAATTTACAGAAATTTGATAAATATTATATTTATTTTATGTAAATTCCCAAACTAAAAAGACATGTTTTTTCTCTCACTGTCCGTGTAAGTTAGTGGAAGACATCAATCTCAAATTACAATATTTAACTGTATTAAATTGCATATATAGATGCAGACTCCATGACAAAAGATTAAATGTTTGATATTTTTAAGCCAGATCCTATTATTAAAATCATCAATGATTTTTTCTGTGAAGGACACGTGTAGCCACATGACATTACCTTCAGAAAACTTCAAAGCAGCAAAAGCATGTCGCAGATCCAAATGCAGTTCCCAGTGCCAAGAAAATAGCTAATATACATGGGCATCATTCCAAAAAAACCCATATGGCAATGTGAGTTGAACATCTTTTACAGCAGCAATTCCATTCTAACCCAAGTTCTTTCCCTTAAATAGCACCTCTTTTATTTCCTGTAGTCAAACTGGCTGTACAATCCTCACTCTTGCCAAAGCCCTTGTCTGGGATGTGCATCTCCAGGAACCAAAGTGCTAAACCTTTCTTTTTACTAGCTGCTCTGCCAAAATCCATCTTGACACACCTTAAATTATATTAGATCAAAGCCTGAAAATCATATGCCATCAAAAGCAGAAAGATAAAATGTTTATCTACCGCATTAGGGATGTGCAATGTTTTTAAAGCACTTGATGTTTGAGTGAGACATTATTCAACGTCTCTGCAGTGCAGCATGGCTTACTTCCTTGGAGTAGTTGATAGATATATTGGAACAGGCTGGTGGCAAATATGAAGTGGCATATTCAGTATGTGTTTAGGATGTTTATGTGTTCTCTGATTCTTGTGGTGCTCTGTCTAATTGGAAATAAGGTTTACGTGGTGAGAGCAGTGAAGCAACGACAGGGCAATACTATAAAAGCGACTCCTGCCACCAGCACTCCATTTCTTTTAATGGATTTCTACATATTTGGAAACTTTTCTAATTTCTCCTTAAAAAATAAACCCATAAATGTCAAGAAGAATGTTTTTCTTCCTAATGGAGTTTGCTTGCCAAGCTGGCTTTGTTGCAATGTCTGTAGGTGGGCTACGGTAAAGACCAGTGGAATTGAAGTAATTTTTAAAGGAATATTGTCTCAAACGAAATATAAACAAGGAACTGTGTACCCAGGCTTCAAAGTGGTAAACAGATGATGCTATCATCAAGTATATTTTTAATAAATATTTGATGGAATTTACTGAAGTTCATATTTTAATAATCCATCATCTACTCCCAGATATACGTTGAGATTACAAAATTAACAATTTGTGCTGTTGCCAGTATTTAAAATTTCCTAGTAAAGCTGAACTATTATATAACCTTAGTATTTTTGCATCCTTAATTTTTTCCTGATTATTTTGCAGGCTATAAACATGTTAACCTTTAGGACTATTTTATGTCCAGGTACTACTTAAAAATGTATTTTAGACACAACAATCATACAAAATTTTCTACTGTTATGGTTTCACAGTAGAAAACTAAAATTATATATATATATTTTTTGAGACAAATTCTCATGCTGTCGCCCAGGCTGGAGTGCAGTGGTGTGATCTCAGCTCACTGCAACCTCCACCTCCCTGGTTCAAGCGATTCTCCTTGATTCTCCCGTGTCAGCCTCCACAGTAGTTAGGATTACAGGCACCTGCCACCATGCCTGGCTAACTTTTGTATTTTTAATAGAGGCAGGGTTTCACCATGTTGGCCAGGCTTTAACATAATTGATTATGTTTCAAAAAATAAGAAGTAATTTCTGCATACAAATTTCAGAAAAATTCACTGGGAAATAAGTTTTATTAGCTTACACTCTGGGTAGAGAAAAGTAAAACATTGAAAAGGTAACTATTTGCTTTAACACTTACCTGTAAAAACATTCATGAATTTACCTACAATTTCTTGGAAGTAGAAATATATTCTCAATGTTGTTTTAGAAGTACATATTTAATGGAGAAATTCGTTTTTTATAGTGTCATTTTTAAACCTAGTTTTTAATTTAGAAAATTATGACAAAAACTCGTTCATTCGCTTTTTTGGAAAAACGATACTTAACCACGAGTATATGTTAAGTCCTGCATTATGCATAGGGGGTTAATAAAATTTAGGATGACGTGGCTCAGACTTGTTTAAGACAAACAGCACTGATAGGCTGTTCCATAAAATTTGTTATATTGCTTGGAAGAAATGAGGCCCATATATAGCTGAATATATCAAACTTAGGAAAAAGACAACCACCACGTGTTTATCCAGCCCCTGCAATATAATGCATTCTATGCTACACTGTGAAGATCGCTAATCGTTATGAAGATTCTTACGGTCATGGGATGACAAGACTTCTGTAATGCAGTGATTACAGCACTGTGTGATGAGTGCTTTGGCCTGTGTGGATAAAATGCTTTAGAAACATGAGAGATACCTACAAAAGGTAGCTAGAAAAAGCTTCAGAAAAGATAGGACTTTTGAATTTGGGTCTTAACATTCTAAAAAAAGAAATAGTTTGACCAAAGACATGGAAATTTATTTGAATTTGACATATTTTGTTTGCGTGTTTGTTTGTTTAATAGAGATAGGGTTTCTCCATGTTGCTCAGGTTAGTTTTGAACTCCTGAACAATCTGTCTGTCTTGGCCTCCCAAAGTGCTAGGATTATAGGTGTGAGCCACCATGCATGGTCTTGAATTTGACATATTTTGATATTTGAGTAAGGGAAGAAGATTAGTGCAATAGTTTGCACATTTGACCACTCCAAACCTCATGCTAAAATTTGATCCCCAGTGTTGGAGGTGGGGCCTAATGGGAGGTGTTTGGGTCATGAGGGTGGATCCTCATGAATGACTTGGTCCTACTCTGGCTTTAATGAGTGAATTCTCACAGTGTCAGTTCTTCGGAGTGATGGTTGTTAAAAAGAGCCTGGCACCTCACCCCTCTCTCTTGCATTCTCTCTGCACACATCAGCTTCCCTTCGCCTTCCACCATCATTGTAGGTTTCCTGAGATCCTCACCAAAAGCAGATGCTGGTATGCTTCTTGTACAGCCTGCAGAACCGTGAGCCAAATAAACCTCTTTCCTTTGTAAATTACCCAGGCTCATGTATTTCTTTATTGAAACATAAATGGACTAAAACATTTGATGTGGTTGAAGTGTAAGTTTTATGGAAGAGATTGCCAAGGATGTGTCCAAATGGGGTGGCTGGTAACAGACTTTGAACATTTTCCAAATGTATGCCAATACATCTAGACTTTACTTTTGAGTTAGGGGAAGAACAGGCGTAGCCAAAATTAATTGGAAAAGTGATAGATTGCATTTTGGTTGAGAAGGATAAGTCTGCTATTAAAAGAGTAGATTGCAATACAGAGAGTCAAGAAGACACCAATTTCAGTGGTCATTGTGAAAGAGGACTTGGTTTCATGGAGCTGGGGGAAAGAGGTCAGAGAGCATGGGCAGGATTTTGTGGTCAGCTTGACATCAGGGATGATGTACAAAGGAAAGGCAGAGAGGAACAATCTGGGCAGTGATGTCAGTCGAAATTTGGGAAGATCATTTTGATAGAATGGATCAAATGAAATCCAAATAAAGTAAAATTCTCAGTTATGAGAATTCAATTAATTTTGCTTTAAAGGAAACTAAGATTTTTAAATGCCAAAGATAAAAGCTGAAAGTCATTATAACTTTAGTCTTCCCTAAAAGTGGTTTAAGCAAGAAAAAAAAACAGTATATTTTTGAAACTAGTTAACAGGGTATTTGGCTCAATTTAAATGATCTCTCCAGCAGATATTCCTATTGTTTTCCATAAGTTTTCAGTTGTTTATTTATTTTTGGACCACACAGTAAAGAGTTGGACAGAGATAAAAATCAGGGAAAGGAAAGTCCAGACACAGAAACCACTGAGTGGGCAGAAGCACTGTCCGAGATCAGGGGGGCACAATGATGGAAGTGCAGCTAAGGTTGTTTCCACACTGTCCTAGATGTACAGAGCCAAGAGGGTGAGTCTCGCAAAGCCACAGTTGAGAAGGAGGTCACTTGAGTAGCAGGAGAGAAATGTTGGCAAGATAACTGGGCCACAAACACAGTCCAAAGGGAGATCACGGAAGCCCATGAGGAAAGTCAGGAAGGAATTACTGCAACTCAATAGCTGCTATCATAAAAACAACCCTGCTGGTATGTGGGAGCTGGTGTCTTCCTGTAAAATATGCTCCACCTAATTATCCTACAGTAAGATACTGCATCAGTGCATTCACATTGCCTGGTAAGTCTGCCTTGCCTTGTCTTGCCTTGCCAAGGGTGTGATCCAAAACTGAGTGGGCTGATATGAATTGGGTGGTGCTTTCAATTCCCTACAGTTTGCCTCTTGAAAATCTCCTTTGGTATTTGGATCACGGGAATGCGAAGGAGCCATTCATCCAGGTAAATTAGAGCTGGAGGTAGGGGCTGACCCTCTCCCAGGGCCTCAGGGAGCTTCATCATGGGTTCTGGTCTGAGTGTGAAAGATAGCATCTAGCATCACAGAGAACTTCTTTTTGATGCCTAGCCATATTTCTGATTTTCGTGTTTATTAAGAGTGAGAACTACATTTCCTACTAGGCTAGGTCTTACTTCACAGTTCTTAAAATGTGTTAAACCTATTTGTGGTTCTCCTTTGAATTCTTCCCAAGTTCTCCCCATGCCTCTGAAGTTGTGGAGCTGGTCCTCTAGAGATGCTGTGTCTATGATGCCAACCCAATTACAAAACACAAGCAAAAACAAACCACTACACTAGACTTTCCAAACTCCAAAACATCAAATCTCCTCTTTGACCCTATCTTGAAAGTGAGTTATTTAAATTAAGAGTAATTGATTTGCTGTTAAATACATTATTTGCCAAATAATTTGACTCTATAATCCCAGTGTAGTTATAATTCTGTGTGGCTAACCCTGTGTTGCTCTGGAATTCTGTCCTTTGATTTTATGAATTCTAAGATGCTGATTTAATTTAATTTTTTAAATATCTTCCAGTTTACTTGAGTCTGAGTAGGCTGATCCACAGAATCATATTCAAAGAATTCCAGTGAGCTCTTCAGGAGGATCTGAAGCCCTCCACTAGCTTCCTGGCATCAGTTGGCTTTGAGAACCAACCTAAGTATTTCATTGCTGCTAGTAAAATGAATCTTTCTTACAGATTTCACAGAGGGTTACAGAAAGTTCAGTTTCTGACTCACCCTGGTTTTGAGAAACTGTTTCTTAGGGTCATTCCCTAAGGTTGGAATCGCTCTCTTTCTCTCTGTTGATAAGTGCCCTGTAAACACTGACAATTTTCTTTCTCTTCAGTTCTTCATTCTTGGTCTAGTGCTTCAGTTTCGAAGTCTACGTGGCTATGCTACAGTGTAAGGTTATTTAGATGTACAATTTCATGATTTCTTTCTTCTGGGATTATTTGCTTGAATTGTGATTAGCTTGTCTGATCACAGACAATGGTAACTTTTTAACCATTGTTACATGATTTCCCTTTTCCTTAAATTTGTTGTTTCTATATTAGAAGCAGGAAAAAGGGCCAACATTTAGAATTTGAAAAGCAGTGTTTGAATGCACTTGTTTCCTGGTAAACCAGTCATTTACTGCTATCTTACAAATGACCACAGCACATGGTAGACTTAAAGAACAATTATTTGCACATTTCTCAATTTTGTGGGTCAGAAACTGGCAGCACTCAGCTGAGTGATTCTTCTGTTTTACGGGGATTCACAGCATTCACTCAGAGACAGATAGCTGGTGGGTAGGCCCGTGTCAGGGACCAAGGATGGCATCACTTGTGTGTCTGGTCCTTGACAGGGATGCTGGAAGTCTGGGCTCACCTGGGAGTGGAGATGGCAACACCTACATGTGACCACTCCAGCATGGCAGTCTCAGAGTGGATATGGCAACAGCTACACATGACCTCTCCAGTATGGCAGTCTCAGAGTGGATATGGCAACAGCTACACATGACCTCTCCAGTATGGCAGTCTCAGAGTGGATATGGCAACAGCTACACATGACCTCTCCAGTATGGCAGTCTCAGAGTGGATACGGCAACAGCTATACATGACCTCTCCAGCATGGCAGTCTCAGGTTACTGGCACTTTTTAGGTCTCAGCTGAGGACTCCAGTGCAGGTGTTGCAGAGATGCAGCACTGCTTATGAGTATCCTGAAGTCCCAGACAGCTTCTTCAAGTAGATTCCAGTGGAGAAGGCAGTCACCAAGTCTGGACAGAGTTATTTATCTATGGCAGGACTAGCAAAAAAATCTGCACCATCTCTGGTCTGATCTTTTTCCATAATCTCATTTTCATGATTTCTTAATTGAGAATATAATAGTAAATACCAATCTCACAGAATTGTTATGAGGAATGAAGAAACTTAATCAAATGACTTAATTATTATTTTCATTTCTTATTAATTTGTTCCTATTGAAATTAATGTTATGTCTGGTCTCATTTTAAATTATTCATTGTTCTGAATTTGGATCCCATCCTCAAGTTTTAAATGCTTGACTCTTTATGAATTCTTGTATTATACCTCAAATTTAATAAAATCCTTTTAATCTTGCCTTCACCCTTGCATTGTCTATACTGTCCCCTGGGTGGAAGTTTCCCATCATTCTAATAATTTTTATCCACAAATTTGACTTCTCTCTCCAGCCCCTCTGAAAAACATGTCCTTTCTGTTACACAGGGAGTAGGTGAAGGCCTTTGGACTTCCTATTTTTCCTAGATGAAACTCTCTTCTTTCAGATATCAGAATTTTTTTCTCTCTCTCTCATTCAGAACTCTGCTAAACAGTCATCTTACCAGAAAGATCTTTCTTCATCACCCTGTGCTAAATAACATTGCTACCATGCGGGGCTGAGCTACTATTTTTCCTTGAATCCTTCTGTAGACTTTTCTTCAGACACTTACCATCACCAGGCATAATGTGAATGTGTTTGTTCATTGCATGTCTTCTCCACGTGAATGGAAACTTCATGACAAGAATGTGTTCCAGGGCTGGGCGCGGCAGCTCACGTCTGGAATCCCAGCACATTGGGAGGCCGAGGCAGGTGGATCACAAGGTCAGGAGCTCAAGACCAGCCTGACCAATGTGGTGAAACCCCATCTCTACTAAAAATACAAAAATTAGCCTGGCTTCTGTAATCCCAGCTACTCGGAGGCTGAGGCAGGAGAATTGCTTGAACCCTGGAGGTGGAGGTTGCAGTGAGCCGAGATCACTCAAGAAAAAAAAAAAAAAAAGAATGTTTTCCTTCACCTCTGAATCCCTAGTGTATAGGGGAGAGCCTGGAACAGAGTAGGAGTTCTATAAGCAAATCAAATAAACGACTGAAAAAGAGTTAAGGGACCAAGGTCAAACACGAAGAGCTAATTCAACTGCTAAACGATTATTCTATTTAGGCCAATTGGTAACCCATGACTGCTTGTAAAATTCAATTTCATGAAATGGGACATATTTCAAACATAAAAATACTTTTTTATGAATATAACTGAACTTCAGACCGTAATCAAGATGTTCCTTCCCTTTCTCTCTCATTTAGATTTCTCACGATATTAGCCATCACTGACCCTACTTTAGTGGTTAAATGCCTAGTTTGGGACATTATCTCAGCCATACCCTCAGAATGGTTGATTCAGTGGTTCATTGCCCATGTGTGCTGTGATGTCAATAGGCTGTTGAGTGCTGTGGGCAATCTCATATTTGGCTAATGACGGTTCTTCAGAAAGCAACACCCTTAGGATTAGTTCAGCAGGGTTCAACTCTGCGGTGACCAAAGTTGGGCTGAGCAGGCTGAATGCCAGGCAGAGCTGTCAGTCTGCTCCAGCCAAGAGTGGAGCAGGCACTTCTTGGGATTTGGATAAGGAAACATTTGTCTGAGCAGTTTTACCACCTTAATATGGGTTTGATTCTTCTATTTGTATACAGAGTAAGCCAAATTAAAAAATGAAAAGAAAAAGAACCAGTTCATTTAATCAATACATGTTAGTGGTTAGTCATCTTTTATAACAACCACATCGATAATTCACCTTTTTCATTTTCAAATTATTTTTTGGTTGTTTTGTAGACAGAGAGCCTTAGCCATAAATTAAAAGTAATGATAATTAGCCACATGTTCTTCATTATGTCGAGGGCTTTGAACATTTCTTCACATAGCTATTAGACATGTCAGCCACATGTAGGAAAAGGAACTATAGAATTTCAGAATTTTTTTTTTTTTGGAAAAATGAGCAACAGAATTTTAAGGCAGAAACGTGAACTGTGGGTGATGGCAAGTCCCAGTGAAGTGGCGAATAGCATGCTTTATGTGAATATCTGATATTTGTTTTCTTAGTGCTTTTGATCTCAGAACACCTAACAGGACTGGGGCAGAAGCTTTTTGCTGACTTGTTGCATCAGTGCTAAAGATGAAAGAAAACAGTCTTCGTATTTGCCGTGGTGTTGATTGCCCTATAAATAGGAAACTACCCAGTTAACCTTGCCTGTTGTCATATGGAGAGTTTTATTAAAAATAAACAGTGCGTGGTGGGTAGCAGAATATGGGATTTCTGCTTAGATGCCCACAATTCTTTCATATACTTCATTAAAATGTGCAGGAGAACTTCAGAGCCATGAGTAAAAATATTGTTATGGAAACTGAGGCCTGTTATCATAGCTTCAGTGATTTGCAACGATTATTTAATGAATGAGTTTATGTTTGAAAATATCCCCTGTGATAATATGAATTTATCGCTCCCCCGTACCCATCCGATTTCTTTTATTTTGACACATATGGAAGACGCTGTTTTGTTTTGACACTCAGAGGAGATGCTCTTTTTATCAAAAATCACTGAACAGTAATGAGATTTTAGTGAACAATCTTACCAGGCTTCTGAACATAAAGAAATCTGATACTGAGGAGTGCACAGTGTTCTATAATAAGTAATCTTAGGTGTGTGCATACTTTTCAGGGGCAGTATTCATTTTTCAAGAGTTTTGTATCTGATCTTACCAGGATTTGATGTAAGAAGACTTGGGTAGCTCTTGTATAGACACAAAGAACAGAGAGGACATCCATAAAGCCATAGAGGCAGGATCCCAACCACAGTGTAAAGAGAAACTGATGACTATGCCAGGCATACAGCACCATCTCTTCAGCCTAAGAGCAGGGGGTTTACCAAGCTCACCAAAACAACCTACCATTCCTCTTTCCGTGTGGTTGGAACTCATCTTCCTCCTCAGAGGGCACAGGGATGAATTGAGAAGGAAGTGTGAAGAGCCCATGGTGTCCAGAACTCAGGGCTGCGTGCAAATGAGTGACTCTGGGACTGTCTTTCCATGTCTCCAGGAGCCTGTTTTCCAGGAGCAAAATGAGAGCACTGTTCAGAAGTACTGGAAGGACCTTGCCAACATTGAATTTCTTGAGAGTCTCTGAAGCTAGTTCTTCTAATTTTCAGTACCCTGACAATTTCATGCAAGTTAATAACTTTTGCATACTTCAGGTTTCTCATCTGTAAAATTGGGATAATGATAATATCTACCACCCTCACAGACACACCCAGGATCAATACTTTGCATCCTTCAATCCAATCAAGTTGATACTCAGTATTAACCAGCACATGGTCCCTGAAAATTTTATTTCATTCTGATTTGGGAATAAAAAAGCTTTGTTAAAATACATTAAAATATTTACATGGATTTCTAAAATATTGTGAGCCCCAGGAACTGTGGTTAATGTGCCTGATGATCTCTGTTGCTGTCAGGGTTGGTTTCTGATTAGGGCACTTCAGGGCTTGTAGAAGGCCACTTTCTCACTGTGTCCCAAAATGTACCTTCCAAGATATCTGGTCTCCTTTCCTCTAAAAAGGACACCAGTTCTATCAGATTAGAGTCCCTCTCTTATGACTTCATTTAGCCTTAATTATCTCCTTAAAGGCCCTATCTTCAATTGCCTTTGGGGCTAGGAAATCAACATACGAATCTTAGAGGGACACAACTCGATAACAGTGACATTTTAATAACTACAAAATAAAGGAAATACCACAGCTTTTTCTTTTCTTTCACATAGATATTACATCATATTAAAAGATAGATCATTTCTTCATTTAAATTGAAACCAGAATTATATTGGAATAAGGGGTGACCGATATGGATTTTTCAACATTTCCTCTTATATTAATGTATTAGCAGAAGACAAGAGTTCGATATTTCTTAATAATTTTTCTAGAAATTGACTAATATTTTTATTTTTACTTTCTCAGATACATTAGTTTTAATGAACTATTTTTGTTGTTATCTAATAATATTCAGTTGAGACCATTTGGAGAACATGGATGCCTATAAACATACGTAAGAATTAAAATGTGTCCTGCTTTCAGCATCAGAGATAATTTAGGGTTATTGCAATTGTTTCTGTGTTGGCAAATTGGAAGGATTATGGTTAATGAACTGAGGCAAGTGTTCTAGGAAGAATATTTGCTGTTGGGTCAGGCATGCTTTCAGTTTTTATGTATGTAGAGTTTGATAGACCATGGAGACATTTAAAAGATGTTCAGAAGGTATTGAACTTTTGGATAGGCAGATCAAAATCCCACAAGGGAAGTCTGACCTGTGTACAGACATTAGTGTATTGTCTGCATATAGGTGGTATTGAAGCCATGGATGAAATTGCTAACTAAGCATACTCTTGTGAGAAAAGAAGAGGACAGCTTACCCATCGGGCACATTAAGCACAGTTTCTGGGGCTCACAATATGTTAGAAATCCATATAAATATTTTAATATATTTTAACAAAAAGAAAAAGAAAAACTTTCAGGGTCAAAGAGAAAGCTTTTTATTCTCAAATCAAAATAAAATTAAAGTTTCAGGAACCATGTGATAGTTAATACTGAGTGTCAACTTGACTGGATTGAAGGATACAAAGTATTGATCCTGACTGTGTCTGTGAGGGTGTTCTGAGTCAGTGGACTCAGAAAGGCAGACCCACCCTTAATCTGGCTGGGCACCATCTAATCAGCTGCCAGCATGGCCAGGATATTAAGCAGGCAGAAAAACATCAAAAGCCTAGACTGGCCTAGCCTCCCAGCCTGCATATCTCTCATGCTGAAGGCTTCCTGCCCTCAAACATCGGACTCCAAGTTCATCATCTTTGGGACTTGGACTGGCTCTCCTTTCTCCTCAACTTGCAGATGGCCTATTGTGGGACCTTGGGATCGTGTGAGTTCATACTTAAATACTTAATAAACTCCCCTTTGTATATATATCTACCATATTAGTTCTGTCCCTCTAGAGAACTCTAATACAGATAATAAAAATCTATTAAATTTTTGTCTGAAACAGAAAAAATAAAATATTTAACCATTAAAAATGCTCAATGTTGAGCCCAATGAAAACAAAAGTACTTAGTTCCCACAAAAGTTATAATGAGACCCTGATTTGACCTAGTTTGGAAATAGCAGACTTTAAAAGGTTTGAGAAAAATAAATACCTACACAAGAGTTTGAAAGTATCTCAGGTGTCTAACAACTCACTTTCTCTATGTCTTTCCCATACCCCAAATATCAACCATGACGTTTTTCCACAGATCTTTCAGATCTCAGAAGGTGACATGAAGGAGATCCCTCTGCTGTGAGATTGCTATTTTCCTATTGTACCTCAATTACATTTATAAACTTCTTTCTTTCATGCCTGCCTAAGTGGTTTTTGAATTTATTAACTTTAATGTTTAGTAAACCAATTTCTATAGCAACAATCATATGACAGATATTTTGTTAAAGTCTCTTTAAAGCACACACCTATGTCAATATGTTATTCTGAACATTTCAAAGGATAAACTCTTGAAAAAGGCTGCACATATCTCAAGTTTCAAGCTCACAATTTGCATTAATAATTATACCCTCTCTTAATAAAAGAATTATTTAATAGAAGGCTTATGAGCTAATTTTAAGAATAATACAGTAAAAGGTCAAAATAAAACTTACCACTCTTGAGAAGAAAGTGTAAGGTCAAGAAATAAAAAAAATTACAATCATGGACTATGTACTTTCTCAATGTTAATTACTTTAATAAATGTGTGATGAATGATTAGCAACATTTTAAAATCTATGTGCATTTTTCTCCAGTGAGTGGCACTGGTTTTCATTGCACTTTTAGAGTGCTAACTCCTGGCATATGTAGGTCACTGACCGGGAAATTACCATCTCAATTCACTTTCTTTCTTCATTGCTATTACTTATCTGATCTTGAAGTTAAGGCATTGAAACTATTGCAAAACTCTCATTATTTTTTCCCAAATTAAAATGGTAACATTTAATAGCTGCATATTTTGATGACTAATTCCATGCTTTTGGCTCCGGTTTCCTTTTTATATGTGTTTTGTTGTTGTTGTTGTTGTTATCAAGGGTTTTTTATTAGAGAACGTAGCAAAAAATGAAGTTTACTAAAAGCTACTTCACTCAGAGAAACATAATTTGTTGGGTTTTTTAAAATACCATTTTCATCTGCTTCTTTGGGAAAAATCAGAAGTAGGCACTCAGGGATGGCAAGGTTTATGCTGAACTCTAAGTAATGCATGTTGTCACTTGCAGCCAGTCACTGAACTTTCTCTGCCTTAGCTTCCTTATTTTTAAAGTGGACTAAGACTCCACTTTTATATCACCAGGTCCAAGTTTAGACACATGACCCTAAATTGCTCTATCAGGGATCTCTAGGCCTTCCCTATGTGAGACACAAGGTGGGTATGGACTGCAATCAAAGGCAAGTGAGGTTTTTTTGTTTGTTGGTTTGGAGACGGAGTCTTGCTCTGTCGCCAAGGCTAGAGTACAGTGGCGTGATCTTGGCTCACTGCAGACTTCACCTCTGGGTTCAAGTGATTCTCCTGCCTCAGCTTCCTGAGTAGCTGGGATTATAGGTGCATGCCACCATGCACTGCTAATTTTTGTATTTTTAGTAGAGACAGGATTTCACCATATTGGTCAGGCTGGTCTTGAACTCCTGACCTTGCGATCCGCCCGCCTTGGCCTCCCAAAGTGCTGGGATTACAGGCGTGGGCCATGCGCCCGGCCGCAAGTGAGTTTTTAGTGAATGCATGTGCTTGAGGACAAGAGGACCCCGACGTTTCTAGTGGGGGCTATGCACAGTTCTGTAGGTTAAAGGTTGTTCTTCCTTTTTCCCAGTGCTAGGGAGCTAGGGCAAGCCACGTTTTGTGTCTCCCAAGAGTCAAAACCTTTGGCTCCTTCTAAAAACCAGCCTGACTCATACTAACACTGGATGAATACATTTCCACAACAGAAACTCAAAATCCATCTGTTTAAGGATGCATGACAAATTTCATTTAGAGCAACAGTATGAGAGTCATATTCGAATGTGAAGCAAGAGTGAGCACAAGGCTTTTATTTGTTCTTTAAGAAAAAAAAAATTATTTCTTAGTGAGTTTAAATCATCAACCATGCTTCAGGAAGAAAAATGTAGCCTGGCCTCCTTTCCATCTCTTTGTGATTGTGGAAAAGTGGACTTTTAAGATTTCAATGAAAGATTACAGACCTGCTCATTAATTTTACATCCCAAACCTTTGACTGTTGATAAAATGAACAAAAGAATTTAAAATAAAAGTGGAAAAAAATGGATCCCTTGTCATCTGTGAGGGCCCTCAGGCTATATACAAACACAATACACAAAACCTGCATTATTTACCTGGGACAATGTTATGGTCTATTAAGTCGGTCCTTTTAGAAGAGCAGTGAGTTAATGGATTGTTTTCCTGCCAATATTTATAGTACAGTAAAAAATAAAATGGAGAAAATATTTTTATCTGGCTTTTAAATGTTATGTTTTATGGTTGGCTTAATGCTTTGGCTGATCAACTGTTATATGGTGCATGAATATTGCCTGCATTCTCCATTAGGGCTGATGGGGCATCACCGACCAGCTATGTGATCTATGTTCTCCCACTGGCTCTTGCTTGGCATGACAGATACATTTGCAGGATGAGGAGCAGGAATGAGAGCTATCAATCGTAGTAACAGAATATAGTAGAGCTGATTGACCTGTTTCAAAATTAAGAAATCTGTTGCCATATCTTGCATTACACGCTTTTATTTTATATTCTTACTCTAAATTCCTTCATGAAATGCACAAACTCCACCCTATATATACATATATATATTTGCATTTCCTAGCTTTCAAAAATAGTTTAAAGTATACCTTCTCCAAAGGGGAAATACTTTGAAATATTTTTGGAAGAAAAATTGTATTAGTTTAGATCCATAATAAATAATTATATTGTTTTAAAAGCTGGTGCAAAGTAACATTTTCTTATGTCGTAGAACTCTAAGCCCTTTGGCTTAGAAAATGAGAGAAATATTCTTCTGCTTTTCATCACTTATAGGGATATTCTTGGTATTATTATATAAATTTTATTTTCATTAAATATACCACAAAATTCCAAATGTATGTTTCAAATTACTGGCAGAAAAGTGTTGGTAATTTTTTCCAGTGTGACTTAACTGTCATTATAATTAAGTAATTGTCTCCCCGAAAATGTTTGTTTAGGCAATAAATTTCTGCATATTTGAAAACCTAATCAAAAGTTTTATTAAAGCTGTTCACTCAAAAATAGGCAACTGTGCCCTGCTGAGCAGTAGTTTAAAACCAAATCAATGAATTTGCTGTTGTGTAGACAAGAAAGTGGCCTATCATTGACATTAGTAGTATTTCCACCAAGTTGAATGTGATGAGGGAGCTGTTAGTTGTTACCCTGGAAACTGTTCAAAAGGTCTAGAGCTGCTGAAAAACAGAAGACTCTGGCTCACCCCCGGGATTCCATTGCCTTTCAGACCATCTAGGATCCAAATTTTGGGAATGTATTCTGTATGTCTGAACATGCTTTACTGCCATTTTAAGTTTATGATGCCCCCTCTCTTTTTCCCTGTATTTCTAAACTTTCTGGAAGATGTTCTGAAATCATTCAAGTTTGTTTTCATTTTTTATATCTCAGGACTAGTCACTCAATCTTTAAATAACCACTTTTGATCAAGAGATTATTGTACCCTTCTGACACAACTTAAGATCATAAGAAAAAGTTGATCCAATTCAATGGCTTTTTCTTATATTATAATTCATGCCCTGGCTGAGTGATTCCAACTTTTTCTTTTTTTGAAACATATCTTAGGTTTTCCTGGGTCTCAATCAATCTGCGTGAGCACTCATTCTTTCTTTATTCTGGTTCCTACTACATCTTTTATCAGTGTCTCTTTTTGCATTAATTGATCAGTATCTCTTTTTTTATATGCAGAAAAAATAGAGTGTACTTATAAATGTTTAACTATTAGCCAGCTATTTAATTTCCTAACACTATCTGATATGCTTGTTGTTAAATCCAACTCATTTTCTATGCCTTTTATTTGCCTTATACACTATTAAGGACAGAAGAGCAATGGAGTCAATCTAAAACCACAGAACCAGAATCCCTTACTTCCACAGAGAGATTGCCTGTGGGCTTTAGGCATCAGTTTACTTGTCTCTAGAGCTCAAGTTCACAAGCACCAGTAGCCCCAAGGGTAGAATCTGAACCTCTGTTCTATACAGCATGTTGATGAATGCATTGCTTCTGCCTTAGTTATGTCGGAGCACATTAAATGTCAACTAGCAGTGTGGCACAGGAACACTACATGCGATCTGCTCACCTGAGTCATGCTGCTTTCAGAAGAGAAGGCACTGGTTTAAATCTGCATGGCAAACCTGCTCGAGCTAGAATCTGATGAGAACCCTCAGGTTAATAGCTTTGCTCTTTGAGAGAGCTCTAAGCTCTTTTCATTCCAGGCCAATTTTACATTTACATACTACCTGTCGCTAAAGCCCCAAGGTCCTTTGCCAACAAGAAGCAGATATTTACTCACTGAAGTTAATGTATCTCCCCAGCGCTTTCTAGCCTTTGGACACAGTTTTTAGGCAACAAGGAAAATAATACATATGTATAAATGGCCATTTGTGTTCCTAAAATAGCAAGGGGCTATAACCCAAAGCCTAGAATTCTTTTTCGTTTTTTGTTGTTTTTGTTTGTTTTGTTTTGAAACAGTCTCACTTTGTGGCCCAGACTGGACTACAATGGTGCAATCTAGGTTCACTGCAAACTCAGCCTCCCCAGTTCAAATGATTCTCCTGCCTCAGCCTCCCGGGAACCTGTGATTACAGGCACCAGTCACCATGCCCGGCTAGTTTTTGTATTTTTAGTAGGGATGGGGTTTCACCCTGTTGGCCAAGTTGGTCTCGAACTCCTGACCTCAGGTGATCCATCGTCTTGGCCTCCCAAAGTGCTGGGATTACAGGTGTGAGCCACCACGCCTGGCCCTAGAATTCTTTTTCTTAAAGACAATTATAATGGTAGTTCCATTTAAAATCTCACTATAAATCTATTTCATTTATTACTGCAAGATTTTAATCTATTATTATTCCACTTAAAAGAAAAGCAAGGGGGCAATAACAAATGTGGGTTAGGGTACACAGCCCACTTTGGGACCATATTCAATGAAGAATAAGATGAGGGCAAGAGAATGTGATTTCTTTTATTATTATTATTATTATACTTTAATTTCTGGGATACGTGTGCAGAATGTGCAGGTTTGTTACATAGGTATACACATGCCATGGTGGTTTGCTGCACCCATCATCCTGTCATCTACATTAGGCATTTCTCCTAATGTTATCCCTGCCCTAGTCCCCCACCCCCGACAGGCCCCAATGTGTGATGTTCCCCTCCCTGTGTCCTTGTGTTCTCGTTGTTCAACTCCCACCTGTGAGTGAGAACATGCGGTGTTTGGTTTTCTGTTCCTATGTTAGTTTGCTGAGAATTATGGTTTCCAACCCGGATGAAGCTCGATTTCTTAAGACCAATAGTAATTACAGAGTGTGCAGTCCATGAGTGAGTTGGGGTGTTTTCTGTGACATGTGAGAGAAAGCCCAACTCAATCTTCCTTAAGCATAAAAAGATACTCTATTGGCATGTATGAGTAACAGTTCAGGAGTAGATCCTCAAGAGTGGCTTATTTAAGGCCTCAAAGATCACAACCAGAGTCTAATTTATCTCATATGTATTGATTAAGCTTCATCTATGTAAGCTCTATACTTAAGCTCTAGTTCCTACTCAGAAAGAGGGTGACACTTCCTGGTGGACATAACTGAAACCCCAGAATGGGGTCACAAAAGCCCCGAATTAACCTAACTTGTGAAAGAGCCCACCTTAGAACCAATCATGATGCCCAAAGACTTGGAAAGTGCTGATTTTGAAACTCCATCATCGAAGCAGTGAAAAGGAGGCCTGGCATGAGTGACCCAACTTTGCTCCTAAGCCCACCTTTAGGTTAACGGCTTTTGCTTATCTCTGCATGTAGACCAAGATGACTATGGGCAGAATTTAGTTTATAGTTTCACTTTAAAGCAAGGTTTGTAATAATTCCTTCCCAAAACTAACCACGGAGGAAACAAGAAGGGTGTACACATACGTAAGAAAGTTAGGTTAAAGATTATAAGAGCATTGTGACCTGACCAAGGACGAAGAACTTCACAGTCCACTCCATTGGACCCTCATTGCTGCCCAGATATATGTGGTCATTGGTTACCTCATGATTTCAACTCCTTCCCTCTTTCCTCTTCCCCGAACTTAAAGGGTTCCTAAAATTCTATTAGGATGGTTCTTTAGGACATTAATCTGCCATCTTCTCAGTTTGCTTGTCCTCCAAAATAAAGTCAGCTTCCTTGATGCAACATCTTGTCTCTTGACTTATTTGCTGTTGTGTGGCAAGCAGTGCAAGCTTTAAACTCAGCTACATGTCTCCAAGTCTATGAAAATGATGTCTTCTTAGAGTCCTTCTGTTCACACCTGTCTCCGTCTCCCAGGGCTGGGGATGTAGTCAGCTTGACCTATGCAGAGGAGATGGTGTGTTCCCTCAAGCTGTATGTGAATTTCCTGTTGCCATAAGAAGGTTGGTGCTGGGGCTAAGAGAACATCAAAGTCTATTATAGATAATATTTAATTAAATCTATGGATACTTCTAGTTCCTTTAGCTTCCAGCCAATTGTAAATGCGACTTCATAAAAATTAAGACAGGAGCACAGTTTTGGAGTGCTTAGTATAGGCTAGATCTTATGTTAAATTATTTAGACTAGGCAGATATTTATCATAGCAGTTGTGTAAGTAATTATAATTGTGTCTTCTTAGAGCTACGAAACATATACCAAAAAATTTTAAGTAATATTGACAAGCCCACATAGCTAGTGAGAGGAGAAACAGGAGCTTAGAAACAAGCTTGTCTGACTCCAGAGCCTGCAGCTTTGCTTATAAAGACAGAATAGAGAATGTTGCTTGAAAACATAGGTTCAAATATATGTTTCACCACTTAGTAGCCTTTCGTCTTTGAATTCTCAACCTAGATTTGGGATATTTTCTTCTATAGCTAATGCCTAAACACTTAAAAGTATTGTTCCTTTAAGGACAGGCACCTTCAGAGCCTGTCAGAAGTTGTGATCAGATTTCTTCCTTAGTCCTACAATTTCTATTAGCCTCTTTTTCTATGTCACTCTAGAGTTTACTTAAGTCAATCAACCTTCACTTCAAAACTCCTTCCCTGGAATCTTTTCCGTTTTCCTTTCATTTAGCTTAGCTCAAAGTCTATGCAGTCTTTTTTTTTTTTTTTGAGATGGAGTCTCGCTCTGTCACCCAGGCTGGAGTGCAGTGGCGCAATCTCGGCTCACTACGAGCTCCGCCTCCCGGCTTCACGCCATTCTCCTGTTCTCCTGCTTCGGCCTCCCAAGAAGCTGGAACTACAGGCGCCCGCCTCCACACCTAGCTAATTTTTTGTATTTTTAGTAGAGACGGTTTTTCACCGTGTTAGCCAAGATGGCCTTGATCTCCTGACCTTCTGATCCACCCGCCTCGGCCTCCCTAAGCAGGGGTGTCTTTATTTATTTATTTATTTATTTGTTCATTTTATTTTATTGTTTTTTGAGAAAGAGTCTTGCTGTATCATCCAGGCTGGAGTGCAGTGGCATGATCTCAGCTCACTGCAACCTCCACCTCCCAGGTTCAAGCGATTCTCCCACTTCAGCCTCCCAAGTAGCTGGGATTATAGGTGCCCGCCACCATGCCCGGCTAATTTTTGTATTTTTAGTAGAGATGGCCTTTCACCATGCTGGACAGGCTGGCCTCACGACCTCCTGACCTCAGGTGATCTGCCCACCTCGGCCTCCCAAAGTGCTGGGATTACAGGCGTGAGCCGCTGTGTCCGGGAAAAGCAGGGATGTCTTTAATGCCGCATATTCAGTGCCTACCATAGAGCCTGGCATGCAATAGAAGTGTGTGCTACCTCCTCCACTTATCCCTGGGTCAGGCCCAACTCCTCCAGCTACAGTAGTAGAGTCAAGGAGATCCCAGAAAATCTGTTTTCTCTGCACCCAGCCTTTTAAGGCATCATGAGCAGGACTCTGCCTTTTTTAGTTTTTCCAGGTGGTGAAGATGTGGAACAGGAGAAACCACATAAAAATGCAATCACATGAATAAATATTGCCTACAATGGCTGATTCAACTGAAGAACTTACACTCTAAATCAGGATGCACAGACTCATGTTGATGCCTTTGTCCCAGGCACCAACTTCTCTTGAACTTCTTTGCTGACCCTGCCTGAAAGTGGAGTTAACTAAATCTTGTGTAGATCTGTCTCATATCACTATTTAGCCCATTTGCAGGTAGGTATGATATTGTTAAAATAGTGAAAATGCCCCACATTGGACTCAGTTGGATATTCTGCTCCAGCAGATCAGGTTCTAACTGGAATCTTGGTTCACTTCACTTTTGTAGGCTAAGATATTCTATTTGTACCTGACTGAGCATTGTATTAATGATCCTTGATAATGCAGCTCTTCAAATGTAATAAATTTCTTTTGTAATTGACTGGCCATGCCCACTCAAGAGATACATGTTTGTTGCCTGATTGAGTGTCTAAGTAAAGAATTAAATGAATAAATGAAAGAGTAACATAAGAAATAAACAACACTGGGACAATGGACTGAGACTTCATTTATTAGGAAGCAATTATTGATAATTTTGTATATGATTTTAGACTATAACTAATATACTCAAAATGCAATAGTAGACAAGATAGAAATGGTCCTTCCTTCATACTCATGGTTGAAATACATTGTATTGCTGATGTTCCATAGCTTTTTTACACATGTTGTTTTCATTTGTTTCAACTAACGGTAAGGAGTGTGGATACTTGAATTGGCCAGTGCAAAATGCAGTGAGTTGGAAAGACAGAATCACTGTTAGTGAATCATAAACAATATTTGAAAGTCCTTCAGTGGTTTATTAACTTCAAATAATATAACTAGATGAGTCTCGGTTTTACAAGTAACCAGGACGTAATGCAAGAATCCTAGCACGGGGTGGTATCAAAAATATAAAGTTTATGTATAAAAAGCATTTGAACTCGAGAATTTGACATAGACCTTAGTGAAAATGCAGCTATTTCTTGTTAGTCTAAAAAAAAAATTTGTTAAATTCAAAGCAAGGGATCCCTAATCAACTTAGCTCACAGGTAATTTCAAATAAACATAATGCTTATTAACAATTCCAATATTTGACTTTTTGCTCAACCTAAATTTAGCAATGCAATGTGCTGAGATATATCACAATAAAGAACAGCTGCTTTTGTTTTGTTTTATTTTGTTTTAATTTATTTCACAAACAAGTTTCTGCATGAGCCTGAATCTTTACAATGTGAAAGCTGTTTGGATTCAGGTAGGAAATACGTTTGAACGGATGCATACCAAGTTTCCAAAAGTTCACCTTTTTATCTTACTGCTTAGCTGTTGAATAACACAACTTTTGCTTAGTCAAGCCTTCTTTCATTTTCTTGAAGATGAAAATATAATTCTTGAGTTACTTCTGAAGAACAAGTTGGGGAAATGCAAATAAGAACATTACTCTTCTAGAGTATGAAGAGATTACCAAATTTAGGTTTTCTGGTAAAATTATATTTTCCTAACTTGTTTACTAATTACAGAGTCATTTAATTAGATTATCATTTCTTCTTTTTCCATTGCCATCTTTTTAAATGATGATATTTCCAGAACTGCTCTATTTAACTGTTCAGTGAAATTACATTCATGAAGCTGACAATTATTCAGAAGTAAGTTTCCTATGTAACTCTCCCATTCTTCATATTCTTTGTTTCTAATTTATATTTGGGTCTGAAAATTGATAAAGTTACTAGTTTAGAAATAATTAACTGTGACTTCTTATTTTCAGAAACGTAAATGAGGGTGCACTTCTCCACAGAACCTTTTTCACATTCTCTTAACAACCAAGTCATTCCCAATTTTCTGGTGTGTAAATTCCGTGTGATCAGTACAAATAAACAAACTGACAAGATTTGGGCAGTTGGAACCCATTGTTTTACAACGTCTTTGTTTAAAATCTTTCATAACTCATCCTCAGCAATGGTCTTCCTAGTAATTAGTTACCTTTAATGTCTTCATTTTCATTTAAATGTTCAATGATCAGGATAATTAGAATTAATTTCTCATTGTCATTTTATGGTAATGAAGCTTCTGCTGCTTATCACGAGCATCCTGCAGGCACAGTGTTACCAGACAAATATGTGACTCCTCACTCTTCACACACTGCTTTATAGTCCCCAGTTAAAGTGGCAACCGTAGGACCTGGCCTGATTCCAGTTTAAATGTATGCCGTATTCAATGAAAGATTGTGGGTAGTCAAGCCGGTATTCTTGCCCCTTGTGGATGGCATTCTATGTGCAACTCAGTTCTTAAGCAACAGAAGAGAATTTTCGTCTCCATTAGTCTGGGTGTTTTACAGACTGGGATTAGTTCTACAGTTCGGACAAAAGGAAATATCTTTGTGAATGAAGATGGAAAGCAATGTCAATTCAAACCTTTATAAAAACTTCAGATAGAATTCAGGAAAGCAAAGGCTGAAAAACTTAGTACCAGAAAATCTATGAAGAAGAAAGTGAGTCAGTGAATTCTCAAACTTGAAGAGGCTTCTTGCATTATCTGGTCTAGGATTCTACAGCCACAAAAAAAAAAAAAGTAATTGTGTATTATCATCCCCATTCATTCCCTGTCATATGTCTGCCTAAGCAATTGCAGTAGAGTTCATCCTATCATTTGTATCCTCTCCCTTACTCCTGGGAAACATTTAGATAGGGTAAAGGATTTGGTTGAGCAGAAACCTGGGGTGGGAAATAGAGAGCATATCTAGGTTTGTCAAAGAAGGTATTTAAGGCTGCCCTGTGAAATCATACCAGTTTCAAAATTAGAAACTTGATCTTTTTTACAGATGAGTTTTCTTCACCACATTTTAAACTTGTTCTTTATTCTGCATTTTCTCAAGAAGGGATATGATATTACCAAGGTCTATATTAGTTGAAGTTATCATTAATTAATTCTTTACAGTTATATGTGAAGAGAAATACTTGATCTCAATAACCACAACCTCATTTTCTTATGAGTTTGGGTAAGTTAGAAAGAAGGTCAAACTTAGTAACTTAAAGAAAAACCACATTTTATTTTGCTTATAATTGTTGAGAAAGGAAATAGGAAAGGGCTAGGCAGGGCAGAATTGGAAGGTTTCCTGTGTGTCTGGCAGATGTTGGCTAGTGTTGCAATTATGTGGAGTCTATTTAAACTGGACATCCTATGGCTTCTTCATGTGGCTGGTGGCAAATGGTGGCTGTTGGCTGGGAACTCAGCCAGGGATGACAAGTGGATCACCTCCATGTGTCTTTGTAGCACAGCAGTTTCAGGCTTTTAGAATTTCTTCCAGTGGCTGGCATATACTTCAAAGAATGTCCCAAGAGAGTCTAAGGCAGAAATGTGTGGCTTATTTATAACTAGTTTTGGAAGTTACAATGAGATATTTCTGCTGCAGTTTACTGATCACAAGAGAGTTACTAAGATTGATTGAGTCTCTATCCATGTGAGGGAGGTGAATCAAAGAACTTGTGGACAGGTTTTAGACCTGTCATAGAGTGTAGAAAAGCTAAGAGGCTTCGTATTCAAGGGAAGAAATACTTTAAAGTTCTCCAGGGATGAGGCTAGTAGTGATGATTCAGGGCAAGACCAGTGAAGTAAGAGAGGCTGGGACACGCACTGAAGAAGCTCACTGAGAAATTTCTCTGGTAATGGGCTGCAATGTGCTGGAGTTAGTCCACAATGGCTTGCAAGAGCCAATTACTCACTTGTTTGCTCAGTTCCAGCTCTGAGTTCAGTGATGTCATTGATAGTTTGAAAATGACTACAGCGGAATATTTACACCACATTAACTAGCAGACTCTACAAATAAGGGTGTTTTTTCTCCAGGAGACCCAGTTGCTGAATAGTTACCAATTGATAATGGGGCAACTTAGAAACTACTTTTAGGAGAACTGTTCTGTCTCATAGTAATTCTATGTTGTGAACTTTGGGGTTAAAAACACCCTGCTTTTGTAACCTTTTCAGTAAAATTTGCAAGGTTCCCTTTGGCTTTTGGGTGAGTGACATTTTGGGGGATAATCTAATGTGATTCTGAATTTGAGTCAACACTGGCTGTTTCAGAACAGCACATGTTGAAGCAGGAGCCTGATGCAGAATACGTCATTAGAGGGAAAGTGCTGGTAATTAGCAGAAATTACAGGAAGCTCTGTACTTCAAAGACTTTAAAATCGAGTGTGTGAACCAAGCACATTTGAGTTTCCAGGGAAGGAATGAAGCTCCAATTGCCACTTTGGTTACACAACTGCATGATAATTTATCATTTATAGTATACTTTTATGTACCTGATAATGTTTAAGTGGGTTATAGATCAAATGCAAATATTTAAATATTTTGCATGACATTGGACAAGTCACTTAAATTTTCTGATACTCAGATTCTTCATCACTAGGAATTAGCTGAAAGTATCTTTATAGAGAGTTGTTTCAGTGAATGCTGTAAGATTAAAAAGAAAAATAAGACACCATCATTAGCCATGAGTTTGGTAAATATTTCCCAGTGGTGGAACACCACTTCCAAGTTTATGTAAGTTGGTGTTGATGGGAAATAAGCAATGATTAAACAAAGGAAAATCAGGAGAAAGATTGTTAACAAAGGGCAATGCTGTATAAGTGCAAAAAAAAAAAAGGTGGAAAACCACAGGTTTTTAATTTCACAAGTAAGTAGAGGGCTGGCTTTCATTCATGCCCCACTCCTGCCTCAGTTCCATTGCTTCTTGCCTGCAAGGCTTTCTCACTCTGACAGAAGGCAAGCAAACCCTGAGGGGCCCCAAGGTGGCCTGTCAGAGGGGGTAAAATATATAGTTTTGCAATTGTATAATATTAAAGTTCCTATCAGAGTGAGAATGTGAGTAGAAAGCAGAGATTTTAGTAATATGACACAAGGAAGTAAATTTTAAACATTTTACAATATTAACAAAAATTTCTGGAACTTAATAGAATATATTTAACTTAATAAAATATATATATATATATTTTATGTTATGTATGAATAACATAAACAAATGTTTGGATGAGTTCAGAGTTGATATTTTAAAATAATAAATGTTTCGTTTTAGTCCATTTAATTATGGATCTTGATTGGCAATTCTGGAGAGGACTCAGAAAGTAAAAAAGAAGAGTAGGGAAAACCTCAAGCTTAGATACCACCTAAGTCATCATTAACAGCTATTGATAGAAATATGGGTGGTAAAGACCATTCTGATGTGTTCCCAGATCGTACTGGGGAGAATGGGATTGGGAAATGGATAAAAGTCTATCTTTGTTATGAGGTGTCACATAACTTGGCTGAATTGTGTTCCTGTTCTGATATTTTGGGCAAGGTAGAACTTGTGAATGATGAAATCGTATATTTGGCTGAAGCACTTTCTAAACATTTTGAAAGAGTAGCCTCATTCCTCTTTGCTGCTCCTAGTAAAATGTGTGAAGAGAAAAATTATTAGAAGAGGGAATTGTTAATCAAAAGGAAAGCAAAACTTAAATATCTGGAAAATTCTTAGTCTATCCATACTGTAAAAAATGAGGAAGTATATTTGCAAGAGAAGACCAAGGGTGTGACCAAAGGACAATCTGATAGAATTACTCAGTCATTTAACAGAATCTAGAACCTGTTGTCCCAGACCATGGAAGGATAATCCTAAAAGCAATTCAAAAATTATCAGAACTGCCACCCCTATCACAGGCCCAAAACGCAAAAGTCTGGGAAGCAGGGTGGTTTCCAATTTAAAGGAAAGACCACCATGACCCCATGCTGCTTCACACTGTGGGTCTATATCCCTTACTCTGTTACCATGCACCTTGGTAGCCCAAGATTCAGTTCTGGTGAACTCTGGCAGAGAATTGCTAGGGGGGCAGAGCCACCACAGTGAACTTCTAATAGGCCAATGCCCAGCAGAGCTGCAAGAGTAGGGCTGCCCCTGAGACTTCAGACCTGGAGAGCCACTGGCATAAAATTCTTGGCTGGGAGATCCACAGGCACACATCTCCAATCCATGAGATCTGCAGTGTAAGTTGCATCTGGCAAAGCCATGTAGCCAGGGGTTCCCAGAGCCTTGGAGGTCCAAACTCTGGGGGGTGAAGCTAAGGGAGTACCACCCAGGGTGCTCAGAAGGGACTTTTCCCCAAAGTGGGTTGGAAGGGCAGAGCATCAAACTGAAGAAGATTGCTATGGAGACTTAAGATATAATGTTTTCTCTGTTGGGCTGTGGACTTAGGGCCTGTTGCCCCCTTCCTCTTCCCTGTTTCTATGTTTTGGAATAGGGATGCATGTTCTGTACCTGTCCCATTATTGTATTTTGGAAGCACATAACTTGTTTGATTTCATAGGCTCACAGCTAGAGAACAATTTGCCTCGAAATGAATCATACCTTGAGTCTCATTCATACTTAACTTAGATGATATTTAGAGGAGATTTTGGACTTTGAACTACTGAGTTGATGTTGGACCAAGTTAAGACTTTTGGGGCTACTGCGATGGAACGAATGTCCTTGCTTGTGAGAAGGACATGAATTTTGAGGGCTAGAGGCAGAATGCTATGGTCTGAATGTTCATGTCCCCTCAAAATCTGTATAAAAATTTGATTTTCCGAAGTGATAGTAATAAGTGGTGGGGCTTTTAGAGGGTGATTATGTGATTATGGTGGAGCCCTCATGAATGGGATTAGTGCACTTACAAAAGAAGCCCAAGGAAAACCCCTTTCTCCTTCCAACGTGGGAAGACGCAGGTGAAATATGACATGCTTTTCTGTGAACTTATGAAAGGATCCACACCAAACTCCAAATTTCCTGGTGCCTTGTTCTCAAACCTCTTAGCCTCCAGAACTATGAGAAATAAATTTCTGTTTTTAACGAAGCTGTGCAATTTATGACACTTGGTTATAGCAGCCAGAAGAGTCTAAGACATGGTCCTACAATGAAGTTAGAAAGTTTTTTTAATTGTCTGTTTATTGTTACAAATGGCAAACAAAAGGTCATTATGCTTACATACACAATAAATGTGTATAATGTGTATGAGTAAGTTTAAAATAGCAATTTTTTAAATATGAAAGTCCCAGTTAATTTTAAAAGGAAATAAACAACTGAGAGTAATAAAACCTTTGTTCTTGTTTTGACAGTGATGGGGAAGGGTTTTCAAAAATAATGAGTTGGCTTCAGTTTGGAATTAGAGAATTACCTACCATAAAACTGTCTTTTGGATATCCTAAAATATCATCTGTTTTGAGATACACAACATCTAAAGACCAATGACTTTATTTTCCTGCACAGAGAAAGCAGACGTAAGAAGGATTATTTTGGGTTTGGATTCAGAAATGGCCATTGTGTAAAGTATGTGAGAGCAGATTTGAATAATTGCCATAGTGCAGAAATAATTGCTTATAGTACCTGATTTTTTTAAGTTATTATTTTATCCATAATGTATCTTTTTCTTATATCTTTAAAATTTTTACAAGATAAAATGAAAATTGAACTAACTTAGACAAAGGTTATTTTCAAATTATAAAAGTATATAGATTTCAAAATGTTTATTGAATACTTATGCACAATAGTCAAAACACTTATATTTTTATATAATGTACTATGATTTTTAGCATTCTGAGCAAATATGTGCAACCTTTTAAATATTTGCATTATTATTAACAAAGAAGTTAGTGAAACATATCACATATATACAGTTCTTTTATATTAGCTTGAGTTTCTTAAAATCAGCCTTTACCAGGTGAATTAGTCCATTCTCACTCTGCTAATAAAGACTTACCCGAGACTGGGTAATTTACAAAGGAAAGAGGTTTAATTGACTCACAGTTCAGCATGGCTGGGGAGGCCTCAGGAAACTTACATCATGGTGGAAGGGGAAGCAAACACGTCATTCTTCACATGGCAGCAGGAAGGAGAAGTGCAGACCAAAGAGGGGAAAGCCCCTTATAATGCCATCAGATCTTGTGAGAACTCATTTGCTATCATGAAAACAGCAGCATAAGGGTAACCACCCCCATGATTCAATTACTTCCCACCGGGTCCCTCCCACAGCACATGGGGATAATAGGAATTACACTCAAGATGAGATGTGGGTGTGGACACAGCCAAACTATATCATTTCATCCCTGCCCTCTTTCAAGTCTCATGTCTTCACATGTCAAAACGCAGTCATGCCCTTCCATCAGCCCCTCAAAGTCTTAACTCATTCCAGCATTAACTACAAAGTCCAAGTCCAAAGTCTCATCTGAGACAAGGCAATACCCTTTCACCTATGAGCCTGTAAAATCAAAAGCAAGTTAGTTACTAGATACAATGAGGGTACAGGCAATTACCTGTACAGGTATTACCCAGGTAAATACACCCCATATCAATTGGGAGAAATTGGCAAAAACAAAGAGGCCACAGGCCCCATGCCAGTCCAAAATCCAATAGGGCAGTCATTAAACCTTAAAGTTCCAAAATGATCTTTGACTCCACGTTTCACGTCCAGGTCATATTGATGCAAGAGGTGGGCTCTCACAGCCTTGGGCAGCTCCACCCCTGTGGCTTTGCAGGGTACAGTCCCCCTCCCAGCAGCTTTCATAGGCTGGCATTGAGTTCCTGCAGCCTTTCCAAGTGCATGGTGCAAGCTGTTTGGCAAATCTACAATTCTGGGGTCTGAAGGAGGGTGGCCCTCTTCTCAAAGCTCCAATAGGCAGTGCCCCAGTGGGGACTCTGTGTGGGGGCTCTGACCCCACATTTGCTTTCCACACTGCCCTAGCAGAGTTCTTCATGAGGGCTCCACGCCTGCAGCAAACTTCTCCCTGGATATCCCAGCATTTCCGTACATCCTCTGAAACCTAGGCAGAGGTTCCGAAACCTCCAGTCTTGTCTTCTTTGCATCCACTGGCCAAACACCATGTGGAAGCTGCCAAGGCTTGGGGCTTGCACTGTCTGAAGCAACAGCCTGAGCTGTACCTTGGCCCCTTTTAGTCACAGCTGGCATTGAGCCAGTTGGGACTCAGGGCACTGTGTCTTGAGGCTGCACAGAGCAAGGGGGCACTGGTTTTGGTTCAATAAAGCATTTTTTCCTTTTAGGCCTTCAGGCTTGTGATGGGAGGGGCTGCCATGAAGGTCTCTGATATGTCCTGGAGACATTTTCCCCATTTTCTTGGTGATTCACATTTGGCTTCTTGTTACTTATGCAAATTTCTGCAGTGTGCTTGAATTTCTCCCCAGAAAATGGGTTTTTCTTTTTTATTGCATCTTCAGGCTGCAATTTTTTAAACTTTTATGCTCTGATTACTCTTGAATGCCTTGTTGCTTAGAAATTTATTCTGCCAGATTCCCTAAATCATCTCAGGTTCAAAGTTCTACAGATCTCTAGGGAAGGGGCAAAAAGCTGCCAGTCTCCTTGCTAAAGCATAGCAAGAGTCACCTTTGCTCCATTTCCCAACAAGTTCCTCATCTTCATCTGAGATGACCACTTCACTGTCCATATCACTATCAGCATTTTGGTCAAAGCCATTCAACAAGTTTCTAGGAAGTTCCAATCTTTCCCACATCTTCCTATCTTCTGAGCCCTCCAAGTCTCTAGAAAGTTCCAAACTTTTCCAAGTTTTCTTGTCTTCTTCTGAGCCCTCCAAATTGTTCCAACCTGTGCCTGTTACCCAGTTCCAAGGTGGTTTCCACATTTTTGGGTATCCTTATAGTAATAATATAGTATCCCTTGATACTAATTTACTGTATTAGTTTGTTCTCACACTGCTAATAAAGACACACCCCCAAACTGGGTAATTTATAAGGGAAAGAGTTTTAATTGAATCACAGTCCTGAGGCTGGGAATGTCTCAGGAAGCTTACATTCATGGCAGATGAGGAAGCAAACCTGTCCTTGTTCACATGGCAGCAAGAAGGAGAAATACTGAACAAAGAGAGAAAAGCCCCTTATAAAACCATGAGATCTCGCGAGGACTCACTCACTATCATAAGAACAACCTGAGGAACCACCCCCATGATTTAATTACCTGCTACCAGGTTTCTCCCTTGACACGTGGGGATTATGGGTACTACAATTCAAGATGAGATTTGGGTGGGGACATGGCCAAACCATATCACCAAGATATAAAATTAAGTTGCTTCACTTTAATAACAAGGATGTGTTACATTTTAAAATCATAGTTAAAGTGTATATATTATATATATATGTCTTTAAAGTTATGTTAAATGTTCCATGTACTACTGTATTGGGCACATAAAGGTGCTCAGTAAATGTCAATATCAGGTGAATAAATGAACAGATAAAATATGGACCAACTTAGCTGGTCAGTGAGTTTATGGTTACTTATCTTTGAGAAGCATCTTTTGCCTTTCTCCATATTGAGATTGTTTAATTGAACTGTGTAACTTTTGTATATGTTACTATATGTGTTTAAATTTTGTATATATTTTGTCTACATTAATAGCAAATTTTATTGAGAATATTTTTTTCTCAAAATAGCATCCCTTTAAACTAGAAAAAAAACAGTTTTTATAGCTCTCTTTTGAACTAAATACTAAAGAATAAATTGGTCAGGTTCTTTCTCCGATCATGAAGTACCTGCAAATTGCTTCCCATAAATGGCAGGAAAGGTTAAGAGATATTACCAGGATGGCTGCCCCAAATTGTTGCTGGTATCATTAAAATAGTCAACAAAGATATGGAGCCTACAGCCTTGTAAAAATAGAAACATTTAAATCCATACTTTAGTCATTTCCTCTCCCTGATTTATGTTTTCTTGGTTGTTTGCCGGCACAGTCAACAGCAGTGGAAGAGATGGCTCATGTGTGGCTCAGGCTGACTCCACAATCAGAGTGATTATGTGGAAATCAATCAGAATTTTCTTCTTAGAAGATGTTTGTTCTGACATAATGACTGACATTCCAGCTAATTTTTATTCATAGGCTTCTCCTTGCACAATGATCTCTATTTCTCTCAATGTTATTCTGTGTCATTCTTGCTTGCCTGCACATTCTGAAAAAAAAAAAGGAAAGCAATTCCCTACATTTTATTTTGATACTTAATGCTGTTTGCTAACATATTCAGAACACAATGCAACTTTATATATTAGAGCATTTATAATATATATTAGGAAAATATCAATTAGGTACCACCAGTTATTTTAGACGGGTATCTCTTAGGTAAAATATTGTGAAAATAGAGAAGCAATGATAGAATTCATATGTGAAAGTGTCAATTGGCCATCGTTATGCCAAAATTATTTTGTGGTTCAGGGGACATTTTAAACTTTAATTTTTAAGAATTAAACTTTAATTACATTTCTTGTAGTTTAAATGCAATCACAAGGAAAGACTCTGAACTGGAAACACCAAGCCAAGCTCTTTCCTAGTTCTGGTCCCCTATAAACCCTGAAAGTTAATGCAATTATTGTAATTTTTAAACCACTGAGTTCTCAGGGCAATTAGTTATGCAGCAATAGATAGCCTGAAAAGGACTATTCTTTCTGGCACTGAAAATTAAGAAGAGTGATTAACAAGATAAGAATGTAGTTTGTGCTGTCTGCCACAGATTTATGTTGTAGCTTCAGTGATTGCTTCAAAGCACCCTTACTAATTGCCAGGCTATTGCTGATACCTAGCTAAATTAGCATGTGTTAGTTTTGATACCACTATGGGCATTTAGAGGATAGCTGATACATTCTATATAAAATATAATTATTTTCCTATCTTTAGCTTATCCTAAAGTAGCAGCTATTATATTCGCTTCTTGATTAGCTTTATGCGTAACCAGAGAAAGTAAAATATCACAGAGTATATTTGAAGACATAAAAGTCCTTAGACAAAGCTCAAGTAATGAATCAGGATGCTATAACATCCTCCACATGAGAGTAAATATATTTTATATTCCTAAATTTTAAGCTTTTAACAAAAGTAAACCTTATACTGGATTATTTCAATTTCTAGGGAAAGGAAATTATCATTTACTGTCTTTGAGGCTATAATCTATTTAGCTATTATTTTTATATTGATCAATTTATAATAAAGGTAAGAGAAAATACAACCACATATACGTTGTTTATATAATTTTAACTTTCATAATTAAAATACTGGGTATACTGCAAGATGTCAATATTTATAAAACCTTATATTTGGAAAAAATTATATTTTATATACTCCTAATCCATTGCCTTGTGTGTCATTGAAGAAATTGAAGTTTACAATAATGACTGAACAAATGCCTCAAAGATGGTCTGTGGCAGAAACAAAAATTTCCATGGCACCTTTCTCTTTCCATATTGTGGTGATCTGCCTAATTTGACTTTCTGCTTATATGTCTAGACTCTACCCCTCATTCCTTCTGCTAGTGTGTTATTGAACCCTTTCTATTAACCCACTCTCGATTTTTCTGTTGCACAATCAATCTGTAACCTGAATGTTGAGTCCCAAATGCATGAGTTACCTGGCTGAGTAATCTAACTAAATTAGTCTGAGTATATCATTTTAAGGCCCATGTAAAGTTATGTTGTATCTACCTCATAGTTTTGCAGAGGCAAGAAATAGAAGTTAAGGAAGAGAAGAAGCCAATCTTGAATCAGTTAGAATTTCCTTGGACATAGAAAATCTCTACAAGCAAAAACCCATTTGATTGAACAAGCAAGCTTATGCAGTTAAATATATCAAAGATCCTGTCACAAAAAGTGTAAAGGGAAAGTAAAATAAGGAGGGAGCATGAATAAGCCAGCTTATACTAAAGATTCAAAGGGGGATATAAGGAAATTCAAGCCAAGAAAAAGGGGGAATTCTTATAAATGCCCCAAGAATGAATTCGATATTCGGTCGATATTCCAACAGATTTAGTAATGCTATTTTTAAAGTCAACAGGCTGCCCATTTTTGCCTCACACTGACTGCATGTAATCTGTCAAGTACTCTGATGAGTTCTGGAGATGCTGATGCAAAAAAGATATACAATCCTTACCTTGAAAAGATAGTTCACTATTTAGCCATGGAGTTATGGGAAGCATCTTGTCTTCAATTTCAGCCCCTCCTCCATCCCTCTCCCAGACACCCACTGTCCTCTTTCTCACCATATCCACCCCCTTTTTTGTCCTATCTTTGGTACACTATTTATAATTCTTTCTTCTCATATCTACCACAACTATTTTGGGTAGTAAGAACATCAGTATGGAGACCTCTTAATCCTAACTAATATCAGGTCTGTCTCTTTGGTATTAATTTCTGTTTATTGAACTTGAGGCATCGAGTACTACAAAAATTATAATACTCTACTGGTGAACATTACTTTATTAACGATTAGGTTCCACTTGGATGTTTGTCATTCATATGTAGCTGTTCCCTCCTTGTAGCTTGTAAACTTTCTATGGATGTCAGAAAAAGAGTTTTAAGGATTTTGCTTAAATTAAAATTAATACACCAAGAAAATACTATGCCTCAAACAAAAAATAATCAGAGTTAATTTAGTTTTTTAAAATCTTTTACAAAATACATGGGATAGAGATTTAATAATCTTTATGCAAGGATTTTGGGGATATTAAACTTGTCACAGATTTAATAATACATTTTATTGTATAAAATTTTTCTTTTCGAAGTGATGGGAGAGTGAATTCTCTAAGTAAAAACTGAAGAGTAAGATGTTATCATTAAACATTTCAGAAAATGCACACTGTCCTAGATTGTACACTATCAAAATGATCAGCTAGTAGAGGTTTTGGTGAACATATAGTAACTTTTATCAACAAGTAATGTGAATATGTGAAACGTATTGCTTTTCCAAAAGAAAGAAACTTTTACACTTCTTGGTAAAGATAAACTTTCATGTAAGAAAAAATAAAAACGTAATTTTAGCAACACAAACCATACTAAAGTCATAAACACTTGACCACATGTTTGAGTACCCCAAAAGTTGTTCCTGTGTGGATTCTTCTTCTAGGATCATCAGTCCTCATGGCCTTATTACTCTCCATTTCTGTCCCACTGAGGTTAGCCAAAGTTCACTTGCTTTGTCAGTTAAGTTTCTAAATCAGATGAATTATGTTTTCTATAATTGAGTTAACCACAGTTAATTGCTTAATAGACTCTGTCTACACTAACTGAAAAAAAAAGAATTAATTGCTTGGAAAAAATGCATTATATATTTTAGTCACATCTACAGTCATCCAAGCCAAAGTGACAAAGGCACTTTCAACAGTCGCCAGAGCCAATGGCGACAGTGGGGCCAGCGCTTAGCTCAACCATGTGTTCAATCTACTACTTTGGGATGTGGATATAAAGAAAATGAGTTATAAATGAACTTCTCCTTAGAGCTTAATTCATTATAATTATTATTATTATTATTTCTTTACATAAGAAAATAATTTTAGGATAGCTTTGGCAAAAGTTTAGGTACAATTTAAGAAAATGCCATTTGTAAAAAAAAAGACTAGTTTTGTTTTTTAAATTAAGTTTTTACTTTTAATGATTTAGTTTTAGGTTTTAAAAATTTATTTCCTAGCCAAGGTCTAACACCAACTATCTGGGATTTTTCTAAATTTTCTCTGAAAACATGAGATGCATGTACAGTTATTTAAAATTTGCTGCAGCCATGTTTAATAGATTTTTTATGTTTGAAGAGATGCCAATAGCTTATTATAGGAAGCTATGACAGCAATGCCAATGAATCCTCAATTCCATTACTTAAATATAAGTGAAATAATAAAGGAAAAGACCAGTATTGAATATATTGCCTCTTCCTGCTACACTCGTTAGAGTTCACTATTCACTACATATTCACTACAATAAATAGAAAGTTGAACATATAATAAAAATTTAGGTAATTTATTTAAGTATAATTGATAATCAGGGCAATATCAGAAAATCTTGAATTATTTGTACCCTAAAATGAATTTATGCTTTTCAGTGCTGGAAGCATTATAGAGGTTGTTTCAACTATGAAATCATTTTGTCAAACGTTCTTTGAAGTCTATGACCTTAAATAAAGCATTTAAAACCCAATGGTTTAGAAAAGTCCAGAGAAACAAGTATATTGGCAATTGTAAATAATTTTTGAAGTATTTAACAAAACAGTGAAGTACAATAAACATCCTATTCACAATTCCAATGTAAAAACCGATGTGGTGATAGGCAGGATTATACTAAGAAAAACCCTATGAAGAAAATAAAGCTTGTTCATTACCTCCAAGATCTCACCATCTTTTTCCCATGTCCCTACATCTATGCCCTACTGTTTCTGCTTCCTCATTAATCTTAAATCAACTTAAGTGGATACTGGTTATTTAAATATTTTTCTGTATGACAAGTTCAACAAGGAAAAAATCTTGATAATAAAAAAAGCCAAAGGAAGCTTTTAAAAATTTACCCATGGATTGTAATTACCCATGATCCCCATCCTATTTCTTTAGAACTGTTAGATAAGAGTTTTCTGCACTTGAAACTTTGAGTGTTTCTAAAAATATTACCTTCTTTGAGCTTACCAAGTTTATAGATATCGTCCAGACAGAGTGAACTGAAGCAAGAGTCCCTGGCTCGAAAGTGTGCCTGGCATGTTCTAAGAAAACAAAAAGGCCCCATGAGTGCTCCTAAAAAGGAATAAAGTCAGCAAGTGGGGAGAGGGGGATATATGGCTCCTTGTTGATTTTTAGAAGGACATTTAGAAATGCAAAACCACTATGTGGTTTTGTGAATCCATTGCCGTTTTCAGGATACACTGCAGGGGGTAATGGCACAAAAGGGAAATCTCCTGGTTGATAGTTTGGTAATCTAGACAGAAGGTGGTGTTGGCACTAGAATCAAGGTAATAGCAAGTTGAGTTATCAGAAATGTGGAAATTCGTTTTATATTGAGAAATAAGCTGATGGTGTTGCTGAGAATTGCATGTGTAGTGAGGGAGAACAAAGAGACTCAAGAGTGTACTTTTTTTAACCAAAGCAGGTAGAAAGATGACATTGCCTTTGTACCCTTCATTCTCTGATTGCCATTCCCTTCTCTGCCTTCATTCTCTGATTACCTTTCCAAACAAGTAGCTTTAGCTTGTCCACACCTAACTATGCTTCTATCTAGGGCCTTGGCACTTGCAATTCCTTCCAGCTGGAATGCAGTTGCCCAAGATATCCTCATCAATTCTCTCTCATGTTCTTTAAGTGTTTATTCAAATGTCACATTTTCAATACAACTTGCCTTGCCCCCCATCTTAGATTGTATACCCCCAAATACACTTTCTATCTACCTTCTCCGATTCGTTTTTCTCCATAGCACTTATCCCAATCTAACAAACATATATTGCTTATTTTATTTATTGCCTATTTCCCCAGTAAAATGGCAGCTCAATAACAAGGATGTCTGCTTGTTTTGTTCACTACTCTCTCTCCAAAGCCTGGAATAGTATTTGGCATATAATAGCACAATAAATATGGGTTAGATGCATGAATTAATGCAGGGAATTAGCCAAGCTATTTACTGTACTCTGGTCTCTGAGAAAATTTGCAAGCAGAAGAAAGATTGCTCTACGGAAAAATGTATGAATCAAAGCAAAAAACTCCATCATGGTGTATCCAGATGAAAAGTTGTTTATTGTAATTTAGTTTGTGATAAAGTCTTCATCATAAGGAGGATGAAAACAAAAGCCCTAGTAGTATCAGATCCCCAGAGAAGAGCTCATTAGCTGAGCTCCTTAACATGACTCATACTTTCTCTAACTTGGGGGAATGGTTGGCCCCAACTCTCAGTGAGCCTGCACACTGAGGAAAACTCCTCAAAATCTAGCTGTCTGGAAAGATGAATGCAAAAGAACAGTAACACCAATATTCCCTCTACCTAGCTGACATTTCTCTCCCATCCTTCATTTCCCTACCGTGACCCTCTGTGCTAGCCCATTGTTCATGGGTAATGTCCAAGAATGTACAATGATGTACAAGATCATGATAATCGAATTCCAACTTCTGTCCTTTTTCTTTGTGCTCCCTCATATCCAGTGATTCTGAACTGCTACAGTTCTGTAAACCAAACATCCCTTTTCCCCAATTTTATAACTAAATGCTTTTACTTTTCTATTCTTCCTAGAATAGCCTTTCTTATCTCATTTCTTTGTAAATTTTAATTCATCCTTTAATAATGATTTATAACAGTTCTTCATTAGTGAAATTCCTGGTACATTTCCCACCCTTTCTGAAAAATTAGTTCCTCCCTTATTGATTTCCCATTGATTCTAATAGTTATGAAATATTTTATTACAATTACTAGTTCACGCATCTGAATTCTGCTTGTAGCTGTGAAGAATCTGAAGGCTAGAAACGTGTTCTACTTTCTTTTTATAAATTGGACTTATCACATAATAATGGCTCATTAAGTTGAATGAATGATTAATATTAACAAAGAAAATTGTCAAAATTAGGTAAGCTTCTTTTAAAAAGTTGAAATTAAACATTAGTCATAAGTTTTCTGGAAAACTGAGCACTTTCCAATGTGTTTGAAATCGCATTGAGAAAGTCGTCTCTTTTGCTACTTTTGTTTACTGGAATGAAGGGTAACTGGAAAGATTTCCCAGAGAAAACAAGACCACAAATGGTCTTGTTTTGAAGTAGGGAAAAAATATTTCAATTGAAATAGAAGTGGTACAAAGACAAGAAATATGACGTGTGATACAGTAGATATAAGCGTGTATGAAATATATGAGATGAACATCCATACAGGTTTCACAGGACTGAAAGGTGCAACTGGTACAGAGAGTCTGGCAGTTGAAGTATTTAACACTCACAATCAAAGCTCTGATAGTAGGATGCAATGTCAATGATTACTCATAGAGACAAATTTGCTCAAGATCATTGTATAATTACACCCAAATTCCAATTTTTGAATAGGTTTGCTCATCGTGACCTAGCTGATAACATGGAAAAAAGATAAATGAGGCAGATACACAGAACATTTTGCAGACCGTGGTGGCTGCAAGAATAGCTTTTCGCTTGATTCAGGCTTTAAGTGTTAGCCTGAACACTCAGAACGCGATTTATTTTTGGAAAGGGATTAACAAAGACATTTATTTCAGAGACTACTTTGTTGTTGTTGGCTTTTTTGTTGTTCTTCCCTCTCATCTGGGATATTTCCCTTGTCCTTCTGACAGCTTGTCAATGGGAAGGTGTTCGTTTCTGCTTTATCTATTGCATATCTGTCTGCTTAATATGAATCTATTACAGAGTATAAGAAAATACATTTAGGGCTGACTAATGTAAAAATACTCTTTGATGAGCAGTACACTGCAACATAGCTCAGAATTTTCAAATTTAATATATTGGCTCTTCCAAATATGTTATTCATATTTGCTGAGAGTTGCTTTTATAAATTTCTGCTTTGGAGCATACAGCTCAGTGAAAAGATATGTGTTTATCTGAATTAGCTGGCTCCAATCCCAAATGAATATTTGTACAAATCTGTTTTTAGCATTGATATTAATTTATTAGACAATTAGAATATGGCAAATGATGCAAAGTTTGGAACTCGTTTCACTTTTTTTTAATGGTTTGTACTCACTCCTCTCCCCCATATGCGAGATTTTAAAAGTCTATAGGGATATCTTAATACATATTTATGCAGATTACTTTTTTATTTATGGAAGGGGATTGCTTTATCCCCCAGGTGGTTATAAAACTGCTATTTCACTTTGACATGGTACAAATTGCTTTAGAGAAAACAAATTATTCTAAAGTCTTTAGAAACCAAAACGATGCTGTTGGAGCATAGTAATAATGGAAATAAATCTAGAAGATGGAGATTTTTATTTTTCCAGAACTAGATGGGTTTGTCCTGGATCATGCCTCTGAATTTAGGTCTCTGATTTTTATCCAGGGGTGATTTTTGACTTGTATAAAGCCATAGAAACCAAGAGCCATCATAAAGCAAGAATCAGTTTACAATCTTTGGAAATGTGTATTTACGTAGACCATGAAATAAAAAATATTTTGTTCAAGAAAAGTTGTTTTTAATGCTGCTCTGAACAGCAGACCAAAAATAAAATGTTTAGGAGCAAGTAAGTCGTTTTTGTGTTTTACTTGCCTGCCTTATATATATGGAATGTTGGACCACAGAAGAATACCTGAGTTTAGGACCATACATTCTTTTAGGTAAAATTTTATTGAAAATTAAAGTATATATAGAAAAGTGCACAAATCAGAAGCCTACGGCTCAATGGATTTTAAGTGAACATAGCCATGTAACTGGCATGCCAATAAAATAAGACATTGATAAAGCATTACCCGATCCAGGCCTTCTCATGCCTCATCCCAAAGGTAATTGCTATTCTGCCTTTTAATTATTACATATTAGTTTGGCCTGTTCTCTTGAAGACAACTCTTCAATGCATGTAAGTTCCATTTTAGAAGATCTTGCAAGTGGAATTTGCCTTCTCCCGCTGATCAATTTTTAACCAGGAAATATCAAGATGGAATCAGAGGAAATCTAAGCACTTTAAGTGGTTTTGCCATGACAGCATCCTTTGTGATTACTGAAAGAAACCTGGAAGTTGATAAAGTGATCCATGTTGAAAGTACAGATTGTGCTTTGATAGTGGCCAAGTTGTTCATGGCACAATGTTTCCCTGCACTATTTTTGCCCGATATTGGATTTAACAGTAAAAGTTTATGTAATGCCATATTCCACTAACATATAACAAAAAATATAATTAGAAATAGGTAGCAAATTTTAAAGATCAGAGAAAAAGGAATTGTGACATTTAAGAATTACATGTGGTTAGAGATCTTTATATATCAACATATTGAAAGAAATTAATTCAGTCAGTTCAGGCATGACGTTTATTTTTAACAATTAGTATTCTATTCTCTATAATCATGTTCCACAGTTTAAAGTGCTTAATGAGTTCTTACTGGAAAGGGACTATTTCGGGAGAGTATAATGGCCTTTAATCACTTCACTCAAGCTATTAGCAGGAAAGATTGTCAGGAAATTTTGTTACTTTTGTTATAAAATTAATTGAACTTTCACTTGGATGAAACAAGAAGTTTGTCAATATGGTATATAACCTCCAAGGTCTTTCTCCCTCTTCCTTATGCCATTTCGCCCTCTTCTTCACCATATGTTATTGATTCATTTGAATAATCTATGATTATTTTGCTTCTTAATAGCCTGAGAAGAAAAATAGCTTCTAACTAAGCAACTACCAAGTCCTTAAGCTAGATGCTATGCTTATATTATCTCAATTAATCCCACTCAGTGTAGTAGATGGTATGACCATGTTACAATTGTGCAAAATGGAGTTTCAGGAAGATACACAATTTGCTTACTATCAAACTCGCATAACTTCCACAGAAAATAATTGAAACACAAAGCCATATGACTCTTAACCTCTACTGAAAGATGCTTTTATATAGAATCTAAAATGTTATGTTAGATATAATATATTGGCTGGTGAAGTTTTATCTTTTCCAAAACAGAACAATATTTTAGTGTTTTCTAAGTGAAAATAGTAAACACTATTCAGATTCAGGTGATGGTATCTTTGATTATCCTCACGAGAGAGTCAGTGTAGGTAGTTCAGTGGGTCTCAAAGCATAGTACTGGACAAGCAGCAACAGTGACATCTGTGAGTTTGTTACACATACACATTCATGAGCCTTACCTTAAATCTCTGAATATTTGAGCATGGGATCCAGGGCATTCTATTTTAATAGATTCTTGAGATGATTCTTATACACATTAAGGTTTGGGAGGCACTGACATATTTCTTAAAAGCGTGAATTGCAGAAACAGACTGTGTAAGTTTATATTCCTGTTCTGTAAAATACCAGCTACGTGACGTTGAACAATTAATTTATCTTTTTGGAACTCAGTCTTCTTCATTTATGAAACTTATACAATAATCATATCTGCATCACATTGTTGTTTTGAGGTTTGTTGAACACGCATAGAAAAGTGCCATGCTAGGACCTGGCATGGTGGCTCACGCCTGTAATTCCAGCACTTTGGGAGGCTGAGGCGGGCAGATCACCTGAGGTCAGGAGTTCAAGACCAGCCTGGCCAACATGGTGAAACTCTGTCTCTAGTAAAAATACAAAAAATTAGCCCAGCATTGTGGCAGGAGCCTGTAATCCCAGCTACTCAGGAGGCTGAGGCGGGAGAATCGCTTGAACCTGGGATGGAGAGGTTTCAGTGAGCCGAGATCGTGCCACTGCACTCCAGCCTGGCAGCCTGGGCAACAAGAGTGAAACTCCATCTCAAAAAAAAAAAAAAAAAGAAAAGAAAAAGAAAAGTGCCATGCTCATAGCAAGTACTATGTTAGTGATAGTAAATACATGGATCTTGTTTTGATAATACAAGTTAAGTGATGATATAAAGTATTCACTAAATATCTCAATATTTGGAACCATTTCTTTATTTAATAATAAAGTCTAATAAATGTTGTTATTAAATAGAAATATACTTTTAAAAATGTGCATTATTTTAAAAATATATGAATCAAAGAAGGAAAGGTGATGGAAAACTCATACAAATATGATATAGTAAATTGCACTGTTTCTGTGAAGATGATTTTATGCAGAATTCAAAGTAGATGCAATTAGTGCTTCAGCAAATGATGAATTCACAAGCACATGATTTAACAAACAAATCAGAGAAGAGAAAAAATTTCTGATGAATTTGAGTCTCTACATGTGGATTTAATCTTGTGATAAGCAATTCTCAGGAGAAGGCATGAGATGTTATTCGTCATTCCAGAAAGTGGGAGAACATAAAAGTAAAGAACAGTTATTGCATAAGCAAGAATTATCACTGAAGACAATTAATTTAATACATACACATGCATTTGACTGTATGAGAAAAAGCATTTCGTGTTATTTGCTTTGTAGATACAATATCAGTTTCGGTGAGATTCATGCTGCATGGATGGTTACACCTGTCACCTGTGGGTGGGTAATCTTAATACCTGCGATGACAAGTAGACCACGGGGGAGAACTCGCAAAGGATTTGAGTGAGGAGCCACTGGTGGTGTGTAAATGCCAGAGCCATGACCATGCACTTTTGGGGGGATGCGCTTAAATATCTTCAGAGTTCGCAGAAGTTAGGGCATCAACGGAAAATACTTTTGTTTTTTCTAGCTCATCTGCACAAGTTGAACACACATTGTTAGATAGTGTGTATGTCAGAGCATATGTGAACAAATGAAGGGGAAAAGTCAGTAGCCATACATTTGTATTGCTCTTAATCAATCTAAAAAGATACATTAAACAATAAAATGACAATTCAATTTTTAACAGCATTCTAGACTCTAGAAGGTGTTTTCTCATCCACTCTCTTAAGCCATTCTCACAACAGTACAAGGGAGAATTTCAGTGATGAGACCAGGTCACCCAGCAATATGGTGATGCAGATGAGACACCTCCTCAGATTTTTGTTTCAAAATTTTTGTTCTGCCTACTGTGCCATACGTGCTGTAATCATTTAATTAGAATTTATATTTTAATAAATAAAAACTAAAGAGTTTTTGCAATTATGTTAAGACACACATGTTAAACTTTGTAATTATGTCAGTAAATAAAAAGAGTTTAAATCCACACCCCATTAGCCAGGCGTGGTGGTGCACATCTGTCTGTAATCCCAGTTTTGGAAAACTGAAGTGGGAGGATCACCAAGCCCAGAAGAGGTGGAAACTGAAGTGAGCTATGATTGCATCACTGCACTCTAGCCTGGGGGACAGAGCACGACCCTTTGTCCAAAAAAAGAAAAAAAATAGATACAACACAGACAGAAGTGATCTTATACTTATCCTTATGATATATATATATATATATATATATATGTATTTTTTTTTTCTGGTCAGAGAATTACAAGTCTGTCTAGGTAGGCTCACATTTGAAAAGAGAAAATCCTGTTCTATTGACTATTAGAGAGTTAAAGACCCTGCCATAAGCAGAGAGGGCACACGTGGAGCTTTGCGCCAGGACAGGCACAGCTTTTGCAGGTCTCCTCTGCACCTGAAGCACCGCCTGTAGAAGATAGATGAAACCTGACAATGCCAAAGCGTTGCTGGGCTTAGGAAGCAGGGGCTCTATAGGGGTAACTAGATCTTTATGGATCCTGAAGCCACTGCCCTTTGTCTGGATATCTGTCTCTTTGTGTGGCCTTATAGGCTGCATTTTTCTTGCCTGTATGCCTGAGGTCTTGATTTAGTCACACTGGCAGGGTGCAGGCTGGCCTGACTCTGCCAGTGACTTCATGATGCAGTTACAATATCATTTAGTTACTTTCCCTTGGAGGAACTGCTACTGTAGATGAAGAGTGCTTTGGACCAAATATTTTATGGGCCCAAAGTTCATATATTAAATCCCTAATTCCTAATGTGATGATGTGAGGAAGTGGGACCTCTGGGAGGTAAATAAGGTCATGAGGGTAGAGCCCTTATGAATGAGACTAGTGTCCATGTAAGAAGAGATGGAAGAGATGATCTTTCTCTCCACCATTTGAGAATACAGCAAGAAGGCAGCCTTCTGCAAGTCGGGAAGAGAGCCTTCACCAAGAACCCTCTCTGTCAGCACTTTGATCTCAGACTCCCCAGTCTCCAGAGTTAGGAAAAATAAATTCCTGCATTTTAGGCCACCCAATCTAAGACAGACAGGTAAAATATATAGTGCTTGGGTCACTCATTTGTTATTAAATTCACTATGTATTCAGCTTCACTTATATACTTAGAAAAGTTTGTGAATGCAGTTGAATGGGTGGAGTATGGTGGTTGCAGATAATCAGAGAAGAGGAGTAGAGACAGGGTGCAGGGAAAACTAGGTCCTTTAAATCGAAATATGATAATGTGATCCATTCATATAAATGAATTTTTGTTCAACTCTGCTCCAGCTGTATTAATCAGCTTCTCTGAAGAATGGTGCCTGCATAGGACAGGGTGATATTTACCCTGCTGAAAGATGACTCTCCAGGCAGATAGCAGGAGAGACATTCCTAATTGATTCCAGGAGGGAATGCCACCACCATCACCACTATTATTTATGTTGATATCAAAACTGAAATGTCAATGATTATTTCTGTTCTCTAACATTTCCAAGAGATAATTTAAACATTTTACTCTAAGAGTTTTTCAACTCAAATGTTATGCTTCCTGTTTTGTGCATTTTCATTATTAACTCTAGTTTCATGGGAGTCCCAGTTTTTATACATCATGTTATAGCTTTGATGTTAACATGATTTTGAGTTAACATAATTTTTGCCAAAGTGTGTATTAACCTAGTTTGATCACACAATTTGGTTATTCTTTATTCTGATGCTAAGGGAATCCAGTTTTTTTTGTTGATAGTAACACATTAATTCTATTGACTGTAAAGAGTTGTCTAGAAGAAATTTAAAGAAAATTTAATCCAATTTTACTTTTTCTGTCGCTAATTTGGCATCTTAATAGCTGTTTATTTAATTCGAGGTGCATCCTGAGTCTTGTAATGTTCACGTTGCAATATTAAAGCATAACAGATGAGCCTAAAATGTTCAGTATTTAATTTGTACAAATCAAGATGTTGTAATTGCAATAACCTGAACGTGGCTAACCCTTGAACAACATAGGTGGGAACTATGTGGATAAATCCACTTATCTGCAGATTTGCTCCCACCTCGGTTACCCCAGACACAGAAAAACCAACCCCTCCTCTTCTTCCCCATTCTCAGCCTACTCAGTATGAAGACGATGAGGATGAAAACCTTTATGATGATCCACTTCCACTTCATGAATAGTAAATATATTTTCTCTTCCTTATGGATTTCTTAATAGCATTTTCTTTTCTGCAGCTTTCTTTATTGTAAGAATACAGAATATAAATCATATAACATACAAAATATGTGTTAATTTACTGCTTGTTATCGGTTAGGTTTTCAGTCAACAGTAGGCTGTCAGTAGTCAAGCTTTTGAGGAGTCTAAGTTATATACAAATTTTTGACTGTGTGGCTGGGGGTGGGGGAGTTGGCAGCCATAACCTCCACATTGTTCAATGGTCAACTGTGTAATTTTTTAGTGGAAGTGTAGAAATGTTTAGTTTGATACAACCATGTGGAAATATTTTGTATAAATATGTGTAAAATTCAGACTGTAGAACTAAACATAATATACTTATTTCATTAGTTATTAACAGCTAATATTGATTTAGCTCTGTGATAATAAATTGATATGCATTACCTCATTTGTCACATTGTCATGAGATCGGCATTTTTATTTGTCCTTAATTTACAAATGAGGAAACTAAGTCTAAGAGGAGTTAAGTGATTTACCCAGTATTATATGGCAAAACAAAAAGTCCAAGTTTAAACTTAAAGCCAAGTCTTTGCAATTCTAAAGTCCATGTTCTTAGCTACTGCCTTTCTGAACTTATTAGCTAACCTGAATTCTGAAGATCTCACAAAAAGTTATGTGCTAATTATTTTGGAAGCATTTATACTATGAGTTTCTAAAATTACAAATTCTTTTGTATACGAAAGGGAGGTGAAATCATGGCATTTAGAGGCAAACATATTCTATTTAGTGCCCATTTGTGCTCCTTAACAGTTGTGAACCTGAAGAGTACAATTTATTAAGCTCAACTGTTAAGATGTGTAAACAAGTTCATTGCATAGAGGTATTGGGGAAAATTAAGCAAGAGAATATATGACTAACAAAAACTATGATTTTCATTTTTTCCTTATGTGTATACTTAGGGGGAAAGTTAAGACTACCTACTTGTTATCTTCCACTGAAAACAAAACAAAACAGAAGATTAAAAATACAAACATGTTGCCCTTGTTTATTTTGTCTAACTCAAGTTATGCTGATGTCATTCATTTCTGTGTAACCACAAGCACAACTGGTAAAGATTGAGTTAGTAATGTTCCCTCAATTCCGGATTGCCTTCTCTACCATCTAATTTCTTTCAGTGGTACCACAATTCTTCCAGGCTGTAAAAGAAACTTTGAAATTATATTTTGCTATTTTTCTCTTTTGCATCATTATTTTACATTTTGTTGTCAAATATTTATTTTCTGCAGAATATCTTATAATCCCATGCTTCTAATTTCTAGTCAGTGACTTTCTTGATTCTTAGTCCTCTAGTGTACAATCCAAATAACACTTCCTTCTCTTCTTTCATTTAACAAGTAATAATTTAACATCAACACTGTATCACATCTTTGGTGTCACTTATCAGTATGCAGAACACCAAGGGATTCACACTGTAGTGTGATTCTTCTTCTTGTGTATTAACACCAATGCTTTCTTGGCCTCTTAGCAATTCCTCCTTGATATTTTTCAGTTCCAGGCACTCTGCCACACACTCTCATGGCCACACGCAGGACCTTGTTAACACCTGGAAATTCTCCATCTTTGAACTATGAAAGATTAGTATCTGCAATCAGTAAATGGCATCATCTCTCATAGCTTTTATTCCCCATTGCCTTCTATTCAGCCTCAAACTTTGTTTTTTTTTCTGCCTGCTGCTTCTTCCCTCATTAAGCCAGCCACATCATTTGACACCTTTACTCACAGCATTTTCAGGAACATCCCCTCTTCCTCTTTTTATCTTCCGCGACTCTGGTGTGAATATCTTAACAATTACACAATGCACTTTCAGTGTTCCTAGACTCGTGTTGTTAGAGACAGCTGTGTAACAGAATGCCCTGGTGCAGACTGGGGGTCCCTGGATACCGAGGGTCTCCAGTTTCAGCTGGCCTCCTCCCTTAGCTAAGAGATAGAAACAAGAATCTTAGCATTAGTCTAATGTTCATGTATCTAGTTTTTTCTGCTATAGTTTTCCCCCGTAAATCTTGATTTTTAGCCATATTAAGTGTTTTTTCATTTCCCAGATAAGCAATTTTGTCTCCAGACTTCGTGCCATTTTCACTTTTTTTACCTGCCAAACTTTTTGTATCTTTGAATACTCAATTTAAAATCCTCCTTTATGAGATTTCAGCTTTTTCTCTTGGACTGAGATTGAGAACCTCTCTCTGGGCTCCAATAATTTCAAATGCCTGCTTAAATTTTGAAGCATAATTTCATTTTATGAGAATACATAGATTTCAGACTACTAAGCAATAGAAATATGGATACAAGACATACACAGGACCACTTGGGGCATAGTAAGTATTCAAGAATACTGAATACTTGGTAGATATTTGGGGAGTGTGTTAGGCCGTTTTCACCCTGCTATAAAGAACTTCCCGAGGCCAGGTAATTTATAAAGAAAAGAGGTTTAGTTGACTCACAGTTCTGCATGGCTGGGGAGGCCTCAGGAAACTTAGAATCATGGTGCAAGGGGAAGCAGGCATGTCTTACATGGCAGCAGGAGAGAGAGAGAGATAGAGAGAGAGAAACCAGCCACTTATAAAGCTATGAGATCTCGTGGTAACTCACTCACTATCACAAGAGAAGCAAGGTGGAACAAGGCAGAAACCACTCCCACGGTCCAAACACCTCCCACCATGCCTCTTCCCCGACAGGTGAGGATTACAATTTGAGATGAGATTTGGGTGGGGACACAGCCAAATCACATCAGGGAGTATTATAATTGGTAAAGAATGACTGTCCCTAGTGCATTGAAATGTAAGTCTCATGGAACTAACCTATATTTGTTTAATGCAAATTTGAATTCAAGATGGCAGACTAAACATATGCATTTTTTACTTATCTTTCTAAGTCTTTGTTAAGTTTTAAATGAATTATATAAAACAGCAAGAAGATGAGAATTAAAAAGGAAGTAGTAAGCCACATGGGAAGTATGCATGAGAGTTAGAAGCTGAGGAAGTGAGTAGTAATCTAAAATCTCAGAGAGGTTTTCGGTTCATAGGTATGCAGAAAGAGAATGAGAATTGGGTCCAAAAAACAAAGTGAATAATGGAAGGTGAATAGTTGAACAGTTGTGCTGATCAGTCTAGCTTTGCTGCTCATTGTCAAAGAAGAGATCAAGTTGGAATTTTTGGCAAAATACTATAGGATTGTCTGTGATATTTAATAGTAACTGAGTCAGCAGCCTGAGAGTCAAAACTGCTAGCTACGTGTTGAGACCCCAAAGTAAACCCCTTGCCTTTTATCAGTTGACAGAAGTGCTCTACATGTGCCCTGACTTAAGCTTATTTTTCATTCATAAGTATTAGTAATTTTTAGTAATATTATTAGCCTTCTATATGTAGGGGTATGTGAGAATTAAAGGTCTCTTTCCCTGCAATCTCAGACAGAATCCTACTGTACATGCAAACATGTATTATCAAGTAGGGACAAAATCAATTGTACTGAGTGTAATTTAGTCCGAGTTCTCTGCCTTTTATGTCCTCTAATTGTACACAGCATAAAATGTTGACTCAAGCCAGAGCACAAAATACTCAAAGGACAGAATTCAGCTTATCTTATGGTCAGATATTTGCACCAAAATAATTGAATCAGTGATTGGATACAAAGCCTTGGATGACATCACAAAGTGTTTTGGCTCTTGAACTTAGTAGGTCCTTATAACCTTCTTTTGAAACAATAGAGGCCGGGCATGGTGGCTCATGCCTGTAATCCCAGCACTTTAGGAGGCCAAGGTGGGTGGATCATGAGGTCTAGAGATAGAGACTATCCTGGCCAACATGGTGAAATCCCGTCTCTTCTAAAAATACAAAAATTAGCTGGGTGTGGTGGTGTGTGCCTGTAGTCCCAGCTACTCAGGAGGCTGAGGTAGGAGAATCGCTTGAATCTGGGAGGCGGGGGTTGCAGTGAGTGGAGATTGTGCCACTGCACTCCAGCCTGGTGACAGAGTGAGACTCCAAAAAAAAAAAAAAAGGAAAAATAGGAGTGCATATGGAATTCTAGGCATCTCAGAAATCTTTAACATTAGTATTTCTTCAATTAAAATACTTACTTTTAAAAATTCTAACCACTAAACCACTAGAGAAAAATACTTTTGGTTTTATTAAATACATTATTTAACCAACCTCTGGTCTCATGAGAGAGAAAAAGAGATGGCATGTTTTTACCTTTCCTTGTTTCAGGCTTCTGATTAGAATTCCTACTAGTCAACCATTTCCAGGGTGCACATTGTTAATTTCTCAAAATTTATATTAGGCGGAAACCTACGAAATTTATTTTTTTAAGATCAAAGGATGTCAAATATTAGCAAGTCATATGGTTTATACTGTTAAAGCAAACTAAATACGGCCTGAGAAAGACTTTGTACTTCTGTATTTGAGTCCTTGTGGATGAACTGCAACCTAAATTAATAGAGAAAATTTTAAACCTAACTTAAGAATTAGCACTTATAACAATAGCTGGGTCTTGATCAATCCCAGCAGCCATACTCAGCCACTCATACACCGCTGAGCGTTCCAACTGTATTCAAATAAGGCAAATGCCAATCTGTAACCAATCCAGTTGTTTCTGTACATCACTTCTGATTCCTGTATGTCACATCACTTTATTTGCCTATAAATTTGTTCTGACCACAAGGCATCCCTGGAGTCTCTCTGAATCTGCTGTGATTCTGGGGGCTGCCCAATTCATGAATCGTTCATTGCTCCGTTAAACTCCTTTAAATTAGTTTGGCTGAAATTTTCCTTTTAACAATACCATCTCTCCTGGGAGAGTCAAACTCATATGGCAGGCAAGGATTCGGAGAGATTTTTATTTTTTTATTTTTTTATTATACTTTAAGTTTTAGGGTACATGTACACAATGTGCAGGTTTGTTACATATGTATCCATGTGCCATGTTGGTGTGCTGCACCCATTAACTCATCATTTAGCATTAGGTGTATCTCCTAATGCTTTCCCTCCCCCCTCCCCCCACACCACAACAGTCTCAGGAGTGTGATGTTCCCCTTCCTGTGTCCATGTGTTCTCATTGTTCAATTCCCACCTATGAGTGAGAACATGCGGTGTTTGGTTTTTTTTGTCCTTGCGATAGTTTACTGAGAATGATGGTTTCCAGTTTCATCCATGTCCCTACAAAGGACATGAACTCATCATTTTTTATGGCTGCATAGTATTCCATGGTGTATATGTGCCACATTTTCTTAATCCAGTCTATAGTTGTTGGACATTTGGGTTGGTTCCAAGTCTTTGCTATTGTGAATAGTGCCGCAACAAACATACATGTGCATGTGTCTTTATAGCAGCATGATTTATAGTCCTTTGGGTATATACCTAGTAATGGGATGGCTGGGTCAAATGGTATTTCTAGTTCTAGATCCCTGAGGAATTGCCACACTGACTTCCACAATTGTTGAACTAGTTTACAGTCCCACCAACAGTGTAGAAGTGTTCCTATTTCTCCACATCCTCTCCAGCACCTGTTGTTTCCTGACTTTTTAATGATCACCATTCTAACTGGTGTGAGATGGTATCTCATTGTGGTTTTGATTTGCATTTCTCTGATGGCCAGTGATGATGAGCATTTTTTCAGTCATCATCACATTTTTCAGTGTTTTTGGCTGCATAAATGTCTTCTTCTGAGAAGTGTCTGTTCATGTCCTTCGCCCACTTTTTGATGGGGTTGTTTGTTTTTTTCTTGTAAATTTGTTTGAGTTCATCATAGATTCTGGATATTAGTCCTTTGTCAGATGAGTAGGTTGAGAAAATTTTCTCCCATTTTGTAGGTTGCCTGTTCACTCTGATGGTAGTTTCTTTTGCTGTGCAGAAGCTCTTTAGTTTAACTAGATCCCATTTGTCAATTTTGGCTTTTGTTGCCATTGCTTTTGGTGTTTTAGACATGAAGTCCTTGCCCATGCCTATGTCCTGAATGGTATTGCCTAGGTTTTCTTCTAGGGTTTTTATGGTGTTAGGTCTAACATGTAAGTCGTTAATCCATCAGAACTGAAGGCAATAGAGACACAAAAAACCCTTCAAAACATTAATGAATCCAGGAGCTGGTTTTTTGAAAAGATCAACAAAATTGATAGACCGCTAGCAAGACTAATAAAGAAGAAAAGAGAGAAGAATCAAATAGATGCAATAAAAAATGATAAAGGGGATATCACTACCGATCCCACAGAAATACAATCTACCATCAGAGAATACTACAAACACCTCTACACAAATAAACTAGAAAATCTGGAAGAAATGGATAAATTCCTCGACAAATACACCCTCCCAAGACTAAACCAGGAAGAAGTTGAATCTCTGAATAGACCTATAACAGGCTCTGAAATTGTGGCAATAATCAATAGCTTACCAACCAAAAAGAGTCCAGGACCTGATGGATTCACAGACGAATTCTACCAGAGGTACAAGGAGGAACTGGTACCATTCCTTCTGAAATGATTCCAATCAATAGAAAAAGAGAGAAGCCTCCCTAACACATTTTATGAGGCCAGCATCATCCTGATACCAAAGCCTGGCAGAGACACAACCAAAAAAGAGAATTTCAGACCAATATCCTTGATGAACATTGATGCAAAAATCCTCAATAAAATACTGGCAAACCGAATCCAGCAGCATATCAAAAAGCTTATCCACCATGATCAAGTGGGCTTTATCCCTGGGATGCAAGCCTGGTTCAACATACGCAAATCAATAAATGTAATCCAGCATATAAACAGAACCAAAGACAAAAACCACATGATTATCTCAATAGATGCAGAAAAGGCCTTTGACAAAATTCAACAACGCTTCATGCTAAAAACTCTCAATAAATTAGGTATTGATGGGACTTATCTCAAAAGCATAAGAGCTATCTATGACAAACCCACAGCCAATAGCATACTGAATGGGCAAAAACTGGAAGCATTCCCTTTGAAAACTGGCACAAGACAGGGATGCCGTCTCTCACCACTCCTATTCAACATAGTGTTGGAAGTTCTGGCCAGGGCAATCAGGCAGGAGAAGGAAATAAAGGGTATTCAATTAGGAAAAGAGGAAGTCAAATTGTCCCTGTTTGAAGATGACATGATTGTATATCTAGAAAATCCCATTGTCTCAGCCCAAAATCTCCTTAAGCTGATAAGCAACTTCAGCAAAGTTTCTGGATACAAAATCAATGTACAAAAATCACAAGCATTCTTGTACACCAATCACAGACAGAGAGCCAAATCATGAGTGAACTCCCATTCACAATTGCTTCAAAGAGAATAAAATACCTAGGAATCCAACTTACAAGGGATGTGAAGGACCTCTTCAAGGAGAACTACAAACCACTACTCAATGAAATAAAAGAGGATACAAACAAATGGAAGAACATTCCATGCTCATGGGTTGGAACAATCAATATCATGAAAATGGCCATGCTGCCCAAGGTAATTTAAAGATTCAATGCCATCCCCATCAAGCTACCAATGACTTTCTTCACAGAATTTGAAAAAACTACTTTAAAGTTCATATGGAACCAAAAAAGAGCCCGCATCGCCAAATCAATCCTAAGCCAAAAGAACAAAGCTGGAGGCATCACGCTACCTGACTTCAAACTATAATACAAGCCTACAGTAACCAAAACAGCATGGTACTGTTACCACAATAGAGACATAGATCAATGGATCAGAACAGAGCCCTCAGAAATAATGCCGCATATCTACAACTATCTGATCTTTGACAAACCTGACAAAAACAAGCAATGGGAAAAGGATTCCCTATTTAATAAATGGTGCTGGGAAAACTGGCTAGCCATATGTAGAAAGCTGAAACTGGATCCCTTCCTTACACCTTATACAAAAATTAATTCAAGATGGAGAGATTGTTTTCCAAAAGACAGAAAGTAAAAGTTGCCATTTTCTTAAGGCCTAGGCAGAGAAACTGGTATAGCTATACTTCTACCATATTCTGTCAGTTACACACTGTCATGGAGCAGGCTCTTATGCAATGGAAGAGGACAAAGGTGGCCTCATCTTCCCTCCATGCTCTGTTACAAATACCGATCTGTCTCTCTTTGCATGGCCTGTCTTTCTTTGGATTTTAGGCTATTTCACTTCCTCGCAATATCAGCTCTTTGTTGGATTCAAGAGTAGAGACGATTTTGTAGTATGTTCCACTATTTTTCCCCAAAATTATTAAGGTATTAGTAATGCTCTTTCATGTTCCATATCTTAAGTGGAAGTGGAACTTTCTTGCTATAACTTTTGAATTAGCAATTCTAGAGTCTAGACTCCAAAGGAATTGTATCTGCAAAAGTTCTGAGGGAAAATAATTGTGAAGCTAAAATTCTAAAAAAAAAATCCTTGTTTAAGCAAATTATCATTCTAAAATAACAAAAAAAGATATTTTATAATTATAAGAACTAAGGAAATTTTTATATAATGTCTGGAGAAATAGATTTCTGAGAATATATTTCAGCAAAACATGGAAAAAATAACACGGGGATATATTGGGACTGAAGTAACAGTGCCTCTAACCCCAGAGATAAGTGACATGAGGTCCCAGAATCATTTTAAGCAGGCTTAGAAGCCGAATGTATAAAATATATCATGTAAAATATAACATGACACAGAGGGCAATTAGGGTCATTCTGATTCTTGATCTTGATCTGAGTTTCAATGACGAAATAGATTGGCCAAAGAATGACATACTAGCCACGTCTTTATTTTCATTACATACACTTTTTCCTCCATACTGCACAGATATATACAATTGTTTTATCTTCCCAACCAGACAATAAATTACTTGCCCATCTTCTTGTTAACAATAATGTAGATAAAGTCTCTTATGAAAGTAGACAAATGTAGTCAGTTATTTGATAAGTGTGTGAGTTTGTTCATGTGATCTTATAGGAAATAACGAACATAATTTAAATTGGTACAGGTTGTACACAGAACATTTTAAAAAGTTCTACATAATCTTAAAACCATGGATTTTTACATAATGTTTCTGCATTTTATAATCATTAAAAACAATGGAGATTTTGTTGAGCTTAATATGAATTAAAATTTTTATATTAGGATATCGTAGGTTTTGCCAATAGAATTCTAAAACTTAAATATATCTAATTTGATTACTATGTAGGTTATGCATTGTGACTCATTAGAATATATGATGTGTTGTTTAAAGTCATAATGATCATCAGATGAAATATGACCATCTTTAAAATTATCTCGTAGATCTAAGTAGTGAATAAACTAGACAAAAGTAAAAATGGTTAACATTATCAATGAAGGGTCAATGGATAACTGTGTGGCTCCGGTTCTGATACTCAAAGGGAAACCACATCACTTAAGTAGTATTATGAGGAAAATGAACCAAATTTTTAGGAAACATCACACAAACCATAAACCAAGAACACTTCACTATTAAACTTTTTTTCAAATATGCCAATGCCATGAAAAAAAACAAAGAGCCGAGGACCCATTCCAGTTTAAAGGAGACTCAAGAGACATTCCGACCGAATCCACTATGTGATGTAACATAAGCTATCATAGACATTAACTTGGTCAATTCATAAAACTGAAATATGGAAGGTAGATCAAATAAAGGTTTTCTATCAACATTCTGTTGCCTGAAATGGCAGCTTGTGGTTAACAAAGAGGATGCCCTTGTAGTTAGTACTAAGGGTTGTAGGGGCCATGTGTCAGTGACTTGCACTTGGCAGTGAGTGTGTGAGCCTAAATGCATGCACACACACAGTGCACACGGAGGTGATGCAACAGTCAGTACCTCCAGGAAAAGGATTTATGAGAGCTCTGAGTGCGTGGGCGTACAAGCATGCACACCACACAGTGCACACGAGCGTAATGTGACAGTCAGTACCTCCAGGAAAAGGATTTATGGGAGCTCTGAGTGCGTGGGTGTATAAGCTTGCACACACACACAGCGCACACGGAGATGATGCAACAGTCAGTGCATCCGGGAAAAGCACTTATAGGAGCCCTATGTACTATTGTTGCAATTTTTCTGTAAGCTTGAAATTATCCTCAAATAAAAGTTAAAAAATGTTACCCCAGGAAAGATTGGCACAACATTATTTTAGACGAATACTTCGAAAGCTTCCTTTATTTTTTGAAAGTTACTGGCACATGCTGATTTCATATTTGGGATTTAACCTCTCTGCCTTAATTATAAACTTAGATGTAAGTGTTAAGAACCTAGTTTCAGTTATCTTGAGAAGAACAAAATTGTAGTTACTACAGTTTCCTTTTAAATGGAAATGAAATACATTTCAAGTCATACTAATATATGTTGGTTTTGAACTACTTGTAGCCCTTCCTTAGAAAACTGAAACACAAACTCTCTTTTAAGTTCATGACTCCTTCAACTACGGAAACTATGAAGATTTATGTCTTATGAAGTTTATTTTAACACATAAGTTATTAGATTACTTTAAAATTATTATTATTATTGTTTATTTTTAGAGACAAAGTCTCACTCTGTAACCAAGACTGGAGTGCTCTGGCAAAATCATATCTCACTGCAGCTTCAAATTCCTGGGCTCAAGCCATCTTCTTGCCTGAGCCTCCTGAGTTGCTGGGATTACAGGCATGAGCTATCGTGCCGAGCATAAAAATTATTTGGTTTGATGAAATAATTATTGATAAAATCAACAGAAGTGATCATTATAAGTTAAATATTTACAGTGTGATTTAGCGAACATACCTGTAGAAAGGGTTGAAACAATAAAATATTATTGGCTTGGAATTTGTATAGAATTTTGCCCTTCAATGTAGACTGTCATCTAAACACTCGAATAGAAGACATTCAAATTTACAAAATGGTGCTTTATTGGCCAGCCTAGATAATTTTTCTTGCTTCCTCAGCCCCCTTTTTACTTACTCCTGAGGGCTTAATATCACAGACAACTGAAATTCATCTGCACTCTACTTACTATGTGTGACCAGCTGTGATTTTATTTTCTGATGCTGCCACATGAAAAAAAGTTTTTTTTTTCCTGAGCTATAGGTGTTAATTGGTGTCTTTGTATCTTGCTAATTAAGTTCTAGCAACACCTTCTCCCTCTTCCTCATTTGCATTTAATGAGCTCACTTGTTGTATTAATTTATTAGATAATTAGATAAAACAAAAAAAGTTGAATTTTTCAGGAGTGGCTTTGAAAAGTGCCCCTTAAATATTCAAACATGGATAAAAATGTATACATTACAAGACAAAAAAATCACTTTCAGAAGAAATATACTTAATGTTAGCCCATAGACTCATACTGACATTTTAAATAATGTGATGATTAGGGCTTATACAAAAAGGAAGAGATTGATTCAAAAGCTCAATCACAATTATTTTGGTGTAAGCAAAACAGGATCACATATGGTACAACATGATGCTCATACCAGAAACCTTTGCAATATTTAAGCACAACAAACAAATTAGTTAAGCAATGTGCCCCTTGGACTCTAATTATCACTTTTATTTGCATGTTCATTTTTTTCTAAAATTTTTTTAAGCCAGTGGCCAAGCAGCATTAAATTCTTTGCTGTTTATCATGATACCAGAATTTATTTGACAAAGAGTGGAAGAATCATTGACATACAGTGAAACTGATCATTGTTTAATAGTAGAATTCTGTCGTTCATCAGCAGTTAGGGAATTGTGGAAATTGTTTTGAGTGAGAACATCCAGATGTTATTGATTCCAATTTTCTGATCCAACTCAAACTCATTTGGGCCATTAGCTTTCCAACTTGTCCAATATCATCAGAAAAGGCAATGACATCTCTTACTGCTCTGTTTCTGTCTTTGGTTGAGTAATGGATTCCACTTGACTGGCATATATATTCTGGCTGCCCTTTAGGAAATCTAAGCATTCGATGTCAAAAATACACATCTTTTAAAATACCTCTCAAAATTGAGGTAAAGCAAACATTCAAAATTCAAAATATCAAGCTGTAAATATTAATACTAAACAGAAACATATCCAATCGACATTGAAATTGTATATAATGAACAACAAACCATAAATTAAAGCATAAAGTCATAATAATATGCAATATTTCAGGTATTCTTTGATAGATGTAATGACAGAAGCTACTACCTTGCCTGCCCCAGTGTTAGTAATGTTGAGCTTTCCAGCTAGGATTAGCGCATTTTTATATGAATCCTTAAAAAATGCAGTAACTACTCCTCCAGGAGAGGATGCTGTTCCTGCTTCCTGAGGGATAGCACTATTATGTCCAGGCTGTCTGCTTCACATCAACGCTTTGCTTTAGGATGGAAACAGGATTGTAGGGAGACTGTGAGCTCAACAGTAAGATCAGTTTGTCTCCATTTGATCTTTCGATGAAATGCATTGGGGTAAAACCTCTTCCCAGTGTCATTAGTAGCTCAGGAATTAGAAAAGATAATTTTTCTCCTACGTATTCAAGAAGAATCAGAACCAGGTAATTGACATAGCCAACTAAACATCTGAAGTTATTGGTTTTGTTCTGCCTCAAATGCTAACTTGAATCCCTTATGACTGTTAAAAGCATAAAGGGGAAGCAAATGCCCAGAGAGGCAATTGGAGAGACAGAGATAGCAGAGCTGTGAGAAGACTGTTTGCAGAAAATATTCTTCCCATGTGTGGACTTGGCCTTTGAAGCAGAGAATTACAATAGGAAATTAGGAATAGGCTGGTGTAGCCTCATAAACAAGTACAAAATTGTGTCAGCGCACCAAAATATTTCACTAGACTGCCCTTCCCCATAGGAGGTTCACAGGTGGTATAATAAATGAAATCAGCAATCCTTCTACATGTCTCGCTTATATGGTTATTTTGGCTCAGCCGACCATTAGTTATTTGTAAGCTGGGGCATAAATACAGACACTAGTTGAATATTTATGTACAACTCCAGAATCCACCTTCATTAATTTGTCTACATATGGGGAATATAGCTGTGGGGGGAATGGAAAATATTTACTCTGGGATCCCTTAAATGTAATGCATGAATATGAATGTGCTCTTGGTGCGGGAGGTCCTGGAACTCTTCGTAGGTGTTGGGTCCCTACTGACGCTTTATCATTTTCTTTTTTCCTTCAACTGAATATAAAACTGAAAAGCCGCTTTTAACAGTTAGGAAGTGGTGATACTGCCAGACTCATCCTATAAGAAGTTAGCTAAATTTTTATCCAGACATAATATTTTTTATTAGCTTACTTGTAGAGTCCTTCCTCAGAGCCCAACTAAACATGGTGCTAAACATTCTTTTGCCTTCGTAGATGAATAACATTCTGAGACCCCTTTGTTTTTCACCAAACAGCAAAATTAACCAGTTATTGAATTCATACTCTCATTAAAGTCATTGTTACCATTATTTTACAAAAAATAAATACTCAAGGAGTAAAGAAACATAAAAATTGACACTAAAACAATATCACCTATGTTCAACTTACTCTGGATATTAGATTTGGAATGTATGCATAGAAAACGGTCTCAGTGTCAAAGATTTCATGCTGCAAGAGAAAGCATCTCCAAAAAAAATCTCCTTTAATTCTGTCTTCTTATTTATCAAATAATATCTATAGACCGCACTTTTCTTTTGTTCCTTTTGTATAAGAAGGAATTATAGCGGTTTGCCACATTAAAGTACTTTAAAAGTGCTTCCTAAAAGTTGGTAGAGAATCTTCTTAAAATTTTACTCCACCCTTCATCTTTCTGGATTTTTATCACTCCTGAGATGGTTTTTCCAGGCTTAGATTAGTTTTCTAAATCTCTTAGCTTTCTTTTATCTCCAGTGACACAGCAGTTGAATTGTATCATGAGTTTAGCCTGCACTCTCTTGAGTCTCCCAAGAAAGAAAACTGAAATTCTGTAAAATTACCTATATTTAAGGGTGAAGGAATTAAGAGACATCTCAAGCTATCCCCGTATTAGAAGATAAACTAGGAATCATAAAAATAATATATTTGACCGAGTGCTCAGAAATGAATAAATCCAACAGGCTTGCCAACAGAGTTGTACCATAGAATTGCCAAGGGAGTTATCCTAAAGCACAGATACTGGGCTCTGCCTTTGACTTTCTAGGTAGATAAACGCCAGTAATTTTGAAAGTAATTCCCTGTGATTCTACTGAATCTCCACAAATCTTGTGTAACCCCTCAATTTTGAAAAGAAGCTATTTTTTTTACCAGTTTAAGTCATTTATTCAAAGTCAAACATGCTTTAGTGATGGAGAAGCATCTGCTTTTAAATGTATTAAAACAAACTGATAAGAATCATGTTTCTTACTGTTTTCCTGTATAAAGTTAGACAAATAGGATATTTTTGAAGTTATAAATCATTTAAATACCCTTAAAATGTTTACAATATTGTTTACTATATTTTTATCTTCTGGAATCATATTATTTAAATAAAATGAGGTACTGAGTGCTTGCTGAAACTAACTAGAAATCTTAGGCCTTTAAAATAGCCATCTCATATTTTTAGAAGAAATATCAATAATTTTTATATATTTTTAAATTCATGAGATGAAAAGTTAGCTTTTACTAATCTTATCGGGCTAAATTGAGTAATAATGAAGAAAATGAATAGTTCAGAAATATTTCTTTGGAATATCAGCGAAACCTCTAAAAAGAAAAAAAAACATTTTCTATATGAGTGAGCCACATGAAGTCACACTTTGTTGAAATGCAAAATGGCCTTGGAAAATTTCATGGAATGAAACTAAATGGCAGCACATCACTTTTCCAGATGGGGTTGTGTGGTTGTGGCTCAGATCATGGGGGTGATGGCAAATTCTTCCAGAGGAAAAACAGCAGCAATCCAGTCCGAAGATAATACCAAACATAGAATCACAGATGAGTAATTTGTCAGTTTCTTAAAAGAAAGAGTTGTTAGGAATGAGAGTAAGGATGTGCCTCAATTACAATACCCCAGATATGATAGTATTCTGAAAATGGTGTGGTGGTTTTGTGAGGGATGCCAACCACACTTTATGCTAGAAATCTGCATCGGGAAGAAATATTATTTTTTGCTACATGTTACAAATATGTCTATAGACTGTGATTCAAATAAATAATGTGTTTAGACCAGGCATGGTGGCTCACGCCTGTAATCCCAACACTTTGGGAGGCTGAGCCAGGTGGATAACCTGAGGTCAGGAGTTCGAGACCAGCCTGGCCAACATGATGAAACGCCATCTCTACTAAAAATACAAAGTTAGCTGGGCATGGTGACGGGCACCTGCAATCTCAGCTACTGGGGAAGCTTGAAGCAGGAGAACCACTCGAACCTGGCAAGCGGAGATTGCAGTGATCTGAGATAGCGTCACTACACTCCAGCCTCGGTGACAGAATGAGACTCCATCTCAAAAATAAATAAATAAGTAAAAATAATGTGCTTATATTTTTTTCATAGAAAAATAAATCTGAAGTTAGGCAGTCCAGACCTGAATTTCTCATTCTCAATTCCTATTCATTTTCCTGTGTTTTTGAGGGTTTCTCCTGGAAAGTAAAACAATTCAGTGCTTTATCTTCTGCCCTTCAGAAGTCGGGACATCATCACATCATTTTACCTTTAAGATATTGCACTGGATTCATAGATGAATGAGCCATATACAATATACATAGGAGTATGAATAAAGGGAGACAGCCTTCAAAGCTAATTTTGTAACTAATATTGTAGTTTAATGTAATGAGAAACAAAACTAGAGGATGGTTGCTAGAATGCAGAGGGCACTTTAAATCAGAGAGATGATTTGAAAGAAAGAAATATTTTTATATAATTTGATTTATTAGAGATAGATTAAAAAGTTCGTTTAAAAAATGTAATCAAGAACTTACAGTGATAAGTTGTTCTTTTTCAAATATCATGACGATAATGCTGCATAATCACCCATTCAAAAATTTCATGGCTTAGAACAACAAACATTACTCTGGAGCTCTCTTTTCTGTGGTTGGCTGAGTTTTGGCTACTCTTGACTTGGCTGAGCTGGGAGGATGGATCTGCTTCAGGCTGCAAGCTGGCTGAGCTTGGCTCATCATGTTTCATTACGAGGCACAGACTGAAGTGTTTGGAGAAGCCCAGGCCGTGGCATGTTCTTTAAAGGCAGTGAGAGGAGCTTCTGAATGAATGAAGCCCAACCACATAAGCACACTTGATGAAGCCAAAATGCAAGGACTGGGAAGTGCATGCTGCCAATCATCAAGCCGTGGTAAAGCTGTTGATGTACTACTATGGGGGAGTGGACTGCTGGTACAAATCATTCAGTCTTTCACAAAACACCGGCAAAATGCAGGCTATTCAGTTAGAATCATTAAATACAAAATCCTACTTAAAACTTAAGGGTGTATTAGCTATCTGTCTCCAAATATACTTTTTAAATTTAAGCTATGAGGACTTTCACTGCAGAAAGTATGCAATAATGAAGAAGATAACAGCTTTGGTCATTGGGAAAGTGTTTTTCAGGTAGAAGTGAATGCAGAAACAACCATTCCAAGCAAAACCAATGACTTCTAGGGTAGGCTGGAAAGAGAATTTTACTTAATAGAAAAGAAAGCACACTTGGAATTGAAATGGAGACGCTAAACTGAGCTACTCCTGTTGGGGCTTTGCTGATCCTTCATGGAATACACTCATTAATTATCACAGAAGCCACGTATGTACTCTGCATTCATTGTGATTTGATGTATAATTGGTTCTTAACTTCTCTATGTTTAGCATTTTGCTTAGAACTTAGCACTTATCTTCAGGTATTATAAGGCTTTTAAAATGACATTTTCTCCTCTAGAGGAAGTATGCCTTTGTTTGTTTGTTTTGTTTTGTTTCTTAGAGACAGGGTCTTGCTCTGTTGCCCAGGCTGGAGTGCAGTGGCTAGATCATAGCTCACTATAACCTTGAACTCCTGGGCTCAAGCCATCCTTCTGCCTCAGTCTCCCAAGTAGCTGGGGCTACATGCTTGGCTAATTTTTTATTTTATTTTATTTTTTTAGACATGGGGTCTGGTTATGTTGCCAAGGCGGATCTCAAACTCCTGGCTTCAAACTCCTGGACTCAAGCAATCCTCCCACCACAAGGTGGGAGGCCAGCACTTTGGCCTTTCAAAGTGCCGAGATTACAAGCATGAGCCGCTGGTTATAAGACCTGGCCAAAAGTATGGGGTTTTCTATGCTCTGACATATAACACATATTTATAGAATTTTAGAATTCTTGATGATGAAATTATGTTTGGGTTACTTTTAGCAAACCAGATGTGCTTTGAATTAATAAAAAAGTTGTGATTCATTTATTTTCAACTGCTACTTCCCTTCTCTTTTGGATGTGCTCAGTTAAAAGATTCCCTTTATGTTGTGTCGCAGTGTCTAAATTGACACAAAAGCATTTCCAGGCATTATTCTTGTTCCCTGGTTGGCTGACATCAAGCCCCACTCACTGATGGCACTGGGGAAGGACAGAGCCTGTTGGACAAACCAACCCTAGGCATTAGTATCAAATGAACAAAAGGATCCTAAGACGTTTAGATAACTGTTGACTTTTATGAAACTGAGACAAAAATGGTAAGAACTTTAGATAAATATTTCCTTTTGTAAAAATGACATGAATTGTAAGTTTCTTACCCTGTAAATTAGAAAATTTAAATTACATAAAACTGTATAAAATTATAATTATTTTCTTAATATTGGCATTTTTATGTGTACTAAGGTATTTACCCCACTTTTAGAATCTTGAATTCTATTGGGAGTGTATTATTTTCAACTCATAAATCACCTTTTAAACATTTGATTCTTATAACCTTTTCCTTGTCAGGAAAACTGAACTTATATTTATAGAATATGGATGATCCAGCAGCTGGTTCAAAAAATGATTCAGTAGTAATAATCACATCAATTATATGGTTAAAATGTGAAGCCTGAGTCACCGAAAAGTTAGGTCACTTAATTTGTTCAGTGCAGTTTCTAAAGTTTTCAAGAAGTGTATTAGATTTAAAAGAGACTTGAAAGGGAATCTGAAAGAATGTCATTACAACTGAGAATTTTTTCACCAGAATTCTTGAAAGTACTGAAGGACGCAGCCCTAGTGACATTCTCATTACACGTAGATCAGAAACTAAAACGTCTATGAGTAACATTTGGAAGGAACAATGTTTAAATATGAAAAATGATGTGACTCATGATTGAAAAAGAAAGTCATGTAAATTGGAAATGCAAAAACTTTACAGGAGAAATCTATGAGACCAAAAATAGGTAGTAAAATAAAAATGAATGTAAATATGATTGCCTAAAACACATTAACAGATGAAACAAATAAATAAAACCAATGAGCACTAAGAGTAACATGGAAGTTTGACCCAGGCAATTTTGATGAATTACTGGGGAAATTTGGTAATAATCAGTTAATATGTGAGCAGCATTATTAGTTAATAATTCCACTTTAAAAAATTCACTGAGTTACACAGAAAAGGACAGAGTATATATGGAAGACATGCACAGCTTCTATATCAATGTGACACTGCTCTGAGTAATTAAACACCATTTCCAGGAAAGATTTGTTCAGTTGTTCCTAGAGGGTGTGGATACATCCAGGACATTCAGCTTCATGACTTCTCGTTTGTTCTAGTTTTTATCATCTTTTAAATTGGGGGAAAATGATGTGTTATTCACTGATCTTTTCTTCTGAGATGTCAATCTAAATCTGTTGTCTTATTAAACAATAAGCAGATTTTGTTCTGATTTAGGCAATTACAATGGTTAGTAAACAAGAAAATTATCCTAACAGTGGAATTAGGTTTTGTGGACATGATCAGGTCATCTTTTTGAGGTATCTGCCTTTTCCTGCATTCATAATAACCACTGTTACTCTGATTACTTTTATGCTGTCCCCATATGTAATGGAGTTCTCACTTAAGCAATGAAAAACAGAATTCAGAGGAAATGTAACCTTCTGAATTCTTATTGTGCAAATTTCCTCTTCAGTGCCATGCTCACCTGGAAGAAATAATTTGTCAAATATTCTCACCAACCAAACAACAGTCATATTCCTTCAGAGAATTTTCACACTAAAAACAACTATTAGTTTTACGCTGACAGCACAAGTCAATCCTAATGCCTTTGGATCCTGAATTTATCTAGAGTTCAGAAGAAACAAGACGAACATTTTTGCCAACGTCATCCATCAATCAAGTGGCAAAGCAGTTGTGAGGATTTCAATGCAGATAGTTTCTGTCTGGCTGTCTGCTCTCCATCTTGGATGTTGGTTTTGTTGTAGGGCTGGCTCTCCTCGTAAACCTGAGATGGTCGCTAGCACCTTGTAAGGGTATGCAGTTCTTCCTTGGCCTCCACTGAAAAAAGAGTGGATATCTTTTTCTTAGGAAATTCACAGTTGTGTATTTAGGTCACATGTGCATTTTTAAACAATCACTGTCGCCAACAGAAAACAATATATTAACTGGCTCACCTAGGATCCTATACTTGTAGACAGTTTCAGCCAAATACAAAGATCTTAAGAAAGGGAGGATTGGTTCCTCTACTGCAAGAAAAATTAAATCAGTGTTGATGCAAGAGTGGGAATGCATGTTGAGAGGCAAACAATAAACACAACAATATTATAAATCAGATCTGCTGGCCCTCAATATTTTCTTTTCTTTGCCATATCAGAAAATCTTCTATGATTCAGAGCTCACTCAGTAAATGCATTGCCCTTGGATAAAAGCCATTGGTAAAATAACCAACAAGTCATCCTCCTCTGAACCTTTAGCTATATTCATGTCTACCTACATTATGTATATTTCTTTGCTTCCCACATTCCATCGCAGTCAAATACTTCTTGAGAGCCAGCCATGTGCTGGGAAATATGGACATGAACAGATTTGTAGGATGCGGTTTTCTCATCCCAACTCTTGAAGGATGAATGGGGATCATCCATGCAGATGATGGAGAAAGTCTTCAAAGAGAAGTGAAGATCAGTGCCAACAAGATGATAACTAAAACAGCATAGAATGTTCAGAGAATGGCAAGAAGCCTCATTGCTTAACCCAAAAGTATGAGGGAGAAGAGGCAAAGATTGGTAGAAATTAGATCTTGAAGGATCTTGTATTACCCAAGCAAAAGCTGGACTTGTATTTTATCATGAATAGAGTACCAACAAAATAATTTTCATAGGTGAGCAGCATTTTTTGCTTACACTTATATGAGAATTCCTTCTGGCAAGACTATGGCATATCACCTGGGAACAGGAAGAATATATTGCCTTTAGTGAGGCAATGCTGAGGCTATTACCAAAGTCCAGGCTAGAAATGAAGCCCAAACGAAGAAAGCAGAAGTAGGTTTGTTGAGGTGAAAACAGAGTCAGGTCCTCTTTAATACATAGGCTCTTACAACTGGGAGATAATTAACTTTAGTGGATGGGGAAATGAGAAGTGGGAGAGCATGACCTGGTTTTCTGACGTAGTGTCATAGTGTGTGGTAATGCATTAAGACAAACAGAAATTGTACCTGAAGGAAAATGCTTGTAGAGGAAAAGAGTCATTTTAAATATGATAAATTTGATGTGTATGAGACATTTCGGTGGGCAGGTCTAAAAGGTAACTTACAACACATATGTGCAGAGCCCTGTAGAAGAATCTAGGCATTCAGTGTCTGCTCCCTGGTCATCAGTATGTACGTGGCAGTCAAAACAATAAGAGTGGCTGAGATCATCCAGGGAGAGTGTTTTGAATGAGAAGTAAGCAAATAGAAGACATTTGGATACTGCCCAATATTTAATGAATGAATTAAAGATACAGAGCCTGTCAAGGAGATGAAGAATGAAAGGTCAGAGAAATAGGAGCATATTTGAGGAGAAGAGAGTGATCAGCAGTAAAATTGAATGAACAGACGCCAAGACACCAAAAGCCAGCCATGTAGAAGAGCTTCACATTTGAAATTTTTTTAAGAGGCATTCTTAAATGAAGACTGTCCTTTATTTTGTTTTGAAAGATGATTTATTGATTCTTTAATCGCTCAATATTGCAACTGGGATTTCTTCAGAGGTCTCCAAGTCTCCTTCTTTATTTTCACAGATCGAAATTCTCAGGTGCAGATTATGTCAGGACCTATTCAAGGTTACACATTTAGCTGACAACTGTGTCAAGACTAAAATTTCATGATCATTATTTCAGTTGTTCTGAAATAAATATCCGCCAAACTTAAACCGTAAACTTTATTTATGTTTTAAGAGCACATACACCCCTTTACATCAAGTCCTCCAGCTTTGCAACCCCTTCATTCTTATCAGGTATCACTTCTTCAGATGTCCCTCTCTTCAGTCATTCCTCTCTTTTCTTCTCATCCTGAATATCATAAATACCTATCATTTCTCTCTTGTCGTATAATTGACTGCATCATCTTTTGTTCTTCATTTCTACCTGACCCTAAAACCTACACATCAGATCAATCCTATGGTCTCTCTTTTTAGGCTCCATCCTTGTATTGAACACAATGCTGTAATTATGTGAATTGGTCTAATTCGAATTCTTGTGATCTAAATCCTTCCTGAGCCCACAGTGCTATACAGAAAATATGTTTCTATTCTGGGTCTGCATTTGACTGCCTTTTCTGTAGGGTTATACTTTCCCTGATTATTAAAAGTTTATTTCCAAACTTTCGTTTCCTGTATATTCAGAATATACCTCACATGCTACTTCACAGAGACAGTCAACACTATCAGCTAGTAGGGCATACAACTGTGGCCCTGTCATGCCTAAATCATATCCATTTACATCCTCCCTTCTCCTTCCACTTTATTCCCCTTTTCTTTGTACATTGTCAATCTGTTTCAACCTTGGCCACTGCTTCAAACATCTTACACTGTCAGTCATTATCCTTCTCTTGTGGATCTCCAACATCTTACCCTCTACCAAATCTTTTCCCTTCATCAGTAACCATAATCAGGCTGTATTTTTAATTGATGTAAATTTCTATAATTTTATGTCAGCTCTAGCTTATCCCTCTTTCCTCCTACTCCTCCTTTTATAGTTGTGTATTTAGGTCACATGTACACTCAAACAATAACTGTTGCCAGCAGAAAACAATATATTAACAGGCAATTATCAAGTATGAACTCTGAATTTCCAACAGAACATCTTTGATATTCTGTGTATGTGTGCTTGTGTGTGCGTGTGTGTGTGTGTGTGTGTGTCAAGACAAGTTTATGACAAGAAGGAGAGACTCACAAAAGGTCATCTAAAGTTAGAAATTTAAATGAGAATACACATGAAAGTAATTTTCTAGCCTGCACCTTCCAAAGTGTTTTCTCATAGTTCATGTGAAGAAATACCAGGAGGTTGTTGTTGTAAGTCCACTGCGTAGTATTCACCATTAATGTAGGTGGCATGGGCCTAAATAAGGATGAAAACTGGTATTAACAAAGTGTTATACAGCAGGTGCTGTGCTAAGGGCTTTGTGAGGAAGGGTTAAGTTAGTCATATAATAATATACTTAAAGCTTTAATTTCATGGTGGGATAGTTCACTCTCAAGTGATCATAATTGTACAATCCTGAATTAAAGAACCTTTCAAGATGTTATTAATGAAAAATCTTTACTGAGTGAATTCTATCTGACCCTCCCAGTCAAAAGGCTTCCACTCAAATTTGGCTAAACCCTATTAGTGATGTGGGTTTCTGACTGCTGCTGTAACACTTATTTGGAGATAAGATGTGCTATATATTACAGATGGACTTTGGGAAGTGACTGAGGGTGACAGAAATTAATTAACAACAAGCCTCCAAATGAAATTTTTATGCTGGAGAGTAAGAAATACAGATTTCTGAAACACAGCAGTATGAAATAATGCAGTATCAATGGTTAAGGAAGCTTCCTAGGTTTTGAAGTTCTATATTAAAAGATAAGTAATTTTCAATGAAAATAATATGCAGAAATAAATACTGGGTAAAGTTTAATAATTAACAAATATTCCAGAGGGCCAGTAGTCTGCGTTGGTCAGAATGAAACTTTCACAGAGGGGAGAGTGAAAGTGAAGCTGATAAAGTGATGAAATAATTGATATCAGTGTCTCTAAAGTAAGATGGAGGAATTTGAGTTGGTTGGTGAGAAGTCACAGGTGAGCTGGTTGTTGCAGGTGTTTGTCTCGCATACTAGTTTAGTGTGCTGGCAGAGGGGTTGCTGTGAGGGAATTTAAGAAGCCTGAATGAGCAGTTCTTAGCAACTACATGAGGGGATTAAGACATGTAAAAGAAAGTCAACTGTGACTCCAAGACTTCCCTGAATAAGTTATGTCTTATTCCAAGGCTATTCTGAATATATCCAGGGTATATATTCTGAATATATCCGGGGTATATATTCTGAATATATCCGGGGTATATATTCTGAATATATCCGGGGTATATATTCTGAATATATCCGGGGTATATATTCTGAATATATCCGGGGTATATATTCTGAATATATCCGGGGTATATATTCTGAATATATCCGGGGTATATATTCTGAATATATCCTTGATATATTCAAGATGCATTCTGAGTGAGTTACACAGACCTGATGCCATTCAGTATTCGAGGTAAGATAACAATATAACTGAATTCTCCTATAAAGATCAAAAGCATGTTTTCATTATTTTACAAGTACTCAACATATTAAGGAACTCATCTAGAGTTTTCTGGAGACTCAAGTCAAGGCTGTTGTTGATCTTACTAATTAGGAAGTTTATATGAACCAATATAGAACTACACTGATTTATATGTGTAATAGGTCCTATTTTTGAAATGGCTGATACAGCTTTTGTAAGTGGTTTTTAAATTGAGAGAACTTGATATCTAGCTTTTAATACTTAAAGGAATGAACTAGGATAGCTATTTAGGTCATTTGAATATTTTGTGCAAATTCTCATACTCATTATGTCATGTCTACATTCTTGCTGTTTCATATAACTCAACCGTCCTTTTGAATATCATGATTTAAGCACTCATAAAATATTACTAAAGAAACCTTGAGGCTCTAAGTAATGCAATAATTAGCCCTCCTCTGATAGCCGAATAGAATACATAAATAATTTTCTCCCACTATTTCCTCCCAAGATTTTGAAACCTCAATCCAGGTTTTAAAAACTGACCTATACTAGGTACTAGAGATCTCTATTGGAGATGCTAATAGATTGTCAACTGCATCTAGAAAACATTAAACCAGTGTTCTAAATGGTTTGAGAGTCTTACTTTTATTCTGGGTCAGCCAACTTCAGATTCTTTTGTGAATGCGTCTTTTACCTGCACTTCTGCTCTCCAAATAATCCCCTATAACAGTTTTTTTTTTAATCTTTCACACTTTTATTCTACATCTAAAACCTTGACAGGATTTGTTAATTTATTTAAAAAGTTCTCATTTGTAATATTTATCAAAATAAATTAGTTTTGAGTAACTGTATCTTGATGTTTTTTAATACAGGTTTCTAACATGAGACTGAAATCTAAAATATTATCATCATCCAAAATGATCTGAAAAACTAAAATACAATATATACACACATATAATGTAGTTACAGTGAAAAAAATCTAGTATTTGATAGCACAACAGGTGACTACAGTCAACAATAATATATTGTACATTAAGAGTATAATTGGATTGTTTGTAACACAAAGCAAAAATAAATGTTTGTGATGATGGATATATTCCCCCACACAAAGTGCTGCGCCTCATGCCTGTTATCCCAGCATTTTCGGAGGCCGAGGAGGGTGGATCACTTGAGGTCAGGAGGTCAAGACCAGCCTGGCCAACATGGTGAAACCCATCTCTACTAAAAATACAAAAATTAGCAGAGTGTGGTGGCAGGCATCTGTAATCCCAGCTACTCAGGAGGCTGAGGCAGGAGAACCACTTGAACCCAGGAGGTGGAGGTTGCAGTGAGCGGATATTGTGCCACTGCACTCCAGCCGGGGTGACAGAGTGGGACTCCACCTTAAAAATATATGTATACAAATATATATACATATATATTATACACACATATAAACATATGTATGTATGTATTTATACATATAAATACATATATTTATACACACACAGAGGGTCATTACATAACAATATGTCTCCAAACTGAATAATTTTAGCCATCTTGTTATATAAAGCCTCTAACACCACAGATTTAAAATTTCCTCCTGGGAAGTAAGAATTAATTAAGGAAATCCCAACTTATTTTACAAATCAAAACCCATGTTCTCCATAAATTAACATCACAAAACATTTCTTGTTCATGTCAAGGGGTCAAGTGTCTTTGGGGAGTTTAGAGTTACCTGATATCTCTGTTCTTTTATATCAACTCCATAAGGACATCCCATTGCATTACTTGGTATGTGTTTCTGTATGCCTCTTTAGTGTAAAATTTAAAAGAAGGGGGAAGTTTAAGTAATATCAGAATTAATGAAATAATTTTCAAGTAAAATATATTTCCACGGGTTTACACAAAGTATCTTCATCTGTCAGTGACTCTTAATCGCAGATGCGTATTTCTCACTCCCATGGAAAGTTCTCCACTGGCCCACTGACTGTGATCTTTGTTGTCTTTTATCCTTTTGGATCCAGGTGGAAGGAGTCCCCTCTTTGTGACACTGAAGTTTCCCTAGAAAAAAAATAGGAGTCACATGATGGTTCTTAAAGTAATAGACATGCTTTCTGCTCACATTTCCTTGGCCAACGCAGGTCACATGGTCAAGCCTGATGTCATCAGGGTGGGAGGTGTGATCTTCCTATAGGACAGGGGAGCAAATACTTTCAATCCATTATGAAACCTGAATGAAATAGTAAGATATCTGTTAAATCTGTTTCTTAAACACACATGACTCTCTATACAAGGGCTCATTTGTGCATTATATTTGTAATGTTAATACATAAAAACATGAAGGAGAGTGTGTCTCATTCTCATGATCAAATTTTACCTATTGTCTTTTCTCTATTATCAAAATGCCGGTAGTCTTCTAATGATCTTTATTTATTTATTTATTTTTTAGTTATTGAATAATGATAATGCTGTCTATTTCAGATCTACAACTTTCTGAGTTTTAAAGTCATGGAGGAAAAACTATAATGAAATAAAATATAATTTTATCTAAAAATAAATAAATTTGGTGATAAATCCAAGCATATCGTTCTTAACAGGTAATACTTTTATTGATTTTGGTGTTTTAGGAGCATAGAAATATATCATACCTGTGTTTACTTTATTAAAGAATCATTTGTTAGAACTTTCCAGACAGCATTTTTGGAGATGGTAACCTGAGATCATGGTGTCATGGTGTCCTTGCTAATCACTTTTAATAGGATATTTAAACCCCCTTGCCAGAAAGAAAACAAGGAGCTTCCAACTTCCCATGTACCCCATCACAAACCATCCTTCCTCTAGACTGTAGCAACACGTCTACCCCGTCCAACACATCTACCCCATCCTCTAAGGTCATTGTGTTAATAGTGTAATCACTTCTCTCTTTTTTCTGCAGTTTTTCCCTGTTCCTGTAAGTGTGGTATATTAGTTCTTTCTCATACTGCTATAAATAAATAGACTGGATAATTCATAAAGAAAGGAGGTTTAATTGGCTTATGTTTTTGCAGGCTGTACAGGAAGTATGGTTGGGGTGGCCTCAGGAAACTTATGATCATGGCAGAAGGTGAAGGGAAAGCAGACATGTCTTACATAGTGGGAGCACGAAGGGTGCATGAGGTGCCACACACATTTAAACAACCAGGTCTCCGGAGAACTCTATCATAAGACAACACTAGGGGGATGGTGCTAAACCATTAGAAACCACCCCCATGAGCCAATCACCTCCCACCAGGCCTCATCTCCAACACTGGGGATTACAATTCAACATGAGATTTGAGTAGGGATACAGAGCCAAACCGTATCACATGTCAATGTTGTTCTCTCCCTGAAAACAAGAACAAGGCTGGCTCATGCCTGTAATCCCAGCACTTTGGGAGGCCAAGGCAGGTGGATCACAAGGTCAGGAGTTCAAGATCAGCTGATCAACATGGTGAAACCCCATCTCTACTAAAAATGCAAAATTACCCAGGCATTGTGGCACACACCTGTAATCCCAGCTACTCAGGAGGCTGAGGGAAGAGAATCACTTGAACCTGGGAGGCAGAGATTGCAGTGAGCTGAGATCACACCATTGCATTCCAGCCTAGGCGGCAGAGTGAGACTCTGTCTCAAAAAAAAAAAAAAAAAAAAAAAAAAAGAAAGAAAGCAAAACCTTCCCTTCCCTTGATGCTCTATATCCATATATGTTTTTGGCTCTGTGAACCATATGGGCTCTGTCACAATTACTCAACTACGTGATTGCAATGAAAACAGCTATGACAATATAAAAATGAGTGGGCATAACTTTTTGCAATAAAACTTTATTCACAGAAACAGGTGGCCCAGTGGTGGCCATTAGATTGCTGACTCCTCCGCTATAGTCTTTCTGTTAACCTACCCCTTTCTGTTTCTTCAAACAATCTTCTTAGAAAAAGTTTCCATTTCTCATGGTTTCCAGATTCTTACCTCTGTTTCATGCTTGAAAACTCTGCAATTTGACTTTTATGCCCAAAGTTTTCTGACAGCTTGGGGCAAGAGTGGCTTTCTGACTGAGTCTGAAGCATTATCTGTGAATTATCTTGGGAGTACAGTTCCGTTTGGCTTTCTTCACTTTAGACTTCTTACCCTATCATGCTCTCCTCTGTTCTGTGAAACTATCCACCCTTGATTCTCCTCCAGTGTGTGATGTTTCTTCTCAGCGTCTTTGTCGTTAAGAATGCCTTTAACTGTAGGAGATTCAAAAACCCAACAATAACCAAAATAAACAAGAATTTTTTTCAGATTTCAAACCTGACATCTGGAGTTAAGGAGTTCAAGGTTGGTGCAGCCCTTCGGCAATGTCATCAGAGATCTAAGCATTTTCCTATTTCTGCTCCGTCTTCCATATCATTTTGGCTTTTGTTCTCATGTTTGTTGCCTTATGGGAACTTCAGGGTTGAAATGCCATGGACAACGCTCATGTGTCTAAGATGGAAAAAAAAAAAAGGACAAAATTAGTTTGTTTTTTAAATTCTTTATTCAATGTATCAGAAAGGAAAAGCGTCCCTAAGACCCTGGCATCCATACCTCCTTAGGTATTCTTGGCCTGAATTATGCCAGACCTGAACTTTGTCAGTTCAGTTCATGAGAGAAGCTGGGAAGGTTCATATTTCTAGCCAGGTGCACTGCCTGCTTCTCCAAATTCAGTTTTCATTAAGAAGAAAGACAAGTTAAATGGATATTGGCTAAACAATTAACATGTCTCCCATAGTGACCTATGTAGGATATTTCTCCTCCCATAACTTGGTGTTAGTGTTCTAAGAATTTATCTTTTGACTTCTTTTTCTGTTAAACTGCATGCAATTCTTGTGCAGTCTCATTCACTATCTTAGCATGATACATAAGGTGCTGATGCTCAAATTTTTCTGGCTCAGATTTTAGTATCCTATATCCATCTCCTAAGGGGTTTTACCTTCTGGTTTTCCCACATGTATTTCAAATAAAAGATAGTCTGAAAGTAATGCTGTTTCTTTAACCAGCTATTTCTCATACATCTCTACCTTGATTGTAACTATAAAAATGATAATCAAGAAACTGAAACTCAGCTTCTACTCTCACTCCTTCAACTGCTATACCCAATCAACTGCCAAGTGCCATTTACAAAGTTTCTTAACATCTCTTGAGGCTATTAACATATTTTCATACCCACTGTCATTCTCATGACTAGTTTCTTGGTTAAAAACTGTATTATTTCTCACTCTGTCTATTGAAGATTACATTCTCACCTGATTATTCTGCTTCCCATTAATACTGCTATCAGAACACTCTCTCTGAAATAGAAACCATTTTTCTAGGTTAAAGCCCTTCAACGGCTTGTCATAATTAACAGCAGGTAACTCATACAGTCCTTAAACAATCTTATTTATCCCATGGTATTGCTGAGGACTTCTAAATCTTTCACTCAGTTCAGACTCACTCTTACAGCTTTATTTGGTTTACAGAGGATATTTACCTGATATCTACCAGATATCTCAAGCTTCAAGACTGAAATCATTACCTTCAAATACCCTCCATATCTATACTTTGTTCTTCATGTTCCCTTCTTTAGAAGATGTTTTGTCAACAGCTCCATTCCTCCTAGAAGTTTTGTAGTAGTCATCCCTGATTTTCCTCTCTGCTTCATCACTAACCAGCCTCCTTTTTTCTAATCAGCCACAACATCCTATTGCTTCAATTCTCTTAATGCCTCTCAAATATACTCACTCGGCTCTAGTGTGGTGATTACAGCCATACTTCAGGCTACTGTAATTACTTGCCTAAAATATGACCAAATTCTTTTAACCTTTTCCATCTGTTCATTAAACAAATTTATTCTAGAGGTTTTATTTTCTATAATGGAACTAAAATTATATTATTCATTTCTTCAAATAATTCAATGTCTTACCATTACCCTCTAAATGAAATCTAAACTTCTTACTGTAGTTTAGAAAGCTTTTCTAGAGCTGGCCACATCTATCACAGATAATGCTGCAGGCAGCTTGTATCTGTGACCCTGTCATCACCTCCCTCTGTACTTACCGCATTGAGGATGCTGGACACTGCATGGCTTCCCCTGTTACCATCATCATGGTCCTCACTGTAACTGTAATTGAAAGATTACATGTCCGAATCCTCCACCCTTTCATCACATTATGGGCCTTCTGATCTCAACCATGATGTTCTTCCTATGCCTGGCTCTGTGTTTGGCAAATGGTAAGGGTCAGTCTTTGCCCTTCCATGCATAGATGACTCATTGGGTTGTCACCTTTGCTCCTGTCTCTCATCCCATCATCCCCCATCGCTGCACTTGACTCACTAGCATTTTCTCTTCCCTAAACAGCAGATTCAGTTTGGGTATTGAGGCCTTTGCACTTTGTGTTCTCTCTGTGTGCAAGCCTCTGCTTTTATTACACTGCTTGGAGGATTGTCACCTTTCAAAACAGGAGACTTCCGCATGTCTGAGAAAGAGCTTTAAGGGCCGTTGCATGGTTTGACTGTCTCCCGTTTCCCTTTTGCCTGAGAACCACGTTTCAAATAGAAGCTGCTCTTTCAATCTGGTGAAACGGCATGAGGAGCGAAGTCGTATTTAACCCAGAGCTGAAATGCAATGTCAGTGAGAAAAAAGCTACCGTGAGCCACTGAGTTTTGGGGACTATTCCACAGCACACTCCAACCTAGGGAAATCTGACAAAAGCCAACCATCATATTTGCAGATTTGAATTCAACTTCTCTCTGGTCTCTTAGCCTTCTAACAATGTGTGCTAGCAGAGAATGCTAGCTTCTTCCCACAGTAAGAAAAGAAGAAGAAATATCCTACCTTCTCCTCAGACGTAGAGTAAATTATGAGCTTGGATGTCCTTCCTGTATAAGTTCTATCAGCTTCAATGCATGCATATTTTTCTCTTCAAAAAATAAAATAAATAAAATAGCTAAAGATCCTTCCTAAATGCTACTTATCACTCTATTTACCATGCCCCTAGTGCCAAACAACTGTTTATAATCAGTTTAAAAAAATAGTTTTGTTCTCTCCATTCTCATTTTGTGAACTCCCTCCAGCTTCTCAACCTTTTTCATTTTGCATTTCATCCTGGCAATGCATGCAAATACGCTTTAATGTTATTAGTGGTATGCATGTCTCTAAAGGCAACAGATACCCTTTCAGTCCCCAATTTATCAGAAGACTCATTGATATTCAACTTTCTGGACCATTCCAGATTTTATAAAACGTGGCCATCATTTGACTTCAGTAACTACAGTTGCATCATTTTGCTCTTGTTGCTTAGCCTCTGCTTCAGATTGATATCTACCCTAAAATATCTAGCCTCTGCTTCAGATTGATACCTACCTTCACAAATTAATATTTAACTGAATATGCAACATTTTCAATTGGTGATCTCAAGATACATCTCAAACTTAACATCCCCAAAACAAGATATCATAATTTTTGCCTTTACAAATGAAAATCTATCACTACAAGTTACTTTTCAGTTTTAGAAAACCATAAGAAATTGAATTTTAGAATATACATTCTCTTGTGTCGGGCTTTGAAAGACACAATGTTTTGTGTTTTAGTGTAATATTTTTAAGATTTGTCCACATTGCATCAGGTTTGCCCCTTTTTATTGCTGAGTCATAATTTTTATACAGATGTACCAACTGAATCCAGTTATATAAAATTCATCTATAATTATTTTATGGACTTAACGTTTTTTTTTTTAGGGAAATGTTTAACAGTGGGATTTTCTGGTCTTGTGGTATGCATAAATTGAACTACAAAATTCAGAACTTTCTCTAAGCGACTATTGTTAGGGTCTGAGATTTTAACCTACTTATAAGCTAACATGTTAGTTTATTAATGCCTTATGGATGCAAGCAGAAGACACAAAACTTCCAGGTCAGAGAAACAGGACTTTATTATCCACAGTAGAGCAATCAGCATGAGCATCCTGTTTGACTTGGCTTTTCATATCGCCCACGTCCCACAGGGATGACACAGACGGCCCAGATGGATGGCTGAAGATTAAAGGAGAGGAAGAGTGATCTTGGGGAACTCTTCATTTTAAGGTAACTGGTGAGCAAGCCTAAACTTTGTCTTGGATAAAAACATTTCCTTGTCCCTCAAAGTGGCTGATTGCAATCATAACCCTGAGAAATGGCCCAGGTTAAAAAATAATAAAAAGTGGGAGACTTTGATACTAGATACTTTTCTAGATATTTTGAAGTATCCAGAAAATGTGTGGTATTAGGAGAGACCCATGGAGGACAATTTCACAACAGCTGAGTAATTTTACATTTCCATTAGCAACGTAGGAAAATTATTTAATTTCAGTAATTCTAATAGGTTTATATTAACTTGAATTTCCTTGAAGAATAATGATACTGAACATCTTTTCTTGCTTATTGAGCATTCATATGTCTTTTTTTTGCAATATGTATGTTCAGAATTGTTTCTTTTTAAATTGTGTTACATCTTCTTATTTTTCAGTTTTAAGGGTTCTTTACATATTATTAATACACATTTTTTTGTCAGATATGTGCATTGCAAATATTTTTCTCTCAGTCTGTGGCTTACATTTTCATGGTCTTAGAGGAACCTTTTGAAGAACAAAATTTTATCTTGGTGAAATGTAATCTTCTATTTTTTAGAACTTAGTGCTTTTGTATTCTAAGAAATGTGTCCCCACCCCCACAAGTCTGAAATTTTTATCTTATCCTTTCTTTTACAAGTTTACAATATGATTTTTGCTTTTTCGTGTATGTTTAATTTTGAGTTATTTTTGTGTATGGTGTGAGGTGGTGGTATTTACTTTTTCCAGGTGGAATCAACTTGTTCTACCAACATTTATTTAAAAGATTGTCCTATTCCTGTTCTTTTCTGATTGAATTATGTTTGTTCTCCCACTGAATTCTGATATTTCTCAAAAATCAAATAATAGTATTTGTGTATTTCCCCTTTTGGGTTCTCAATAATGTTCTCTCTTTATGCCAATATCACACTGTCTTGAGTGCTGAACATTTAAATTAAGTACTCTAGCCAGAAGTATTTGATGGGTTCCAATCCATTACATTTATTATTATTACTATTATAATTATAATAATAATTATTAATGGTTGTTTACAGCAGGTAGGCTAGTCCTGTAGCAGCCATTTTGCCATAATTAATAGTGTGATATTCTGTTTACTTACAATTTGATATTTTTCTTCCTTTAGTAAATTGAAGATTGCCAGAAATTCCTTACTATTTCTCCCATCGAAATAGGGAAGCAAATTCACCTCACCTTGAATGTGGGCTCATTTTATTGACTTCTTGTCCAACAGAAGGTGGGAGAAAAAAAAAACAACATTATGTTCTTGGACTTTCAAGACTAGGCCATATGAATCCTTGAAGCTTCTTTCCAGCTCTCTTGGAACATTTTCTCAGTGAGACCCGAGATGCCATGTAAGTCTAACAGCCACCCACTACTGTACTGGGGAAGACACATGGAGGTGTTCTGATGGACAGCTCCTGCCTGGTCCAGAATTCCAGATCTCCTGCCAAGATGCTAGGAAAGCGAGAATAGCCCTCTTGGATCTTCCAGACCAGTGCATCTGCCAGCTAAGTGTTAGTGTGAATTCTAGAAATGCTATGTTGAAAGGAAAGCTCCATGGGTAAATACGCTTCTGCTAATAAGTGGGATACCAGAACTGCTGTTAGCAGCTGTAAGGTGGAAGTGGTTCTCGTGTGTCAGATTCTAGTGGAAGTTTTCAGTGTCTCTTTTCCTTATAGGCTTAATATGTTTCTCTACTGCTCCCAGCAGATGTTCTCAGCATACTCCAAAGAACACTGACTTTGATATCGTGCCGATCAGGTTTCGAATTCACGAATTTCCATTTATAATCTGTATAACATCAAATCCTGTTCCAATGTTTCTGTCATTCAGCTTTGTCATCTCTCCACACAGAAAAACACCCACCCATGGTCATCCCACCTCTGCTGCCTAAACACTATATTAATGTTACGTGGCTTCCCCATGCTATGCACTGTCTGTAAAATAGGCATAGTATCACCTTCCTCTGGATGCATTGTGCGAATTCAGTGTGACCATCCATGTAAAAAATTTGATGTTAGGCACATAGGATTTGCTTAATAAATGTTAGGTATTATTCACATGAGGACTTGATAAAAAAAGGTAAAAGCATGTATTTATCACATAAAAGCATCAAATAAATGCCAGTTTCCTTCATTGTTTTCCTTTTAGGGCACTTTGAAAATATGGAAAACTAGTTACTACACAGCCTCAAGAAGCTCATGATTCACTAGTTACTTATACAAGTGATCCTAATTATGGCTTGAGTTGTAGTTGTTTTACAAGATGTAAAAAATATTGAGATAATAATTAGTTATTTACTAAACAATTTTGCTTGTAGAGATTTTAAATTCTGTCATAAAAAGACCCATAAGCCTCTCAACTGCAAAGAATTTAGCATCACCTTGTTTTTTTCCAAATTCAAAAAAAGCAATAATCTAACTACAGAATAAACTATGGGCGGTATAGTACAAAAAATGTTATGTTTTTACAAGTTGTGCAGTCCATTGATCAGGCAGGCAGGGGTGGGGGTAACAAAGCCCAACACTGAATACAAGTTTTGCTACAAAGAACCTTGTCTAATCAGTTCCATTTAGAAATGCACGTTTATTTGGCTATATTTGCAAATCATCATTTTTTTTCTCTAAAAATAATATGGAGTGTGGAAATGCTTTCCTATGCAGAAAGGTTTTTTATTTATTTCGCTGAGTTTCAGGAAATGAAGCTTAGTTGCTACCTTGCATAGAAACACCAAACTATAGAATGCACAAATTTAGCACAGAGTCTGCCGTGTATAGCAATTTTGATACCACTACCCACAACTCACATTTACTGCATCCATCCAATTCCACCCATGTTATCAACGCACAGCACTTAGAGCAGGCTGGCAGTTCACGAGAGTGCAACGGATGTCACACAGTCTGCATATCAGTCAATCTGCTTCCTGATATGCTTTAAGAAAGCCTGTTCCTCAGACTCACCTGAAATGCAAAGAGAGAGGTGGAGGACGATGGCCCATGTTTCCTCTTGTGTACGCACACTGCAGTTCGTGGTGATGACCATCTACTGCAAACTGTCCCACAAATCTTTCAAAGAGAGTAAAGGCGAAGCCAGTCCCTATGTTAACAAACCTCAACCTTATTTCAGCAGATGGTAAACTCTGATTTTGTTTAAGAACCAAAGCTTCAACAGCTTCAGGAAAAACATGTGTTTGTAATTCATCTCCATTTTAATGCCATCCTTGCATGGGCAAGCTACATCTCATGCTCCAGGTGAATGGGTTCTTAGGTTCTGGACACTCCGTCTTCATTTCAGTTATTGATACCTAGAGTTGGTGAGTTTCAAGCCAATCTCTAAGTCAAGAGTTTATTTGGGGGTTGAGTTTCCTGTCGAAATATACTCCCTGGAGCCTCAGCCTGTTGCCTGTTCACCTGTTTCCTTTTCAGACCAAATCATGGAAAGGACCAGGTTATCTCTGATCCATTTGGGGTGTGTAAATATCAAGAAGGATAAGGTACCTTTCCTGGACTTGAGAACTTATAGCCTAGTAAGAGAAGACAGGAATAAAAAAAGAAAAGTTTTAGTTGCTATGAGACTGGCATATAAAAGTAAAGTGATAGGACAAAGAAAAAAATGGAAAATTATCAGAAATGGGTATAAAGATGGCTTCATAGAGGAGGTACACTGTGTCTGAGAAATTAGAAAATGCCCAGAAAGACATCAAAGAGAAGGATAGGCTGAAAGGTGGAAGGAATAATGTCTGTTAAAAAAGGCAAAGAGTCATGAAATAGACAATGAATTTCTAGAAACTAGAAAACTGGGCACAATGGGACAGGGCATGGAATACAATTAAGTGACCTCTGATTTAATGTTCAAGCTAGTATCAAAGGAGATGCTGTGAATTCTAATCTTGAAATAGCACACATAAACCAGAGCTGTCCCAGGCAAATTGTGACATATGGTCTCCCTAGGCATAAAGTTAATGGTACAGCCAGAAGGTTAATAAAGTAGGAAATGAATTGAAATGGCTGCTCTCACACACGCTACAAGGTTTGAACCTGATACAGTGTGGTAGGCAGAATTTTGTTCACTATGACTTTCACCCCCGGTGCCACCTTTGTGATTATGTTATATGCATGGCAGAAGGGACTTGCAGTTGTAATTAATGTTGCTATTCACCTGACTTTAAGAGAGGGAGGTGATCCTGGGTGGTCCAGGTGGGCACAGTGTAATCACACAAGTCTGTACTAGCAGAAGCAGAAGGCAGACAGATAAGGGAAAGAGGCAGGACAGAGATATTTGAAGCCTGACAAGGACTTGACATGGTATTAATAGTTTTGAAGATGGCAGGGAACACAAGGAAGGGAGTACAGGTGGCCTCTAAAAGCTGATGATGACCTCTGGCCAACAGCTCTTGACCTGGAGAAGAGTGTGTGTTAAGCAAGTGTAGATGGTGATGATAATAATGATGATGATTTTGCTTATATGCTGAGGAGACATCATGTTAGGAGTGATTACAGATAAAGCATCAAAAAAGGAGGAAAGTGTTGAGGTAAAGGTGAGAGAATGGGTGAGCTCAAGAGGCAGGCAGGAATCCTTAGTCAGGCACAGTGGCTATACATTCCTTTTCATTTCTCCTTGGACTTGAAGATGCGAAACAGAGTCCTTTTCTCAGATGCCCATTCATTAGGGGTGGCCATGTGACTGAATTCCAGCCATAAAGATCACATGTGGCATTTTAAGGCAGAAGCTTTTCCCTTCTCCCAGCAGGATGGAAAAGCTGAAGCAATAGGAGCAGACGCACCATACAATCGAAGGAAGCAGAGACCCTCAATATGGAACAGCGGTAATATTTGAACAAAAACACACTCCCGTTGTGTTGTGCCCTTTCTTGATATTTTAGACTGTTCATTTTCACAGCTGGACCACTGCAACCATCACACACGTGAGAAGAAGATGGGTCTAGAAGGAAGAAAGTGAGGGAAGCTACAAACATTCGTGTTTGTTAGTGGGGACCACGAAGGTGTGATAGATTTCAATTTCCTCGGCAGGGCACGGTGGATCATGCCTGTAATTCCAGCACTTTGGGAGGCCGAGGTGGGCGAATCACCTGAGGTCAGGAGTTCAAGACCAGCCTGGTCCAACATGGTGAAACCCCATCTCAATTAAAAATACAAAAATTAGCCGAGCATGGTGGTGGGTGCCTGTAATCCCAGCTACTTGGGAGGCTGAGGCAGGAGAATCTCTTGAACCTGGGAAGCAGAGGTTGCATTGAGCCAAGATCTTGTCACTACACTCCAGGCTGGGTGACAGAGTGAGACTCCATCTAAAGAAAAAAAAAAGATTTCAATTTTCTCCATAAGGTAAGTGGAAATGGGATCTGCTGACCTCCTGAGTGTGTAGGAGTGGCGGTGGAGAATGGGATACCCAAAAGCAGAGGAGCTCATGGAGAACAAGAACTGTGAGGACTGGAAGAGAAAGCATGCTGGGGGTAGGATTGCAGAATAGAGCTCAAACTTCCAGGTCAATGATGAGGGTTCAGCAGGACTTGGACACTGGGCATTTGCAGTTACTCCATGTCTCAATATTGTCTGTATAGTGAACAGATGCTTTGAATGTGGGAGGCTAGAATAAATGCATTTTTATAAAGATTTTTGATTAAGGCATTAGTAAATAGCTTCAGTAGACTTGTTTACTTCTTTCTACTGCAAAGATATCCCAAGGTTTATAGCCTTCATCCTCAGTTACTTTCTTAATAGTTACCATGAATATATGTAAGGCCATCCATAATTTCACACTGATGCTTATCATCTTAAGGCAAGCCTTGTTAGACAGGCATAAGTTCATAATAAATTACCTGATCCAGATAAGGCTTTTTTTTGTTTCCCCAATTACACTCATCAACCACAAATTAAGATTAATTACATAGATTATTAGTTACCATCAGTGGTATGAATGACCATGTTAAGGGAATTTCCCAAGTTCAATAGCAGAGTACTATCATACCTTGAGTATGGATAGTCAATATTTTGTAAAGCTATAAATACGGGAATCTGTAAAGAATATGTTTTGTATGTGGAATCCATATCAAATCTGTTCAAAATGCCTATGTTAAATGTAATTAGTATATTCTAATTTATAATCTACCACATAAACTCATTAAAAGAAAACCACAAGCAGCTCACCATTAAAAAAAACTGTTAAATTGATGGAAATCTGGTACTTATTTGATAGAAATTATGCAGTGTGCTTCATTATTATACACAAATTCTTCTCACTATAGTATCGTTTCTGTTAAAAGCTGCATGTGTCACTCATACAGGATACTTACAGAGCGTTTTTAAAGCAGTACATAAATACATGAATTATTTCCAAACATGAGTTAAATTGCAAGTCACAATTTAGTTAAGTAGATTAGGGAATAGAAATAAGTGATTTATTTTAATAACCAAAATAGCAAGCTTAAAGCAGGTGAAAGGCATAGAGCAGACCAAGGCTAAATTTTATGGAGCATTTGCACATTTGCAAGATTTCATTAAATTTTCTCAACACAATTTTCCTCTTCTAGTAATATGGGAGACTAGATATTCTAACTGGCCTTTCTAATAATTAAAAACACCTAAAAAGTCTTGGGAAATTTGTTTTATAAATGAATCAATGCACCAGAAAGAAAGTAAGAATTCTCATTTGAAAACTAAATAGAGAAATAAACCTTGAGAGGAAAGAAGAATTCTGAAACAGGTTTGAATTTGAGGATATCACCCAAAAATGTTGACTTGCAAATTTGTTTGCACAGCCTCTCAGAGTGCAGGAAACAGGAGGACATCCAGGTCCCTAAAAAGATGTGAGTTGATCATAAGTACTCCTGATGAGCTGGAATGATGAGAAGGCTACACTCTTAGCATAGCTTTGAGCCAAAACTAAAGACAACTCATTTCTCCAGCTGATACAAGGTAAATTGTTGATAAACTTGACCCTGAATGGAAGGTAAACACGTAAATACACAGAGATGCAAACATACACACAAACCTCCCATCAACCCTTTAAGAAGAAAAAAAGGAAAAAGCTAGACCTCCCTCAAATTTACACTTATGCATGGTAGATACAGATATAGACATGGATATATATCACAACAAACCCAGAGTTTATTTTATAGGCAATTTACATGTGGCAAAAAGAATACAAATCTTTTTGGAGAATTTCACCTTCATTACTAAACTCATCTCTAGAGAATGTTACTAGAAAAATGAGCACTCACCAGCAGATTTCACTAAAGAATCAAGACAGAAAGAACCATGAGGAAGAACTTACAAACATAAGAGGCATCAGAAAGAAGGCTGTTTAGTTAGAACCCATAGGAAAGTAATCACACATGGAATATAAAATCTATATTTAATATCTTTAAAGAAATGAAATACTAGTTTTAAAATATGATCATGGAAAAGGAAAACATAAGAATAAACAAGATGATTTTTAAAAGAAGAACCAAGTAGAACTTTCAGATATAAAAGAACTAGTGGTCCTGGGTATGACCACAGCGAGGACAGAGCTGAGTGCCCTTAGTGAACTGGGGGACCTGAATAAATCACCCGGAAGGCAGTGTAGACAACCAAGGAAGTTAGTGCAATGAAGGACAACCTAGCACAGGTGGAGGAAAGAATGTGAAGGATGAACATATCTCTCACTGGAGCTCTGAAAACAGAAGTGGTAGGAAAATATAAAGATTATAACTGAGGAATATTGACGACTGATGAATGATGACAATTAATACATTCATGAACACATATAAATACTAACCAGGATAGTTAAATTAAAAAAATCACTCACACCTTAACACACCTTATGATAAAATGGGAGAACACCAAAGTAAAAAGAGCATTGTAAAAATAGCAAGAAAAGACAGATTAAATCCCAGAGAGTGACAGTTATATCAACTGCTGACTTTCCAAGAGCAAAAGTGACATTAGCAGAAAGTAGAGTGATGTTTGTCCTGTATTGTTCTGAAAGAAAATAACTGCCAACCTACAACACTATTGCCTGTAAAACTTACATGACAGGAGAAACCCAGAGATTTTGTACAAGTCGATCCTGATTAAATTAAACCCAAAATAGCAGTAGAGAAACAAGAACTTAGAGAGGACTAAAATGGAAGTGGGGAGTTGGGAGCAAAAATCTGTTAACATGGGTAAATAAAAATCAAAGTAATACAAAAATAATCATTTATCTTGGGATAAAACAAAACTAAACAAGATAGACTAAATTATGCCATATCGATACAATATAGCCTGGGGAAAATGTGAAGATAAATTTCCTAAATTCCCTGTATTGTTTAGGGAGAATTACCAGTTTTTAAATTATTTTTAAACTTAGGTAAGTTAACTGTAATAAAAAAATTCCTTGGGTAACCGAGTAGTTTTTAAGGAACTGAAAATAATGAAAATACAACATATAATTACCTAAAAAGTAATCACAAATTAATGAGAAAAATAATCAACCATCTGAATCTATAAGTAAGAAAATCATATAAAGGTGGGATAAATAGAAATAAAAACTAATATTCTAAAAATAAGTTTAGTATGTGAATAATTAGAATACGTATAAATTAAATAAATACTCCAGGTAGGAAATCATAGATATACAGCATCCAGGGTCTTAGAAGGAAACAAACAGCACACTTAACTAGGACTATCTGGTGACAGTACAATAGAGAAAATATTTTTAAAAGTATAGGTATACCCTGTTTTTTAATGATAAGAAGATTTTCAGGGGAGGATATACAAAATATACCACATGCACTGCCAATGAAACTGTAAACTGTGTAACCTTTCTGAAAACAATACACCCCAAGAACCTGAAAAACGTTAATACTCTTAGGTCCTAAGAAAAGTGACACTAAGAAAATATGTATATATAGACATGCTTATTATTCCATGATTTATAATTAGCATAAATGTAGCAACTACTTAAGTTTCCAACAACAGGAAAATAGTAGTTAAAAAATTTATTAATAGCATGGGGCAATACTCATTTCATAAGGTGTATAAATCAAAAATAAAATTCAAAGAACTCCAACTGATTAAATAGACTCCCCTTGGCCAAGAGTATCTCAGGGAAACCCAAAAAACTAGTTCAGACCACAATAGGAAGGGGGGTTAAACATGCCTCCTTATACCCTTCCCTTTGGAGTTCAGGCATACAACTGACCAGCATTAATATTAAAATAGAGATCATAAGACTGACCACACAGACTTTTTGTAACAAGAAGATACCAAATTCTAACCTGAGTCTGGTATAGCATCCCATGACAGATAGCAGCAGGCTTTGAAGGAAATCAAGGTATATATAATATACCAAATGTATTTCTTTGACATATTTTGAAATGACCCTGCAAAGCTGTATTTTGTAGAGGAAATTTGCATCCTGTAAATAATCTCCTTCCCTTACTAGATATTTTCTAGAGTCTGACATCTTTTAAGGTATGATAGGAAATATATACGATCTATTCTCCCTGAAGCCTGCTACCTGAAGACGTCATCTACATAACAAGAACCTTGGTTTCCAGAATCCCCCTTATTTTAACTCAATCATTTCTTTCTTTTCTTTTCTTTTTTGAATTTCAGGCCAAGTTTATTTTTTATTTATGTTTTTTTTATTTCAATAGGTTTTTGGGAAACAGGTGGTGTTTGGTTACATGAATAAGTTCTTTAGAGGTGATTTCTGAGATTTTGGTACACCTATCACCCGAGCAGTATACACTGTGCCCAATGTGTAGTCTTTTATCTCTCGCCACTCCCTATTCTTTCCCCTGAGTCCCCAAAGTCCAGTGTATCATTCTTATGCTTTTGCATCCTGATAGCTTAGCTCTGACACATGAGTGAGAACATATGATGTTTGTTTGGTTTTCTATGACTGAATTACTTCACTTAGAATAATAGTCTCAAATTCCATCCAAGTTGTTGTGAATGCCATTATTTCATTCCTTTTTATGGCTGAGCAGTATATATATTGCAAATATATATATACTAAATATACTATATATATGTATATAAATATATAGTATATAAATATATAAATACAGTATATAAATATATATAGTACATATATACTATATATACATAGATATACCCACATACATAGATATATATACACACACACCACATTTTCTTTATCCACTTGTTCATTGATGGGCATTTGGACTGGTTCCATATTTTTGCAATTGTGCATTGTGCTGCTAGAAAGATGCATGTGCAAGTATCTTTTTTGTACAATGACTTATTTTCCTCTTGGTAGATACCTAGTAGTGGGATTGCTGGATCAAATAGTAGTTCTACTTTTAGTTGTGTGAGGAATCTCCATAATTGTTGTACTAGTTTACATTCCCACCAACACTGTTCCCTTTTCACTGCATCCACACCAACATCTATTATATTTCAATTTTTTGGTTATGGCCATTCTTGCAGGAGTGAGGTGGTATCACATTGTGGGTTTGATTTACAGCTCCCTGATAATTAGATGTTGAGCATTTTTCCATTTGCTTGTGGGCCATTTGTATATTTTCTTTAGAGAATTGTCTATTCATGTCCTTAATCCACTTTTTGGTGGGATTGTTTGTTTGTTTCTTGCTGATTTGTTTGAGTTCTTTGTAGATTCTGGATATTAGTCATTTGTCAGATGTATAGATTGTGAAGATTTTCTCCCACTTTGTGGGTTGTCTGTTAAATCTGCTGATTATTTCTTTTGCTGTGCAGAATCTTCCTAGTTTAATTAAGTCCCCTCTATTTATCTTTGTTTTTGTTGCATTTACTTTTGGGTCGTTGGCCATGAAGTCTTTGCCTAAGCCAATGTCTAAAAGGGTTTTTCTGATGTTATCCCCTCGAATTGTCATGGTTTCAGGTCTTAGATTTAAGTCTTTGATCTACCTTGAGTTATTTTTTGTATAAGGTGAGAGACGAAGATCCATTTATTTTTGTACTTATGGCTTGTCAATTATCCCAGCACTATTTGTTGAATAGGGTATCTTTTCCCAATTTATGTTTTTGTTTGCCTTGTCAAAGATCAGTTGGCTGTAAGTATTTGACTGTATTTCTAGGTTCTCTATTCTGTTCCATTGGTCTATGTGCCTACTTTTATACCAGTACCATGCTGTTTTGGTGACTGTGGCCTTGTAATATAGTTTGAGGTTGGGTAATATGATGCCTCCAGATTTGTTCTTTTTTCTTAGTCTTGCTTTGGCTACATGGGCTCTTGTTTGGTTTCATATGAGTTTTAGGATTTTTTTTCTAGTTCTGTGAAGAATGATAGTGGTATTTTGATGGGAATTGCATTGAATTTATAGGTTGCTTTTGGCAGTATGGTCATTTTCACATACAGATTCTACCCATCAATGAGCATGGGATATGTTTCCATTTGTGTCATCTATGATTTCTTTATACTGACTTAAAACTCTTCAGGCAGAGTTTGACCCTTTCAATGAATTGCCAATCAGGAAATTCTTGGATCCACCCATGACCTGAAACTCTTCCCTTTCCCCTCCAGAAGATGTTTGGAATGTCTCACCTTTCCAGGATGAACCAATGTATACCTTCCATGTATTGATTTATGCTTTTTCCTGTCACTTCTGTCTCCCTAAAATATATAAAACCAAGCTGTAACCCAGCCACCTTGGGCACAGGTTCTCAGGACTTTCTGAGGCTGCCTCATGGGCCATGGTTCTTAACCTTGGCAAAATAAACCTCTAAATTGATTGAGCTGTGTCACAGATACTGTTTTGGGTACAAGTGAGATAAAAAGGAGCAAAATTGCTTATATGCTATCACAAGTTTGGAATATATATATATATATATATCTGGGATATATATATATATATGGGATATATATATATATATATATATATATATATCAGATATATAGATCTGTTTAATCACAAGCTGTCTGAGGCTAAAGAGAAAAAAAAAGCATGGGTTGATTCAGTATGGGTTGACTGAAGAAAAACAGGAAAACCAACAAGGACAATGGGATATCCTGAGGCATGCCTCTTTACCTTTCCTTGTCTTTATCTGACACTGAAAGGAGAGCTGTTAGTGGAGAAAACTTTAGGAATCAGTACCTCATCTCCTGTCATCTGCTCCTATGTTGAGAGTGAAAACTGTTCATTAGCCATATAGTCAGCCTCATGAGGTCAGAACAGGGAAAAGTAGGACTCTGGAATCCAAATAGGAGATGACACACAAGTCATTCCATTGGATTTAATAATCTCTAAGCTAGAGATGAAATATAAATATAATAAGTTAAAATTAAAAAGAATGAAGAGGTAAATTACATAAACTCTAATGAAGGAAAATTTTATTGTTATATTTAATATATTTCTTTAATTGTACTATATTTAAATTAGACAAAATGAAACTTAAGGCAAAAATTAATATTAATAAAGACGTATACTACATAATAGACTTCATAAAAAATGAGATAAACCAAGATAAAAAACATAAGTTTAAGCCTATATGTACCTTATTATATAGCTTCAAAATGTAGAAGGCTGAATTTGACAAAATTAATGACTATATTGAGAAAATTTTAACATATTTCTTTTGGTAATTTAAACATCAAAAATATGATTAAAGTTACAGCATAACAATTAGCAGATTGTATTAGCAAGCGTATTTGTATTCATAAATTAATACCTGAGGTTTGGTAATTTATAATGAAAACAGGTTTGTTTGACTCACAATTCTGCAGGCTACAAAAGAAGCATGGTGTCAACATCTGATTCTGATCTTCCACTCATCTGTCTTCCACTCATAATGGAAGGAGAAGCCAGCATGTCATATGGTGAGAGAGGAAGCAAAAGAGAAAGAAGGGGGAGTTATGATGTTTTATTAAACAGCCAGCTCTCACATGAACTAAGAGGGGGAGAACCACTTGTCACAGCCATTACCACGGGAAGGGCAACAAGCTATTCATGAGGAATCGATCCCATGATCCAAATACCTCCCTTTAGGCTCCACTTCCAATATTGGGGGTCACGTTTCAACGTGAAATTTGGAGTTTGGAAACACGAAGTTTGGAAATATCCAAACTATATAAGTAGGATTATATACATATAATAAAGTTCAATGTATTTTTCAAGGCATTCATTTTATTTATATAAATAGGTGGGTACATCCTTAACCTTCGAAAAATAAACTTTCTAAATTGATTGAGGTTTGTCTCAGATACTTTCTGGATTACAAATTACCTTTTGTTCTAGACCAGCCACAAGAGTGACCATACAAAATGGAGTGTGCCACTTACTCAGCTAGAAACGCTCCTTAGCTTTTCCTCCCGTTGGGAATGAAAGTCAATATTCTTACCTTGACCTGTCAGGCCCTGGACTTGAGGAAAGAACAGCATGTTTTGACCTAAAATTACCTCTGAATGGTCTTTGTGTGTAAGATGGAAAAGACATGGAGTGGCGCCAGCATCCGAGATGAGGCTGAAAATGAAAACTAGGGGTGCTTTCTAAAATAAGGGATGCCTTAAAAGTCGTGTTGAAGTTTGTCTTCCTGGAATAGGAAGTGGGTGGAATATTTTAATTAGGGAGGTAATGTGATTGAATTTGTTTATAAAGTTATTTTTGGTTAAATGTAATAGAGAAGGAATTTGATATAGTGGGTAATAATGGAGAGGAAACAATTTTAGGAATATTAAAATATCCCAGGCTTGAATGAAGGTAGAGATGGAGAAATGTGTAAAGACTGAAGAGGCTGTTGAGAGTTAGATCGAAAAGACAAGTGGATAGATTAGTGTTGGGATAAGAAAGGAAGAAAGGAGTCATTGATGAGGCCATGTTTCAGAAGGTTTAGGGGTGGAGGCTGGTGCCATTCATTGAAACCAGAGCATCTGAAAGATAGATATGCATGCTTGGGTGCAGTGGTTCACATGTGAAATGTCCTACAAAACATAAAAGTGAAAGGAGGAGACAAATATAATAAAAAATATATATTCTTAATGTCAAAACTAAAATGTAAATATTTTGGAGACTTTTATATATATTGGGATGCTATTCTCATGCTTTTTTTTCTGGAAAAAATAATACAAAACAAAAATTATTTCACGAGTTCTCAATTTTTGTCCTGTTTTTATCAGATAAATGCAAATAACTTTCATATCTTTCTTCTCTTGCAGTTTCCCATGTCTTCCAAATTTATTTCACATCATTATCTTACTTTTCCTCAAGGCCATTTTTTCTCTTGACTACAACAATGCAGATTTCGATTCTGCCATTGAATTCCTAGACATATTCGTCATCCCCATTTTCATCTCCCACCACCCTGCCGTTTTCTTCATGTTAACTTGTTTTCCTGACACACAGAAATCACCTTTTCCTGCATACATTTTTAGGATGTCAGACTTTATTCTAATGATTTCTCCTAGTTGCCCCCAAAATTGTATTCTATGGTGTGTTTCTAAAGGTGAATTTTCAAGATGATATTTCATATCTATATTTTCACAAACTTTTCTTCTGTGAATGTTATTGTCAGCTGTCAGGGTGTGAGATGGTTCTTGATACTACATTCTTTCCATGCTGTTGCCTGAATCGGTTTAAGACAAAGTCATTACTAGGCTGTAAACTGTTGCTTTGCAAAATTGAGCAGCATATATTTAACCACTCATATTTTTTAGCTCTCCAACACTTTGAGTCAATGGAGTATACAAACACCTGTAATTTCCAGTGAGCACAGCTCCCAGGCTCGCTCTCTCTCTCTTTTTTTTTTTTTTTTGCCTCAGGCCGTGGGGCTTTATTTATGGGATTTGCACCTTCACCTTCTGCATGCAGTGTGCCATGGCTAGTTCCCCTTACATTTTTGTCATGATTTTGGTAGAGGCAATGATTTGTTGGTTGTAGAAAAAAGGGCAGCAATATAGGATTACAAAACTATTGCTAAGAAATTCCAACAAGCTACTTGCAGTTTATGTATGATTGCTCACAGGTTTAGGATGGTGCAACCCTAAATTTCTGAGCCAGCAGGTGAAAGATGAGAGAAGAATAAGAGATCTTTCTACAGATCTTCAGGCAGACAGGCTTGTTGGCTTCCTAATATTTCAGTGGGATATTGGGATGGGGTAGAGGCAACATATTGTTTAAATAAGTAGATAGTTTTTTTACAATAATGAATTGTGTCTCTAAGATATATTTTTACCAGAATGATACTATGTAGGAATATGTGTAAACCCCTGGACTTTGATCTCAAGCAAAACCTTTTCCCTGTTATCCCTCCCTCTTAAGTGCATGAGTTTGGTGAAGTACTACAGAAATTTGTTCTCTCACAGTTCTGGAAATTAGAAGTCTGGAGTCAATGTGTTGGTGGGGTTGGTTCCCTCTGGAGAATCTGTTCTGTGCTCCTGCCTTAGCTTTAGGGCATTGCCGGCAACCCTTGACTTGTGGATGCATCGCTTCAATCTCTGCCTGGACAAGGTGTTGCCCACTGTGTCTGTCCAGTGTCTTCGTCCAGTGTCTGCTTTTTCTTCTAATAAGGACATCAGCTATATGCACTCACCCTAATTAAGTACGATCTCATTATAACTTGATTGTATCTGCAAACACCCCATTTTCAAATAAGGTCACGTTCCTAGGGTTAGGATTTTTTTTTGTTTGTTTGTTTTGTTTTGTTTTGTTTTGTTTTGTTTTTGGTGGAGGGAGAAAGGAAGGAAGTGGGCACAATTCAATTCATAACACCAACTAAATATAAATGCCACTGTGGTAAGATCAGCTTGACCATGTAGATTTTTAAATGGTAGTTTTCTTTGTTTCTATTGCATTTTTTGCTCATCTTATCAGAAAATTTAATAACTTTAGATAATGAATATGAAAGAGTAAATCATTAAAAATTTAAAGTGAAGGCCAGGCACGGTGGCTCACACCTGTATTCACAGCACTTTGGGAGGCCGAGGCAGGCGGATCACCTGAGATCAGGAGTTTGAGACCAGCCTGGCCACCACGACGAAACTCTGTCTCTACTAAAAATACAAAAGTAGCCGGGTGTGGTGGTGGGCACCTGTAATACCAGCTACTCAGGAGGCTGAGGCAGGAGAATCACTTAAACCTGGGAGGTGGAGGTTGCAGTGAGCTGAGATCATGCCACTGCACTTCATTCAGCCTGGACAACAAAGCAAGACTCTGTGTCAAAAAATAAAAATAAAAATAAAAAAATAAAAAAATAAAGTGAATCCCACAGATTTGCTTATATTCTTTATAACTAGATTAAGTGTCTACAACAGGGCTCTTTTTGAGTAACTTTATGGGGATATACAACAGGTGCCAACCACTCCACATTCCAAAGGGAGGCACAGACTTGCTTTGCAGGACTTGCAAAGAGGTGTCCAAAATGTTTTCCTGGCCTTAGGCTCAGCCCTCCTGAAAGTTATGAAGGAAAAGCTGTGGTCTCCCCTTGGAGAGATTGGATGGCTGCTGAGTGCTCATCTTCTTCCCTTTGCCTGACAGACAACTTGATGTGCATCCCTGGACTTACAGGGACAAAGAAGTGTCTGATTTATTCCAGAAAATATTTAAAGGATGAGAGGCTTGCAAAGAGGCCCAGAGCAAAACCCAGAGCAAAAACAAAGAAGGCTATAGCCTGGAAATAATTTTATTCCCCTGATAGCAGGCCAGATTGCATCTTTCTTATCACTCTCTGGTGAGCATTGTGAGACAGCTTAGCCTGGGATTATCTTAGATCTTGTCAAAGAAGGCCCTGGCCAATGAGGCGATCTCTGCAGGAAGCAGCTGGAAGTGCATCATCCCAGATCCCAGGTTGAGAGACCAGCCTCAGGAGAACAGCTGAGGTTGAGGGATTCATTCTACCTGGGAAAACTGCACATGACAGATAACCATTTGTGGGCAGGGATCTCAAAGAATCCCCAAGTATGCCCCGAAGAATTCAGCACCCAACCTCCTATTACTTTCAAAGGAATCAAACAAAGGTTTCCAAGGGGGCATGCCAATAACTTTACTAGTGCCATGCTCTCCCTTTCTCTGTAACACCTCTCACTTCAGTCCTCTGTGAGTCATAGTGTTTCAAGGGTGTGTGATGAAGCGATGGAAGACTCAGGCCTGGAAATAGGAAGAAAGTTCACTACAAGTGGCCTGCTCATTAAAGTGGGCCCAAACTTGTGAAGAGAACTTGGATCAAAGGGTGGCATCTTGATTCTTATGGAGTATACAGAATTGCAACTAATGAAGGAGACAATTCTTGAGAGGAAAGGTGATTACAGGACATTTTGTTACCTGGGAGTGAACAGATACATTATGAGAACTGCTCTATATTTCATTAAGTAACAGGGGTTTGCCCCTCAGAGTGGGGGTGCTTTTAAGTAGGCAGTCTGTGGGGGAAGGTAAGAAAGTCGATTTCTGATTTTATCTTTGCTCATTTTCCAGGTTACATAAATATTAAGAACATTATTAATTTACTTTAATAAAGAAGTTTATAAATAGTCCAATATTAAAAGTTGATTAAATGATACTTTTGGAAATACATTAATTTTACTGAATGCCCTCTAGCCTTACTATAAAAAGAATGCTTTGCAAATAACGAAAGCTAAATAAAAATAAGCCAGCTCCAGCCACTTTAAGTGACAGAACACACTCTGAAACTTGGGGATGGGGATAGGGCAGGAAATGAAGAAATTAAAGGCAAGGGCATCTCACTGAGGTATATCAAATCCTATTAGACCAGGTCATTTCCTTGGCTGGAAACTGGACAGGGCTCCTATTGTCCTGTCTACTTTGGCTGAAATCTTTTATTTATCCTCCACGTTTGTTTCATTTGCAGGTAATTCTATTCCTGTTTCTACATTTACCATGCTGTATCAGTTTTTTCACTGATTTTAATTTTAAGTTACTATGACGTTCGTACAAAATATATAAATGTTTATTATTGGGTTTTAGCTGTTTCTATAATAAAGAGTTGTAGTTATTGTAAGTTGCATCGCACTAAGCCTTAAAAATGTACTTCTCCACTGTAAAGTAGTATGTTCCATTGAAATGTGATTGCACACAAAGCTTGACATGAGGCTTATTCTCTTTGTGAAATAAACCATTCAATCTGGAATGCATCCACATTCATCTGGAACTTGAAGGAAATAAGTCATCTTTCACTTATGTTTTAATATGCCATATTTCTATTAAATTAATGGAAGATTAGACCTAAACCTCAATTATTGGACACTTATTATTAATGATTCTTTGCACATAGAGTGCATGGATAGCTCACAAGAAAATTTCACCAAAGTCATCTTATATATTTCTCATAATAATCCTAAGAGGTAGGGTTGATAGACATTAGCATTCTGACATCAGAATTGGAGACAGATTCTTCTGTCTCATTTAAGGGATTTGCCCCCAAATTAATCAGTCCATGGTAAAGCCAGCTCTATAAGATTACTCTTTTTTTTTTTGGACGGAGTCTCACTCTGTTGCCCAGGCTGGAGTGCAGTGGCGCAATCTCGGCTCACTGCAGGCTCCGCCTCCCAGGTTCACGCCATTCTCCTGCCTCAGCCTCCTGAGTAGCTGGGACTACAGGCGCCTGCCACCGTGCCCGGCTAATTTTTTTGTATTTTTAGTAGAGACGGGGTTTCACTGTGGTCTTGATCTCCTGACCTCATGATCCGCCCTCCTTGGCCTCCCAAAGTGCTGGGATTACAGACTTGAGCCACCGCGCCCGGCCAAGATTACTTTTAAGAATATTCCAAAGGCCCCGGGCACAGTGGCTCATGCCTGTAATCCCAGCACTTTGGGAGGCCGAGACAGGTGAATCATCTGAGGTCAGGAGTTCAAGACCAGCCTAGCCAAAATGGAGAAACCTTGTCTGTACTAAAAATACAAAAAAAAAAAATTAGCTAGGAATTGTGGTGGGTGCCTGTAATTCCAGCTACTAGGGAGGCTGAGGCAGGAGAATTGCTTTAACCCGGGAGGCGGAGGTTGCAGCAAGCCGGCATTGAGCCACAGCACTCCAGCCTGGGTGACAGAGTGAGACTCTGTATCAGAACAAAAACAAACAAAAAAGAATATTCAAAAGGTGCATGGGACAAGGAGAGGTCATTTCACATCCTCTTGAGGAACACAGGTCACTCCAGATCACATTTCTCCTAGATGGCCAGGGGCCCCTGCTCCCCTCCTTTTAGTTCTAGGGAGTTGATTCCTGAAGAGGGGTCATGCTCCAACATCTAGTTTAGAGTTTTTCTACTACACTACCTGGTCTCTTATTTTAATTTGTTTCTCTGATTTTTGTTTTTTTTTTTTTTTTTTTTTAAATCTCCTGGATCACAATATAATCGTTTGAATTTTTGTTGTTGTGTATACAAGGGCTCCCAGAAAATGTGTAATAAACGTGGTTGGTGGGAAAATCTTGCTAACAGAATTCAATAGATTAATAACTAAGAAAATAAGGCACACACAACAAAAGGTTGTGCATGGCTGCAAGTTCAAGAGTGGGAATTGATTAGAGTGGTAGAATAAATACATGTGCATGTGTTCTGAATTGATTAGACATACAAAAAGATATCTAGATTCTTTGAAAAATTAAAAGAAACTTTTTTTTCTAAGCAAGAAATATGAAGTTCCAGTATAAACTTACCAAACAGCAGAGAAGTGATAAAGTGCTAGCATAAAAAATTAGCATCATGATTATTCTGTATTGTTTACACAGATCCATCAAGTCAAATGTTTGGTCAGAGCCATTCTTTATTCAGTTATCAAAATTGTAGAGCTATTTGGATGAGTATAGAGACTTCTGCCTTATGATAAAAAAGATAATTGTAAATCAAAAAAGAGTTTAAAGGCTATACTAATTAAACAGCTAATTGGAAATTAGATTTGTTTCTCCAAACTTCTACTATTTTTGATTTTCTTTTCTGTTTGTGGAAGTTTTGGGAGGCAACGTTTTATTCTGTGATTAGCTTCAAAGAGTTTCAGGCATGGGTTATAGGACTGGACCATGCATACTTGAAGTGTACTTCAAACAATAACATTCTATGAGATTTTGTGAGCAACTACCTCTTATTAATAAAGAGAATTGCTGTTTAAACCCTATTTTAAAGTACTTTTTGCTTTCTCAAATATAAGGATGATGTACTATGGATTTGTAATATCATTACCTATGGAAACAAAAGATATAAAAATTTACTGTTCACTCACTTCTCCTTAATTTCCAAGAAACTTAATCTTGAATTTAAGCTTAAACTTACTTTAAACATTATCTTTATTGTTTTATTTTCTATGAAGAAAACAATCCAACCTATCTACTAGTATGCCACTTTAAAAATGTTAAAAGCCAGTGGATAACTGCAAAAGAAGGGCTTTTAATTTTATATAAAATAATACAATAATTTATTCTATTGATAATTCCAAACTCTCAAATAATATCTTGCTTCAGTACTAAGGAAATGGACAAAGGAAGAAAAAAACAGCTTTTCATGCCTTTCCTGAAACAATTGTAAGAAATTTTTGTCATGCTACAATTATTCTTTGATCATGAAAAATTCTTTTAAGGACATGATAGCCACAACCATTTTATCTTCTGACTTACTAAGCAGTCTGAGGGTGAATAGAGAGTTTCAATTCCAGTTTATGGTTATAATTACTAACTGCAAAAATCCTATTGCCTTTCATTAAGTAGTTAAAATATTTAATTGAGACTGCAGGGTGTCCACACACAGCATTGTACCATGCATAATTATCCCTACACATACAGGAACACTGAGGGTACTTTTAACAATAAAACAGATTATCAAAAAATTACATTTTTAATTTAAGTTTTGACTTTAATCTTCTCCGTGATTAAATACACATCTCTGCGTTTTTTTCTGCAAATGAGGACATTAAGCTAAATAAATGAACCATAAAGTGATGGGAAAAAAAACTTTGCACTGTTAACATAAATGGATAAATCTTTAATATGCATTAACCATTGCACTATGTCTTTATTTTCGAACAGCTTGTATGAGAAAGAAGAACTGGTGCTGCAGGAAGTCAAATACCGCCAGCTTAGCGGGTCAGCATCCTCTCCTCCCACATAAGCAGAGATCGGAGCATGAGATAAAATACCTGGATGCCCTTTGCTCCAGCCTCGTGCTCCCACAACTTTGCTTCTGACAGAGTACTTATCTCTCTGACCACTGGGAAACTGCTAAAAAAGAGAAACTTGAAAAGGATTGGACCATTCTGTGCAAATCTCTTTGAAAATTGCCACCTCCCAGGTTAGCTTTTAAGAGAAGCCCAATATATCAGGAACCTGAAAATAAAGGAAAATTTGCACACTGAAACATCACTTGCTAATAGTTCTATTATTGGAAATGGAAATATGGAATTCTAGAAAAAGAAATGTCATTATGGGGTTAGGAATTAACCACTTGCTACCTGTGTTAATGTGACGTGATTAAAAGAAGCTGCAGGAAGTTCCTGAAATTATTGAAACAAAAATAAAGTATTTCCCCCTGTAATCTAAGTAATGCAAGTGAAATTATTTAACATTCTTTTCAACTTTATATTTCAAAAGTGCTTTACAGTAACTTCTTATGTTATCCATCCCTAGTCTAACTGGAAGACAAGCATTTTTATTGTTTTAGTTACTATTTAGCTTTATGAACAGCATTCTTGCTTTGTTGTAATTACAAACATTTATTTCCGTAGGGATGGAAAGATTATGCTCTGCTCTCTCTGCCAGGTACCAATTGTCAATAGAAAATAGAGCCAAGTAGAGGAACTTTAGCTCTTCAATCAACACATCCAGTATTAAGAAAAAAAAATACATTGATATTTGAGACGTAAATTCAAATCTTTATCCAATACACAAGAATTGTAATTGTGGGAGATTAGGTTGGGAAACAATAAAAAGGTGTATAATTAGAGCGTCAGGATTTACACCCTTCACTGGAAGCTACGATATCAGGTATAACTCTGCAAAATTGTAGATGGTTTGCAAATAATCCTTGCTCACACTTAATGATCTATTACTATGTGCCAGGTATTCTGTCTGAAACAGCATGGGAAGAGGAATCAGAGACAGAATTGCCACCTATGTGGGATCTTGCTGGGGTGCAGAAATTTTATTTCTCACATTTTTGAAATGTAATACTTTGATTTGAATTTTACTCCTGCTTAAGGACACCAAGATGAAAGCGGATGGCACCCTGCCCCCCGCCCTGGTGTAGTTTGTTAAGAAATGATCTTAGTTCTATGAAAGTGGATTCTTAATTACAAACGTAAAGAACTATCACCGGCTAGTGAGAAAGGATTTTAATGAAAGGATGTTGGGAGTTCATTTATCTTCAGGGATTCTGCAGATGGGCAGAGAGACTAGAAAACCAAGAGCACGAACCAGGCACGATTTAAACTTCAGAACAGTGAGGTACCAGAACAGCTTCTAGGGAATAACACCAGGCACGACCGCCTGGAAGTTGCTGGTACTGGGTGCTTGATTGTTCCTATTTCCTGGCATTGCCAGCTTCAGAGGCAGCTAATTAACAGAGCCAGGGGTGCATCTGGGGCTCTCTTTATGGCGGCATCCACAGTGGGGCGTAGTGGGTTTTGATGCGGGAAATTACTGTGTTGTATCTTGGGTTTTCTCAATTTATATAACAAATGTATGCATAGGCTCAGATGGAAGTAAGAAGTACTGTGTCCGGAATTGGTGGGTTCTTGATCTCACTGACTTCAAGAATGAAGCCGGGGACCCTCGCGGTGAGTGTTACAGCTCTTAAGGTGGCGCGTCTGCCGTTGTTCGTTCCTTCTGATGTTCAGATGTGTTCTGAGTTTCTTCCTTCTGGTGGGTTCGTGGTCTCGCTGACTCAGGAGTGAAGCTGCAGACCTTGGCGGTGAGTGTTACAGCTCATAAAAGCAGTGTGGACCCAAAGAGTGAGCAATAGCAAGATTTATTGCAAAGAGCAAAAGAACAAAGCTTTCACAGTATGGAAAGGGACCCAAGCGGGTTGCCGCTGCTGGCTCGCGCAGCCTGCTTTTATTCTCTTATCTGGCCCCACCCACATCCTGCTGATTGGTAGAGCCCAGTGGTCTGTTTTGACAGGGCGCTGATTGGTGTGTTCACACACCTTGAGCTAGATACAGAGTGCCAATTGGTGTGTTTACAATCGGTGAGCTAGACATAAAGATTCCCCACATCTCCACCAGAGCAGCTAGACACAGAGTGTCAATTGGTGCATCCACAAACCTCAAGCTAGACACAGGGTGCTGATTGGCATGTTTACAATCCCTGGGCTAGACATAAAGGTTCCCCACATCTCCACCAGACTCAGGAGCCCAGCTGGCTTCACCCAGTGGATCGTACACCGGGGCTGCAGGCGGAGCTGCCTGCCAGTCCCTTGCTGTGCGCTCGCACTCCTCAGCCCTTGGGTGGTCGATGGGACTGGGCGCCGTGGAGCAGGGGGTGGAGCTCGTCGGAGAGGCTTGGGCGGCACAGGAGCCCATGGAGGGGTGGGAGGCTCAGGCATGGTGGGCTGCAGGTCCCGAGCCCTGCCCCGCAGGAAGGCAGCCAAGGCCCGGCGAGAAATCCAGCGCAGCGCCAGTGGGCTGGCACTGCTGGGGGACCCAGTACACCCTCCGCGGCCACAGGCCCGGATACTAAGTCCCTTATTTCCCGGGGCCGGCAGGGCCGGCCAGGTGCTCTGAGTGCAGGGCCCGCCGAGCCCACGCCCACCCGGAACGCCAGCCGGCCCGGAACGCCAGCCGGCCCGGAACGCCAGCCGGCCCGGAACTGCAGCCGGCCCGGAACGCCAGCCGGCCCGGAACTGCAGCCGGCCCGGAACTCCAGCCGGCCCACAAGCGCCACACGCAGCCCCGGCTCCCGCTTGCGCCTCTCCCTCCACACCTCCCCGCAAGCTGAGGGAGCCGGCTCCCGCCTTGGCCTGCCCAGAAAGGGGCCCCACAGTGCAGTGCTGGGCTGAAGGGCTCCCCAAGTGCCGCCAAAGTGGGAGCCCAGGCAGAGGAGGCACCGAGAGCGAGTGAGGGCTGTGAGGACTGCCAGCATGCTGTCACCTCTCAGTACCACATCTGAGAGCTGAAGAAGCACTGTAATCACCCATCCCAAAGGAGATGATTTCTCAGGAAAAGAAGTGAGTTTGGGAAATATATTAAATGTATTCTCCTGTCTCTTCCATATTCTTGGAAATTTGAGCCATCACTTATCTCTGATGTGCCTTGCTTGAGAGGGGGTTTCTATACTATATTTGATGATGTGCTTCTGATAATACAATATTCAAATGTGTGTTAACTGAGTCTCTAGAGGCAGGTCTCCTGAGAATTGTCAGTTGTGTTTATTTTCCAGTTAAGTCTACTTTCAGAGAGCCATTATTGAAAGAGAAAAGTTTCAACAGAATGATGATTATTGTTAATATTATTGAGGTAAGACCACTTAATGTGAGATCTATCCTGTTAGCACATTTTTACACGCGCACTGTTGTGTTGTTAACTATAGGTGCAGTGTTGCACAGCAGACTTCAAGAGCTTATTCATCTTCCATAATAAAACTCTGTACCATTACTGTTGAACAGCAACTTGCCATTTCTCCCTCCCTTCACCTCTGCAACAGAATGACGAACCTGGAGAGCATTATGCTAAATAAAATAAGTCAGTTACAGAAGGACATATATTGCATGATTCCACTTATGTGAATTATCTAAAATAATAACGCTCATAGAAGCAGACAGTGGGATTTTTACTGGGGAAAACATTTGCTCTTTTAAAAAAAAATTGAGAGAGATTTGCTTTAGTTGATCAAAATTATAAGCTACCAGAAACTCCCCAAGATGGCATATTGCTGAAGCCGTAGTGTGTGCACAGGTGTTGAATAGGCACTTCAGAGATAAGAAGAGTAAAGTGTGGTATAAAAAAGAGAAAAAGTGCTAGAATGCAGTCACTGCAACATTAAAATAAACGCTTTATCTTGGGGGAGATCCTGTGGCCAAACTATTTCAACTTGGAAAGATGTAGTAATATAAAAAGATTTCAATACAAGGAAATAAAGAAATTGCATCTGTGCTACTTCTCAAAAGAGTAAGAATTTAATTGATCAGGCTAATTATTATAAAATTAACTTTTACCATCTACATTAAAATTAGGAATTTTCTGAGAATTTGTATTCTTTTTATCCTTTCAATAAAGGATTCAATATGTTTAACTCTATTTTAAACAGGAACGGCTGCCTGTGTCTTGCAGTTTGAATGCAAGACCCTCAAATGCTCAGGAATTATCAAGTAAAGTTTATGTTAAGAAACTGGCATTCTGTTGAATCACTCAATAATGGTTATTATTTAGGATGAGCAAAAGTTGATCACAAAAACTTAGATTTAAAGATACTGCTTACAATTATGGCTGAGAAATATCCTGAAATACAACCTTTATTTATTTTGGAACTCGTTTTAATGGAGAATAATCCTAGCGCTCTATTTAGTAACAAGAAGAAGCCAATTTAAATATCATGCTGATTTAAATATAAATAGTATAAATAATAAAAGTGACAATTTATTGTTACTTTTCAGACTCTGCATAGCTATTTTTTTCTCTATTCTATTCTTATGAAATATTCAGGGAAGATATTATTACTTTCACTTTACAAATGGGACAACTGAGAACTCAATAAATTATATAATTTATCTCAAGACACAGAGCTGGTTCATGGTAGAGCTATCATCAGAAATCTCATGATTCTTAGAGTTATCCCTTTCCAATTCTGAAATCCTCTGGGAAGTGTTAGAATTTACACTCCTCACTAGGAACTACTATTGCAGTTGGAACTCTGAGGCTTTATTTGGGAGTTTTTCCTGATTATAGAAAATCTCTTGTAAAGAGAGGTTTTAATAAACAAAATAAGTCGGGGATATTACCAGACAGCCTCTATATCCTCAGAGCTCCCAGCATCACACCTTTTATAAGAACAGTAAAGAAAAACAAAGTTCCTTCCCTCCTCCTGCCCTGTGTTATTTTTCCAAAAAACAAACAAACAAACAAAAAAACCTAACTACACACTAAGTGTGAAAGTGATTGGAGTGGGGGAAGGCAAGCTGGGGCTGTACCAGGTCCAGGGTTGAAAAGAATTAGAGGATTATGACAGTTCTAGTTTGAAGACAAACACTTTTCAATGTATGTCAATGAACTTTATTGAACAGCCACTATATAGTAGTAACCCTCTTAGGTATGTTGTACACTTAAACATCGAAACCAGGGTTTTCCAGACTTCTTATGATGAAACAGATAGAAGGTGACAATGCTGGCACGGCACACATGGACAGTGTGACAGAAGGAGACCAATTAAGGATGAGCGGGTCCGTATTTCTACACACCTGCCACCAGCTGGATGGCTGTGCTGGACGTCTAAGCCCTGGATGCTTAGCTGTGTGATCTGTGAACCGGCAGCATCAGCGTTCCCTGGGTGCTGGTTAGAAATACACCTCTCAGGCCTACGCAGACCTGCTGAATCAGAATCTGCTGTTTCCAAAATTCCCGAGTGATTCTCATGCACCTTAAAGCTTTAGAAACACTGTTCTAATTAGCGTTCTTAAAATATTGTTATGGGATACAGGTTTTAGTAAATTCTCAGGATATTCCACCATGTACTCAAGTTTGAGAAACAGGAGATTTAATAAATAGTGATGTTTGGATCCCATCCATAGAGATTCTGTTTTGATTGGTGTAGGGTGTAATCTGGCATTAACATTTTTAAATTGCCCCTGGTGGGTTTTATGAATGGCAATGTTTGGGAACACCTGCTTTAAGTTAAGCCATGAGCTAATTATTCTTCACCATATTACAGATGTGGGAACTGAGAAGTTATAAGGAAATCCAATTTGTGAGTGGTAGAGCCAGACTTAAGCTTAGACCCCTAACTCACTTCTTCTCAAAACTGGTCTGTGCTGTTTATTATTTTACAGGAGAGTTCTATATTGCTATGTTTAATACATTAGTATCATTTAAATATATTTTTCCCAGAATATGCCTGTGATGGATAATACTGAGTGTCCACTTGATTGGATTGAAGGATGCAAAGTATTGATGCTGTCGTGTCTTTGAAGGTGTTGCCAAAGGAGATTTTAGTCAGTGCGCTGGAAAGGCAGACACACACTTTATCTAGGTGGGCAGCACCTAAATCAGCTACCAGCTCTGCCAGGATATAAAGCAGGCAGAAAATCATGATGGTAAAGCAAACTAAATATGGCCTGAGAAGGACTCAGTACTTCCATAGTTGAGTCTTTGTGGATGAACTGTAACCTAGCTTAATAGTCAGACAAAATTTAAAACCTAACTTAGTAGTATGCACTGTAACAATGGCTGAATGTTGTCCAATCCCAGTGAGATTCAACCACTCATAGACTGCTTTTGTCCAAAGTGCGTTCAAATAAGGCAAACGCCGAGCTGGAACCCATCTCACTGTTTCTGTACCTCACTTCTGATTCCTGTACGCCACTTTACTTTTTTTGTCTATAAATTTATTCTGACCACAAGGCACCCTTGGAGCCTCTGTGAATCTGCTGTGGTTCTGGGGACTGCTTGATTCGCGAATCGTTCATTTCTCAATTAAACTCCTTTAAATTAATTCAGCTGAAGTTTTTCTTTTATCAATGAAAAGACTAGACTGGCTTAGCCTTCCAGCCTGCATCTTTCTCCCATGCTGGATGCTTCCTGCTCTTGAATATCAGACTCCAATTCTTCAGTTTTGGGACTCAGACTGGCTTCCTTGCTCCTCAGCTTGCAGATGCCCTATTGTGGGGTCTTGTGATCATGTGAGTTAATACTTAATAAGCTCTCCTTTATATATACATCCTATTAGTTCTGTCCCTCTAGAGAACCCTGACTAATACAATGTCTCCATTGAAAAGAAGAGAAAATCTATTAATAAACTGATATAGTCATAGCCCCTCAAGAAAAATACCAAAGAAACTCCTATGCTGTAGAGAATTATTTTGTTATTGCTCTAAAGACATCAAAATAATTATACTTCTTGTTTACGATGCTTTTAAGTTGATCACATTCAAAGATGTGTCCTATCTATTCATGTACATACATTTAATTTCATATTGAGTCTTGCCTTTTTTAGCAGTGATCGGTATAAATTATCTAAAAATCAATCCTGAAGGTTATACTTTATTTTTCCATTTTGAACCTTGCCTTTGAAAGATCATTTATATGTTTTAAACACAATTTTAAAAACGAATCTCCAGAAGTCTAATTTCTCATGTTAACCAAATTAGAGAGGTTAATTAGAAGACGAACTCTTAGCTACAACCATCATTAGAACTTGAGTATTATTTCAAACGCATCTCTCTTCCTAATCTTAGCAGTTGAAACAATTTCACTGGTTAAACCAGCCAGCTTGACAGCCCATGAATGGCTACTCACTAAAGGGTCCAAGCAGTGGCAAAATGATTGTCCTGTCTCTTAAAGGCAGAGCAACAGAATATTTGGAATTAAATAGCCTGGACTTAAATCTCATCCCAGCGGACAACTGGGAAAATTTGGAAACATTAATCCTGCTGAATATTTTGTGCGTCATTTAATAACTAATAATATACGTACTGAATTAAGTAGTTAGTAGGATTTGCAACACTGTGTATAAGGAGCCTCGCATGTGTTTCCTGATCTTTGGTGTTTTTAGAGTTAATATTATGACAATGTGTAAACCTGGTGTCGAGAATTAAAATTTGCTTCACAGTTCTAGTGTTCTATACACTGTTACCTATGTTCATCGCCTCCAACTCATTGAGGCTCATGATGCTAAGGTGAATTCTGGATGGAAACCCAGGTCTGTCTGCTTATAGGGACTTTTTCCAACTTCAGGGTTTCCTGCTTTTGCTCAATTGATCCTTTCAAGGCTCAATCACGTTTGAGCTACAGCAAATCACGGCACCCATCGTTCACTGATTGACTATGTTCCAGTAGTTGCAAGAAAAGTAAAGGGGGATAAAAGAAGAGAGAGAGAGAGTACCCATAAATATTCTGAAGTATATGACTAATCTAGTATAATGGAAGCTCAGAAAATAAATTGTATTTCCAAATATATGTTTCTGAATTTTTTGGTATTTGTTATTGGTATTCTCTGAAGGGCCACTTCCTTTTCTTTCTAATGCTCTATGTCCCTACAAAGGAATGACAATTAATTCACTGGAATAAGAATCACACTAATTGGCACACAGTCCCAATCTGCTTGGCATGTCATTTAATGTGGAGCCATTTACCTGGTCAAGTGAATACTTTTAAATTAAACAGTTTTCTTGCGCTATGATTGATGGCAATGCAGCCTAGGGTGAAGTCTTAAACATAATCCCTTATAGGATTTCCTAGGTTCTCCCTCAGAGTTTCTAACTCCGTAGATTTGGGGATGAGTCCCAGAATTTCCATTTCTAACACGTTCCCAGGTGATGCTGAAGCTTCTGGTTCAGGTACCACACTTTGGAAACTGCTGTTTTAATGCTTACATGTGGTAGCATGAGTTAGTTTTACCTGGGGCTTTTAATTCCAAGTTCTGCCACTTAACAGCTGTGTTATAATGATTAAGTTATATGATGTCTCTGTAGCTTGATTTCTTTGTACAATGAGGAAAATAATTCTACCCTTTTAAATAAGATTATTTTGAGAATTTATTAAACAAGAAATTTCTTACAATGCCTGGTGCATAGTAATCACTCAATAAGTTATGTCAATTGTCAAAGCACATGTGTAAATTATAGATGAGAGACAAATATTGTGAATTCTATAGCAGTTTAATGGCCTGTTCTCTCTACCCATCACTAGCCGTACCTTACACTGGTTTATCCAGTGCTCTTCCTTTCCTGAGGGAACCCAACCACATTTACTGCCTAAAGCACTCTTTCGGCACTTCTAACATAGGTGCAAAGAGGAAATTTCAAGAAATTATGACAAACTACAAGGCTCAAATCTCCTTTTAAATTTTAAAAATCAAAACATGTATTCATATCCCATGGCACATATGGATGAAGATATTGTTTTTCTCAGTTAATATTTTAGTTTTGCTTTTGCGCCACAGCCTTGCTTTTTTTTTTTGGTAAACGTCCTTTATCAGGCTACTGCGGAATTGCACAAATACTGAATTGCCCCAAAATATTTGCTTTTAATTTGTTTCTTTAAAGCAAATGTAAAACTACAATGGGTTATATTTACCTAGAGGTTTTATCACCATACACTTAATTTAAACTCACATAAAAATAGAATTAGTTATATTTAGTCTTATTTTCATCATTCACTTAATTTAATATTATTCTTAGTACATAACTTAGATATAAAAAAAAATTTGTATTTTTTCTATCCTCCATTTGTCCTAAATCCCCTTAAACCAAACAAAACCCAAGGCAAAATTTTTGCCTGGAAAACGTGAAGTTTGATTAGTTCCACCTACTTTCATGCACTTTAATTTGGGCCCCTTCTTATTGGTAGTCTAGAATATAAACTTTTTTTTTTTTTTTTTTTTAAGAGATCTGTTTGGAAAACCTACCAAAACAAGACAAAATCAGTGGTTTCCTTATAGAGAGAAGCCTGGGGTAAGAATTAGCAGGAATTTCTCAACGGGTGCCGCTGCTACTAGTTTTTTATGCATGATTGCTTGTCATTTGGCAGAAATCAATGGTTCTCTTTACACCACAAGAGCAGTGGAAGTGGGGGGAAAACTGCAAGTTAAGACTTCTCTGAATGTGGATTCAACACGTCACTGTTGTCCTCCAACATGTGCCCTCAAAGTACCACTTGGCTGGGAATTAAAAAGTGCTGCCTTTATTTAAAATAGTCACAGGTGACAGCTCTATTATTTTTGCACGTTCAGATGCAGCCACAGCTGTTTTTATGTATCTCAGCTGCATACACACCCATTTGTTGTAATTATTAGTTTCTGATGTAGCTGAAGATACATATCTCGAATGCCTATCGAGGCTAAATTAAATTAAGGAAATCGTACTTTTCACCTTCGCCCCCTTTGGTCCTGCTTTGCTGCAGGAAATTGCCACAACCTAAAACTTTGAGCCTCATTTCATCTCCCCCCAACTAGAAGTGATTTCCAAAGTTGTCCTAGATTCCTGATCTATTCCAATTTAATAGTTACTGACATTTTTTCCCTGTATATTTAACACACTACAAGCAATTACCATGTGGCAATTATGAATTTAAAAATAAAAAAAACACAATTATTGGTTGATCTCCTGCTACTACTGATTAAACATTTTTAGGCCTTTGAAGAATAAAAAAGTGAATTCAGTCTGCCCTCTGCTTTCTAAAAATCGCCTTTTTGCTCTTAAAAATGCATGTACAGCTTTTTTCATATAAAAATAATTTCAAGTTTCTTCTATACACAATATTTTCAGCTATTTTTGATTTCAGGAAGTATGAAAAATTATGTATACACAAAAGAATTGTGGCATGACCCGTTTGAACTCTGTCTCAGTGACAGTTTTGGATTGTAGATCTCACTTTGTTTTGCTTATTTCTGTTTGTTGTTCCACCTGTGGTCCATTCACGGTATTTGATGTGTTGCAAATCAATGGAATAATGGCTTTCCCACCGGTAATGTAAGAAGAAACATGGAGGAACTAAGTAAGGGTCTAGGAAATTTGGGAGAGAGGAAAAGAGACATAATTAATGAGGAGAGGGATCAAGAAGATTAGCAGGATTTTTAAGAGGGAATTTGATTTGCAAGGTACACAGAACATGGCACACAAAATTGTAAGAAAAACAAATTTTTCTTTAACATTTATATAAAGATTCCTTTTGGAAAATATAACAAATTTGGTTGCAGAGTGGTCTGGGGTTGATTTGCTTTTAAATTGGAAAAACACAGTTTTGTTTTTTTTTAATTTGAAATAAGAGCTGATATGCAATATTGTAGGGGAGTTGGTTGACTTTTTAGTCAGAATAGTGGCTTTTACAACCATGGTGACAACATTAACTGTGGATCCTCTTGACGTCTTCGTAAGTTCATTAATGCTGGGGGAAAATATGCATAGCAACTAATCTACCAATATTTGAGAGAATTAGGCAACCTCTCAAAAATGTAGGAAAGAAAATGTAAGTCAACAAGCTTACACAATGTAAAAATCATGAATAGGCAGGTAAAAAATAATAGAAATTGATTTTTTTCTGTTCAGTAAAGACCATGAAAAGAGAAATATTATAATTTTAACGTGAGTGCTCTAGAATACTGGGTTTGTTTTTTTAATTGATTAACATGATTTTAAAAAATTATCATGAATTAAAAAATATTTTCTCCATTACTTTGAGTTATCACTTTAAACATAGGTAATATCAAGATATGTTTCTGAAAGGTATATTTAATTATGACCACTAAAGAGCACCCATGAAATGGAAGTGTTAACAGCAATGTTCTGTTGTAGGAAGATAATCATATTGGTTATGTCTGCTTTATAGTAATGTTATTGTTGATTGATTTGCCTTTTCTTAAGTCTTTTTGGTCTTTTCTTCTATTTGTTCTAAGAGACCCTGTTCAAAGGGACATTTTATTTTCCTTTATACAACAGTATTTGCCTGACATTTACTCTCCTCTAATAAATAATATTAAACTCTAGTCCTAATACATTTACTTACCTAAGGAAATTGGCCTTGTGATGGACCCCTGGAGGTGAGATGCATTTCTGGATGAGGTTCTGTTGAGAGTTTGAGCATTTGTTCAGCTACTAAGTCACTGCCACCACCTCGTTAGCTAAACATACTATGTGCTCATTCCTTCATCAGTAAATTTTGGTTGGGACACATGACAGGTGATAATAGAGGTTATTAGCTGCAATGCTTATTAAAATATTTGAAGATATACTTTAACACATTTTAATAATTATTGAGAATATCCCTTAATAACAGTAGCTCTTCTAAATGAAAGCTTTTAAAATTGCATGTAAGTCAAAACAAAGCATTATTTGTTATTCAACTTTATATAAAAGCTGTCCAGTGATTTCAAATATGTACTAACATTTAATTTCAATTCAAAATAAGTATTTTTACGTTTTTGTAAACTGATTAAATCACGTTATTGAATTCTATCCCTTTATAATGAATAAGGGAATGAACTCAAGTTGTTTCTATTCTATTAGCCTTTACTTTTCCCTTCCCCCAATTAACCCCAAGCAAAAATGTATTGACTTTGACCTGAGAAGAGATACATCAATTTTGTTATTTATTTTGCCTCTACTCCTATTTCCCATACATATATGGGATATATATATCAGCACAAATTAGCAAGCCTACCAATTTCTTACTCTTGGAGCCAGTCTGATCTTCTAACTCTTGAAATAAACTACCATGCAGCAAGGATGATTGTTCAAATTAGAGCTTAGGGTTGATCATAATGTCTTCATTTTAGTATCCCCTTTAGGTTGACATTATTTATTAAAAAGGTAGTTTTCAGTCTGATTTATGGGGCATTATTGATAGTAAGTCTACTTGATACATTGCACATACCTTTCTTCTGCCAAAATGAAGTGTTTACAAAAATGTATTTGACCAAATACTTTATGGTAAACATCACAGTCTGAAAGGGAACTATCTTTGAAAGGATTAAAGCCTCCAGATAGATACAAATATGATTTTTTTAAAGTAGACACATGTTAAATCATGGAACAGCAAAGGGGATACTTTATGGAAATGAACTCACAAGATAATAACTTGAATTTGACAAGGTGATAATTAAAGTCCCCAGATAGATTTCTTCCACATCTGTATGCCTTTCAGTAAAGTTGGTTAGCATATTAACTACTGCTGGAGAATACAGAAAATATTCATGGGATGTAAAACTGCAAATTATTATTCATTTCAATTTGTATAATAAGTGTAACAAAATGCAGTGCATACAGTATTACACAAGAGGTACCAAACTCTGTTATAGACATTTTTAGAGCAAACGCAGGATCCTTATATGACCGTTTTTGTCTTCAAATATTCAAGACATTTAAGTATGGATTACCACTTTTTGCAGTTTAAAACAAATTTTGTATATCTTCAATGCTTTCTAGGGCTAACAAATTCTTACTTCGAATGACTAGAGTCATTTTTAAATATTATGTACTAGGGTATGTGGATATGAACATATCTATTTATGCACAAATATATGTACACAGCCAAATAAACAAATAATTAGTGTAATCTATATATATTAATATTGTTATATTTTCCTCCAGAGAAAAATTGAGGTTTGGTGACCAGAGAAGAAAGCATCGATGTGTGATTAAAAAAATATATATGTATATATATATATATATATATATCCACTACATTTCTAATTTCAAATAGTGATCCTACATACTAATTCTCTTATTCATAATTGAGTTTGATTGTACATTCATTTTAATTTAGACATTTATATGAGAAAGCATGTTTAATATGATGATAAGAAACTGTACGAAATTTTGGGAAAGAACTGTTAAGTGTGCCCACACACTGTGGGCATTAAATGTCACACTTGAGAATGTCCCTGGTCCTAGCTGATCTATAACAGGAATATTTTCTGTCATATGGAGTTTAAAGATAAGAAATGAATCACCATGCAGAGAGATGTGCTATCACATCCCATCTATGGAAAAAACAAATGAAAAAAAAGCATGAGGAAAGACTTTCTGAAGTACAGCATTACCTGCATTTATGATATTTTCATACATAGAAAACAAATATTATTCTCATGGTTTTGAATAAAATTGTCACTTTCAAAATTTGCCGTGGAATATCACAATGGACAATGCAGGGACCCATCAGTCCATAGTCAACGGGTGACCAATTGTGAAAACTGATATTCTCTATTAGGAATATTAGCTAGAGTAGGAGAGAAAAAACAACGTGATTACAAAAAGGAGGATCATTTGAGACCAACTTTGATGTGAAAGTGTGTAGGAATGGGAAAAAAGATACAGAAAACATCTTGACAAGTCCACTTAAGAAACTACTAAGTTGGTGCAAAAGTTATTGCACCAACTAATTACTTTTGCACCAACATAATTGTAAGTTATGCTTGAAGAAACTTAAAAAGAGAGACAGAGAGAGTACACAAGTATAAAAGCAAGTGGAACAAGAAGTGAAAATGACCAAAGAACATATTTGTTGAACATGGGTATTTTGACAAGGGAGAATAGTAATTAAAGTACAATGCCACAATTTGGAGAAGACTGCTCTTGCACACAAGTGAAAGCTCTCATCGGTCCTGTCTGATGCAAATTACATGTACATTGCTGCGCAGGTGTCAGATCGCACATAGCTGGGCTGGCACTGCCTCTGTAAGGAGAGGAATGCAGCACATTCTCCACGGGCGACTGGAAAGTCTGGATTCTGTCATCTAGAAATACACTTTACTTATCCCCTTGGCAAATTAACGGGAAAACAACCTCTTCACTTCTGTGTTTTAGAATTTCTGTTTATGCCTTTTCATTGTTTTATGCAATTTTATTTTTTCATGAGGTCAGGCACAACTAACTGTTGATTTTCACCAAATTACCTTGTTAGTGGCTTGGCTCCACCAAGCAGCCCCTTCCAAGAAAGTTTCCCAAGAAACTACGTATTTCTTCTACTTGGACTCAGCTGTGTACCTATTTCTCTCATCAGCCATTAGAGTGTTCCACTAATATAGTCAAAGGAGAACATCTGGCCTATTATATAAATGAATATTAGTTTTGAAGAAGATGTCTTTGGAGACAGTAGAACAAAATGGATTTTTTTTCCTACATAGGAACTCTTGGTTTTTCCTCACTGCCCGTTGTCATTTTTTCTACCTTACTCAGAACATGATCTTCCCTCAACCGCACCTTTCTCTGACTTTGAGCTGTGCCGTCTTTGTGAAACAAGTGATATGTGATTTATTTTACTGTTTCTCCTTCTAAGTGCCACAAGCAGCATCCTTCAGAGACCATCTGTGCCTCCTGCTGAGTCTCTGCCTTTTCTACCCGGCTAGCTTCCACCAGAGCCCATTCTCAGGTAGATCTGAACCACACATGGAGGAGATTTTAAGAACAAGTCTTGTGACACTTCCTATGCTTTGGGTCCAAAGACTATTGATTTTCTGATTTCCCTGCAAGTGTGTCAGATTCTGGCAAAACTAGCTTGGAGATTACTGAATTTACTGATACTGAATGACATCAGGACTCACTCTTCTCCTTTCATTTTTTTGCTATGAGTGGGAAAAAATATAACTGCATAAGCAATGTACTTTTTTTCTTAATGCGATTTAATCTTTACTAAAATTAACTTTGATAATCATATTTGTAAAAAGTGTTTAATTTTTGTTACTTTTTAATTCTTAGACATTGATTTTTAAAAATCTTAATCATTGCTATTTTCACTCCTGACTTTATCCCCAGTGTCTATATGCATAAACACAAATCTTTCTACTCCTATCTATTTAGCAAAATGTAAATAAAATGTCTTTAATTTATTTCAATTTTGTGTATTTTTTTTAAGTTTACTTGCCTGGGTTGAGCATCTTTTAGTATATATTTCATTGTGTTTTACTGAAAATTTGACTTAAGACTCAGTGTGCTACTGTCAAACTCTCCTTATCATAGTCATGACTATCTCATGTAGTTGAGGTATCACTGAGGGCGTAAGGAGCGACAAACCCTCGGGTAATGCAAATTGGCATAGTACCATCCATCTCATCTTTAACCAGCCTCTCCTAATCTTTGCGGAATTGTCCATTCTAATGCAGTCTTTCTTCATTCTTTTGCCCGTGGCTCCATTAAATGTTTTTGTGTAGGTAGCCTGTCCATTGGAGTAACTGGACTAAGGATGGACTCGTTTCTTAAGAAATCCAGAAAAGCAACAAAAATCTTTCCAGTTACTACTGGAAAATTTCTGCAGTTACACATGTATCATTAGGTTCTCACCTACCATTCCTAGATTCTATCTATCTATTTACCTCTGAGGCTTCTTAGATTAGCCAAACACTTTTGCAGCTCTAGTATTTGCATTGTAGGGCCTTGGCTGAGACTAGATCTCCCAATATTTGGATATATTGAGGACTGGAAGTAAAGAAAGACTGCCACTTCACACCTATGGAAATACTACCTTTTTCCATAGAGGCAGCTTGAATACATGATTAGGAATTAACTGTGACTTTGGTTTAGAGGAAAAAAACCAAAATGGTTATTTGGTTATATAGAAAAGGAAGGGAAGAAGGAAGGAAGGAAGGAAGGAAGGAAGGAAGGAAGGAAGGAAGGAAGGAAGGAAAAGAAAGATCCTTCCCCCCCCCCACCCTCCAGAAACATGGCAGTTTGAGAAAATCAAGAATAAAACATGTCTTATAATTTGTTAAATATTATAAAATATTTTCCTTATTGTTAGTAGAATTCCATCTCTGGTAAGAAATCTGTCAAAGGCACTTCACCAGGAATCTGGCTCTTACAAAATGCAATACAACTGCAGGCAATGGGGAAATGACCATTACTGAAACTCCTTTGGAGAGGGCTTAGCTTAGGAAGTTTTTGAGCAGTTCTACTCGATGACCAGCTTACTATGCTCATTTTTACTTCCTCCTGTAACAGGATGACTGACACGTCTCCTGTTTGTCATGTGACCTTGCAGAGCCTTCAGGAATTTATGTCAATTGCACATTTTCCTTGGCCAGTGGCTCTGGTCTTGGCCATTGACTTGCATTAGTCAACAGAAATGTTGCAGACATAATATGAGCAGAGGCTCTAAGTAAACACGTGTGATTTGGATTGGCCTCCTGTGCTTCTGCCATTTGTCGGAGCAACATTATTCATGCCACCACAGGTCCCCAAATGAGAAGATGCATGCAGCTGATCTAGACTTAAGCCATAGCCTAGAATCACATCCAGCCCATCCCAACAGACCCAGAGTGAGCTGAAAGCTTCCCAGCAGTTTCAAGAGCAGAGAATGGCTGTTGTTGCAAGCCTTTGGGTTTCCTGGTTATGTATAAAGCAGCATTATTCACTAAAAACTTCATAAATACAAAACTTTCTGCATGAATTTCTATTCTGTGCCCTGCAAGTTTTAATTAAAGGCATGTAGAGTGAAAGTCTGATTTTAGCTGAATTTTGGGAGGTAAGGGCCAAGGCTGTATGCAGCCTAGCAGTGGTGCTGTACCATGGGAAGGGACAGCATGTGCCCCCAAAAAAAGTCAGAACAAAAAAACCCACAAAGTTTGAGTGTGGAAAAGTGCTACAGGCTTCTGGAATCAGTTGGCTCACTGAAGGCCAAGCAGCAGCCATGAAAAAGTTGTGGGATATATTAGCATTTTATAGGGATTCTCAGAAATACCTAGGGAGACAAACCCCATAAAAGGCTAGACTTGCTGCCATAATACACAAAGGGACACGGGCCATTGGTATTTAGGCATTAAAGGGAAGCATGACCCACCCCTGAAGGCTGAAAAAGTGTGAGACACCTGGTTTATATTTATATAAATTTTTGCACAGGACAATTCAACCTTCTAAGCACAATGCAAAGTAGCATATACAATCTATTAAGCACCATGCCTCTTAACTCATAATAAATAGAATATAGCAACCCTGCCGCAGGCACTAACATTTATTGAGTTTTTCTATTGACTAGGCTGTGCCAAAATATTTTTCAGGTTTTAACTCATTTACTGATTCCTGAGATAAATTATTTTACTATCTTGATTAAATAACTAAGTAAAGTTTGGTTTAGAAGTGTTTAGTAGTGACACCAAAATCCAGCAGCAGAAAATGACTGTAATTTCCTACATAACAATCTTTTGATAGTTTTTCTTTATCCCCTCTCCTTAAATCTGTGACTAACACATTATACTTCCTTAAAATAAGGTGGGAGCCAGCATTTATAAAATATATACATAAAGAGAAAACTAACATATATATTAAGGAGAGGTGGAGAAAAAAAGATTATATATAATCATTTATTTTTATGTCCATTTATGTAATTTATCTATGTATATAAATGACTTACAATAAAAATTAGTGTATTCCTAGAAATAATAGACAACAGGGAATTGTATTCTTGGGGTGAAGTCTATAATGTTTAGATGGAATAGTTGTATGAATAACATTTTTGAGTATATTAGCTTATCTTCAAAATGTGCTTGGTCTTGTCATTTAGATTATATTATATCCATGTATATAAAGAATAATGATATTAATATACTCTTACTGCTAAATTTATACATTACTAAAAATAAAAAGTGTCATATATTTGAGCCTGAGGACTTATTTGAAAGTCTTACATGAAGAATATTAGAAACATAGGGAATACGTATCTTGAGGATGAAATCTGTATAATTTCTACTTCAGCAAATATTGAAAAGCACTCTGATATGTCATCTATAGCCTAATAATGCTGATCATATGAAAACTGGATCAACTTGCAAATGCATTACATGTAGTAATATTAGTTTACTTCAATTATCTTTCCTAACTCTCGCCTTGAAAGTACTCCACTCATTAAATTATTCATATATATATATATATATATATATCTAGAGAGAGAGAGAGAGAGAGCAAGAGAGAGAGAGAGAGAGAGACAGGATCTAGCTTTGTTGCCCAGGCTGGAGTACAGTGGCACAACCTTGGCTCACTGAAACCTCCCCCTCCTGGGTTCAAGCAATTCTTCTGCCTCAGCCGCCCCAGTACCTCAGATTACAGGCATCTAACACCACACCAGGCTAATTTTTTGTATTTTTAGTAGAGACGGGGTTTCAACATGTTGGCCATGCTAGTCTTGAACTAGGGACATCAAGTGATCCGCCCTCCTTGGCCTCTCAAAGTGCTGAGATTACAGGCATGAGCCAAGGTGCCCGGCCTATTCTTGTATTTTGGGTATCTTTTTTTTTTTTGAGTAGTCATACAGAATTATAAAGTGATTCACACCCTCTTATTCTAAATGTGTTCAGTCTAAATGCAAAAGTTTTGGTACAGATTAATTCTGTATATTTTTATTTAATTTTAAGAGTGGAGAGATATTAGCTAATAAAATTAGCTTTGGAAATAAAAAGAACAGATATGGTTATAGTTCCTTTCCCCAAATGTTTTAAACTTACAAAAGCAATTAAGAAGCAGTATCACAAGATTTTTTTTTTTTTTTTTTTTTTTTTTCTTGAGACGGAGTCTCGCTCTGTCGCCCAGGCTGGAGTGTGCAGTGGCGCAATCTCGGCTCACTGCAAGCTCCGCCTCCCGGGTTCACGCCATTCTCCTGCCTCAGCCTCTCCGAGTAGCTGGGACTACAGGCGCCCGCCACCACACCCGGCTAATTTTTTTTTTTGTATTTTTTAGTAGAGACGAGGTTTCACTGCGGTCTCGATCTCCTGACCTCGTGATCCGCCCGCCTCGGCCTCCCAAAGTGCTGGGATTACAAGCGTGAGCCACCGCGCCCGGCCCAGTATCACAAGATTTAAAGGTTTTAAGGATATTATTTTGTTCCCTAACAGACTACACAACGTCAATAGTTAAAGTTTACTAAAAATCCAGAAGTTGCCACATTAGGCTGAACTCACATTTATTATTTCTGTTATTAGCCTACCTTATATTTATTATAGGAGGAATGACTCTCTTTACAACCATTTAATATGACAAATGATATATTACATTTTGATTTAATGGCAACTTTATGCTTTATCTAAAAGGTGGTGTTATTTTTGTGTGTGAATTGATCTATGTTCCAATAAAACTTTCAACATAGGTAAGGCTCTGTATGTATGTTACGTTCTTTCTATATCTCTGGATTATATGGATTTACATACTTGTATACCAGTACATATGTACATATGTTTAAGTATAATATACATGTCTGAGTATAATATATTCTTATTATTCTTACTGTACAAACTGTGCATATGCGTATCCATATTGCATACAGCTATGTAGATAGACTCTGACAGCACAGAGTAATTTTAAACTTAAGGTTGAATAGCTCTTAAGTACTGATATATATATGTGTCCAATATTATGATTCCACCATTGCTAATGCACACAAAAAAACTACCACTTTATTTTTTACATATATAATTATATTTCTGATAAAATTATTGTTTATTCAGAAACCTAATATCGACCATTAATGTTCCAGTTTTAGAAAACAAAAACTCCTAAGAGAATGAATAGAAATTATCTTAAGGAATTATAAAGAACCATCTCAGAATTTTACTCTGTTACTGCAAAATCTCATGCAAAGATAGCCCAGTATGGTATGTGAGCGTCTCTTCTTCTAAAGCTCATGAAACTGCTCTCCGATTCCTCTAGTGTTGACAGAGAATCTGGAGTTCGGTACTCCATTTCATTCCTGGACATTTAGCCCATTATTCTTGTATCCATATTTCATATTTTCCTTTCATAGGGGATAATTGTAAGTTAAAGGTGAATTTGTCGACTCAAACCTTATATGGAATCGTAGATCAACCTAAAGATTTCCTAAGAATATACCTACATATTGAATACTTGCTTTGTTAAAGCTGCTTAACAACAACAGAAAAAAACAAGCAAACAAAAACTCAAAAACGATACAAAACAAAACGAAAACCTGATGACCCAAACTTGTAAAATGTATTTTCTTGGTTAGTTATTTAAATAACAAATATGAGGAAGAAAGGCATTATAGTGAATCTGCTTTAAATTACATAGGAGAGAGTCTTATGTAAACTAATGATAATGAATATGTTCGGAGGGTTTGTATGTGGAGGGCTTTGTGTTAAGCACTGTGAATTCTTCATTTCATTTAAACGCCACCTTAGACTCTACAAAGCTAAGAGAGATTATGACAGTTGTCCAAGATTACACAATGAGAAAGTAAGAGATAGAAGTGGAACTTGATCACAGGAAGTCACCTGTAAAGACTCAACATTTGACCATGGTCTCTAACGTGTTGATTTTGAGCTAGCAGCATGTGAATTTATTCCTATCAGGATAAATGAAATGCAAGTAACTTATTTAACTTGAGTCTCAGATACATCCAAATAAAAATAAATGCTCTCATTTATAGCATTACATTCTTAGTACTAAGTAAGCTATCTATAATGATACAATTCCATTAAGGCAGAAGACTTCATTTCTTATCTACACGACATTTCATTCTTTTCTTTCTATTTGTTTTTTCTAGAAGAATTAATTGAAATTCATCCCAAGATGAGGCATCTTTGCTGACGTGAGATATGCAAATCATCTGTGTTGTTTGACAGTCACAGGCAGATTAATCATATCACTAACAAAAGTCAGTTGTTAAAACTTGAAGCACATTTAATAAAAAGAGAGATTCTCCCAAATGGCATTTTATCACTTACTGACCAGATAGTTGCAAATACAATCCTATCACCTAAAAACAAGGAAACAAAACAATAATAAGAAAACTTTTTTTAATTTTTAATAGAAAGTCAGTTTTGCTTCTGAGTAGGTACTTTAAAATAAACTTATGAGTTCTTTTAACTTTTTTGCTTTACCTTACTAGACACTGAGTTACTATTTTTTGAAGGAAAGTGAATTATAAATCAGAAATTATTTTCTCTTTGTGTTAATAACCTTAGAAAGGACATAAGAAATACATATTTCCAGAGGAATTTATAAAAAAAATAAAAGTAATACTTCAATTATTAGTATTCTCCCTAAAACTACAGTTGGAAATCATAAAAGTAGGGAAGGGTCAATCAATAGTATTGATTGAAAATGTAATGTTACATGTATCACAGATACGTAAATCCATAAATCCATAACAATGGCAAAGGGAGATATCATTACTATTTGAAATAAATTAATATACTTGAATATTTTCCCACCTAAATTCACTAACTATTCAAAAAACTTCACAGGACTTTTGAATTTCCATTGTTTGTTTTACTGATTATGATAGCTCACAGAGCAGTATGTGTAACTTTCAATAATAATTTAGTGATGAAATATTACCAAACAAGAGGAGAGGATTTTGATTACCTATGGTATTAGTTTCTATCACTGTGTAACAAATCTTCATAAAAATATAATTTTATAAAACATATTACCATGTGTTATCAGCTGGGTCCCAGGCACAGAGTCCGTCAGAGTCCAGTGAAGATGTTGGCCAGACTACATTGTCGTCAGAAGGATTGGCTGGGAAGAATCTGCCTCCAAACTCATTCAGCTTTGGTAGAAGTTATTTCCTTGTGGTTGCATGACTGGTCTTTTTGCTGGTTGTAGTTGCAGGTCCACATTCGTTCTAGAGGCTGCCTGCAGTCCTTAGAGGCCACTGATACTTCCTTGCCATGAGGACTTTTCCAACATGGCTGCTTACTTCTTCAAGCCTGTAAGGAGATCTGGTCTCAGTTGGCCAAGTCTTGTGTAAGGTAACCTCATCACCGGAGTCACGTCTCATCACCTTTCCCAAGTTCCATTGGTTAGAAGTCCCAGCTCCTGCCCACATTCAAGGGAAAGGGGTTATACAAATGTGTGACCACCAAGAAGTCAAGATTATGTGGGTCACTTAGGGTCTATCTGCCACAACTACATATTTGGATATAATTTCAAAGAAAGACTGTGAAAAAGCATACAGAATTGTGGGAATTGCCTGAGAATTGAGGATGTTTATCCACAATATTAAGGCTTACATTAAACAAGTCTAGCTTACTGAGAAAGTTTTAAAAAATGGGTTTATATGACTTTACTTATTGGGAAAAGCTATCTGACTTGTCTTTGAGGGGAAAAATAATAAGAAAATACAGATATAAAATACTCTCTCTGCAAAACAATTCCTGGAATATGATCTAACAGAAAAGCCCAGCAGACCTGATTCAAACCTGATGTGAACACAGAATGCTTTGAAATGAGTAAATTTAATTATTAAACCTAATTTTTCAGATGAGGAAACTGAAACACTGGGGTTAAGTATTTTTTGCAGAGTCACACAGCTAAAGAATTTTGGAGCAGGAATTCAAATTCAGGCAGCTGGCTTCAGACCTCATGCTATTAAACCTGACACTAAACTTGACATCCGTCTTACATGCACATGTTACTCTCTCTACCAGGAAAATAAGCATTTATAAAACCCAGCTCGGATACTACTTCCAACCAACAAATTTCCTGGACACACTAAGTAATAGAGTTAATCACACCGTCTTGTAAGTACTACCCACAGTATCCGGGCTCTACCACATTGTAATGCAATAGGTGTGTTCACACTGTTTGTCTCTCCTGGTGAATAGTTAATTCATCAGAGCATGACTGTGCTGTGTGTCCCATTATCCTTAGTAAATGATGTAGTGCCTTGTGCATAGAAAGAAATTAATCTTGATGCCTTTCAAGTTCTACCCCAAACAGTCAAGCCATGTTGATTGAAAAGTAGCTTCTCAGTTTGAGAGATTATCATCACAGTATTTGAAACGAGCTTGTATCCTTGGGGACTCCATATTGAGGACATTTTCTTCATAGGGTTCTAAGGCCTAATGACTTGGCCTGATCCTAACCTAATCCTTTAGAAGGCTAGAGAATAAAATTAAATATGTTTTTCACTTTTCCATTGGAGTAAAGCAGGGTTTTATTGTGCTTCTTGAATCATTGTCACACTAGTAATCTCTTCAAAAGCGAATTTGTTCTGGAAAATAATGGGTTAGAGGCCTCTGTGGAGGAATACAATAGTGGAATATTTTGAAATAATTGTAAAGCAAAACAGATAATTGTGTTTTCAAGCTCTTTGAAATATATACGTAAGATGTTATGTGCCTGAGGTTGAACGAAAAGATAAATAGTTATAGTCATTACCCAATAATGTACCAATTATAAATAGCATCGTGTGTACACGTCCTCTATTATAAAATCAGAACGGGATGAAAAAGATTATAATCACGTCAATAATTTGATTTGCTTCATTCGTCTTTTGAGTTATCTTTTCATAAAATTAGATACTGTGTTATTTCCTTCTGGAAAGTAGAATGGTGCATGTGAGGAGAATGTTTTCATGTTAATCAATGCTGACAAGAATATTACGCTTAAAAAAAAAACAGAAGGCAGGCAGGTTGGGGGTTGGAGGAGAGACAAATGAAGAAGACCAGATTGAAATTATTAGTTGCCAGAAATGTATCTATTGACTTTTTACGTTTTTAGAAGTACCTCTGTCAGCTTCCCAAAATACAGCTGTTTATAGTGATTGATAAGTTCCCGTGCTTTTAAGCTTATTCACATCCATTAGTTCTGCCTTTTTCCACTGTTAAAAATCTGAAGCTGTCAGATTGAAGTAGCATGATCAGCTAATGTTCCTGCCAGATTCAAAGCATGTCCCCAGGGGTGGCAAAAGTATTCTAAATCTCAAAGAAATGGCTTTTTAAATGTTGCCTGTTGACATTGGTCACTCCATTTGCTGTATCAGAAATGTTGAAATAAATATCAGGCAATTATAGAAACAGGACTTTGATGATCAATTTTCTATAAATATTTTACATTTAGCCCAAACAAAAGAAGGTATTTGGAATTCACTATTTTATATAAGACTTTTATTTTAAAATAGTATGTAGTATATGTTCAAAATTGGTTAATTAATTTTCTAGTTTTCACTTCAAGTAATGATTATTTACTTTATTCCCTCTAGCATTTGATTATTTTCTTGCAAACTGTTTTTTTTCTTTTTTTCTTTTTCCTGTAATAGTTTTAGAGTTTCTGCCTTAACACATTTAGGTATATTTTGTAAGAACAAAGGGAAAAGGTATCAGGGAGAGAAAATGATTTCTAAAATGTAAATTCCAAAGACAGGGAATGTTAAAAGTGTTTGCCAGTCCTGTCGCTTACAGAGCACAGAACTCAGATGCTCTTATAAAGATACAGGATAAATCACATCATTTCCTCTCCATCATCAGAATATTATTATATGAATTAGATCACTTTTTTAAAAAAGAACATGGCCTTAGTACAGAACAACAGCAAAAGCCTGGGGAAGGAGAGGAGTCACCATGAGGAGCAGAAGCCAGTCCATTTACTGATGTGGTTCGTGTGCAAAATAATTGGTAAATAATTGCATATATGTGAGACTCCGGGTATTTTCAAAATCAGCTGGCAAAATTGTGTTACTCCCTACCCTCTGCTGGCTTTCACGGGTTCTCTGTTCTCTCTCCTTCTCCTCCATTCTCCTCTTACCCTAATTCCTGACCACTGTCATCCAATACTCTAAGGTTTTAGGATTTGGACGATTAAGGTTACCCATGGAATTATTTGGAAATGTAGAACTGTAATGGAGAGGGGAGACAATGAAGACATAGAAGCTGAATGAAAATAGACAATACCGAGGGCAGGTACTGTGGCTCATGCCTGTAATCTCAGCACTATGGGATGCTGAAGTAGGCAGATCACTGGAGGTCACGAGTTTGAGACCAGCTGGGCCAACATGGTGATACCTCGTCTTTACTAAAAATACAAAAATTATCCAGGCTTGGTTGTGGGTGCCTGTAATCCCAGCTACTCGGGAGGCTGGGGCAGGAGAATCGCTTGAACCTGGGAGGTAGAGTTTGCAGTGAGCCGAGATCGTGCCATTGCACTCCAGCCCGGGCAACAAGAGTGAAACTCTGTCTCAAAAGAAAAAAAAAAAGAAAGAAAGAAAATAGTCGATACTGAGACTTGGAAACTGAGAGCATTCATGAATGCTGCGTCCAAAGAATATTTTGGACTATGTCTTATTCATTATACAAATCAAGCAAATAAGCACACTCTGTTGTTCACATATGACACTATATAGGTCAATGGGGTGAGAGAGCCACCCAGAAATAGACATGCAATTTTGTTATCAGATATTCTGGAGAGGTTTCTCTGAGGCAGTGGCATCTGAAGAATATACAGATGTTAACCAAATGAAGCAGGTGGGTTTGGGGAAAAAAGTATTCCAAGGAGAGGTGACAGCGTGTGGGACAACTAAGGAGCAAGGGTGACTAGAATACTTTGATGAAGTGAAAAAAACACTCCAATGAGTGAGTGCATGTGAAGAAAAGGGTGGAGAGCAGATTATTGAGGTCCATTTAGATCATGTTTTAGATCCTGGACAGCATCCTTAAAATAATAAGGAGCCACTAAAAGTTTGAAGAACGGCAATGAAATGTTCCAATTTGTGTTTTTACTAGACCACTCTGACTTCTGCCTGGAGTAGCATGTAAAGGGACTAAGCACGATACCAGGTGGCACATAGGAGCTTAAGTGGCTCTTGTTGAAATCAGGCGATGGGGATGGGAGTGGATTTGTTTCCTAGGCCGCTACAACAGAGTACTGTGAATGGAGAAATCTATTCTCTCCCAGTTTGGGATGGAGGTTTCAGCAGGACATGCTCTCTCTAAAGGCTTTAGGGGAAAATCTGTTCAATGTCCTTCTCTTAGCTTCCAGTGTTGCTTGCAATCCATGGAGCTCCTTGCTTGTTGGACATATCACTACATCATCATGGTGTTCTTCCTGTATGTCTTCATCTTCTCTTCTCCGTGTATGTCTGCCTCTGTGCCTCTTCTCCTCTTCTAACAAGGACCCCAGTCATAATGGAATAGAGCCACTCTAATGACCTCATTTTAACTGATTACATCTGCAAATATCCTATTTCTAAATAAGGTCATATTCATAGGTATTGCAGATTAGGACTGAAATATATCTTTCTTGGGGATATAGTTTAACCCCAAACAGGGGATTATTGAAAGGAAGTGAGATGAGGGGTAGTGGAAAGAAACCATGTAAAGGTTTTAAAATATATTTTTGGTGGTAGACTCAACAGGACTTCATGATTAAGTCTGAGTTTAGGGATGGAAGCAGAGTCGTGGTTGATTTCCAGGTTTCTTCCAGGTGATGATGCTATTTGTTGAGACACAAAATCCAACGGATCAAGCAAGTGGTGGGTTGAGCATGGGTTCATTTTTTGACATGCCAAGTTTGATCTGTCTGTGAAATTTTTATGTGGAGCTGTAGATTTGGTGGTTAAAAATGCCTTTGGAATTCAAATGAGAGATTTGAGTTGGAGAGGTAAGTGTGGGAGTCATTTCTATTCAAATTATAATCAAAGCTATGCAAGTAGATAACTTTCCTCAACCAGATGATGTTTAGTCAGAAAAGCAGAAATCCTGACATCAACATTAAACATTTTAAAGGACAATGTGGACTATTTCAGACTAATATGAACAAAAAGGACCAGGCTAACCCTGCCATAAGAAAAAACAAACCATCAAGAAACAGACAGGACATTTGAAACGATGGTTTTAGAGACAAAACCGTCAGGCAGCCAAGGACAGAAAAATAAGCAAATACATTGAGCCCAACAATTGCCCGAGATCACCTAAGTTCAGGTAAAAGACAAGATTGTCTGCTTTCAATATTTCTATTTAGCTTGATATTGAAATTTTCATTCATAGTAGTAAGGCAGGAATAAATAAAAGACATCCAAATTGGATAGGAAGAAATAAACTGGTTTTATCTGTAGACAATATCATAAACTATATAAATAACTATGAAACATATAAAAAGGTATAAGAGCTAATGTATGATTTTGGTGACGTTTCAAAATTCAAATTTAATATATAACATTAAAATCACTTGATACAAGAGCAAAGAACAATATGAAATTGAATTTTAAAAAATGGTACTTATAATAGCAAAAAAATATAAAATACTTCTAGATAAATCTGACAAAATTTGTGAAAGTTTCACACAGTTAAAAATAGAAAACACTAAGGAAAAATTAATGATTACCTAAATAAATGCAGAAAGATAACATTTTTAATGGGTTGGAAGACAGTATTCTTAAGATGTCAGCTGTCCCCAAATTCATCTATAGCTTCCATGTAATCCCAGCAAGCTACATTGTAGAAATTGACAAGCTGAATTTAAAATTCCTATGTAAATGCAAAAGAATTATTATAGCTGTTAACACTTTTCTAAAAGAACAAAACTGGGAGTAAGTATATTTTTAAGACAGGTGTTAGTATTAAGATAGACAAATCAATAGGATAAAATAGAAAGTAAAAAAAAAATAGACTCATACATATATGGACAACTGATTTTGGCCAAGGGGCAAAGGAAACTTGTTTGGAGAATAGTAATATCATATTTTCAACAAATGATGTTGGAACATCTGGGTATTCATTACAAAACAGTTAATCCTTGATCCATATTTAAAATTTAACTCAAGTTGGATTATAGATGTTAGTGTAAAATCTTAAACTATAAAACTCATGGAAGAAAACATATGAGACTATCTATGTCAATTACCGTTAAGTAAAGATGTATTAGATGCGACAGAACAAAACATGATCCATGCAAGAATAAATGTGATAAATTGGACTTCATCAAAATTAAACAATCACAACAACAAAAAATAACAAAGAAATGAAAAAGAGCTTCTGCTCTTTAAAAGTCATTATTAAGAGAATTAAAAGACAATTCTCCATGGTACACAAGAAAAGATTTACAAAGGATATATCTAATGTAAGATTTGTATCCAGGAAGTATAAAGAAACCTCAATACTCAATAAGAGAAAAAAATGAAATAAAAAATGAGCAAAAGCTTCAGCAGACTACTGAAAAAAAGTGGGTAGAGAATATGCATACGAAAAGACGCTCAATATCATTAGTCATTAGGAAAATGCAAATGAAAGCATAATGAGATAGCACTGCACACTTTTTTAAAATTCTAAAACTAAAAATGCTGACCATACCAAGTGTTGGTGAGAATATGGAGAAACTAGAACACTCATATCCTGTCTGTAGGAATGGAAAATGGTCAAATTACTTTGAAAAACAATGATGAAGCAGATTCCTTAAATAAAGGGTGATCTATCCAACTACTATTAGATCTATTCAATGGATCTAGGTATTTACCCATGGAAGTAAAAGCATATGTTCATTATAAGACTTCTACACAAATTATCACATCTTTACTTACAGCAGCTGGAACCTGGAAACAACTTTAATGCCCGTCAACAGAGGAATGGACGGATAAAGAAACTGTGATGCAGTGGAATATGACTCAACAAAGATGAGCCTAAAAATGATTATACTGTGTAAAAGAATCCAAACAAAATAGAGCAAACACTGTGCCATCCTGTTTATACCTTACTCCAGTAGATGCAAACTAATACACAATGACAAAAATTACTTATTTGAGAACCGGGGAGAGGAAGGAGAGGGAAAGGGGTAGCTAAAGAAAAGAGGAGAGATTAAAAGGAGCATAAGAAAACTTCAGAGAGTAATAGGTTTGTGGTAAACATTACTGTGGTAATGTTTTTAGGGTATATTCACATGTAAAAACTTATCCAATTATACATTTTAAATATGTACAGTTTAGTGTGTCAGTTATGCCTCTGTAAAGTTGATTTAAAAAAAAATTCCTATTTCCAATTTCACAATTTCATTTGAACTCTTAAAAACTGGCCGGGCGCAGTGGCTCATGCCTGTAATCCCAACACTTTGAGGGGCCGAAGCAGGCAGATCACGAGGTTAGGAGTTTGACACCAGCCTGAACAACACGGTGAAACCCTGTCTCTACTAAAAATACAAAAAGTAGCCAGATTTGGTGGTGGGCACCTGTAATTCCAATTACTGAGGAGGCTGAGGCAGGAGAATCTCTTGTACCTGGGAGGCGGAGATTGCAGTGAGCCATGATCACGCCACTGCACTGCAGCCTGGGTGACAGAGTGAGACTCCATCTCAAAAAAAAAAAAAAAAGTACACCAAGATCAAAGCAGAGGAGCTGGCAAAAGAGACTGAGAAAAATAGCAGAGTGATAGAGAATAAGAAATGAGAGCTCCCACAGAAGCTAAGAGTAGGAACCACACAGTCCTTCCTCATGCTACTTAGAAGTTAAAAAAAAAATGAGAATTAAAAAATGCCATTCAATTCAGAAGTAACATTATGGACTAATGAAAAAGAATTTAGTTAAATAAGGCATGAGACAAAAGAAAGTAGGTTGACTGAGAAATGATGAAATAGAGGTAGCAAGTAATATGGTTTGGCTGAGTCCCTACCCATATCTCATCTTGAATTGTAGTTTCCACAATCCCCACGTGTCATGGGAGGGAACCAGTGGGAGGTAATTGAATCATGGAGGCAGGTCTTTCCTGTGCTGTTCTCATGATAGTGAATAAGTCTCATGAGATCTGATGGTTTTATAAAGGGGAATTTTTCTCTGCAGGCTCTCTCTCTTGACCACTGCCATATAAGTCCCTTTGCTCTTCCTTCATCTTCTGCCATAATTGTAAGGCCTTCCCAGCCATGTGGAAATGTGAGTCAATTAAATCTCTTTCCTTTGTCTCAGGTATGTCTTTAATAGCAGCGTGAGAACAGACTAATACAGCAAGTATAAAAAGTATTAAAGGTTTCTCTTCTAAAGGAAGAGAGGAGAGTAGAGAGAGAGATTGTTAGCTGAAGGGTGAAGGATTCTTGTCATTAAGGTGTCAGAGCCTAGAACATATTTAAATACTGATGAGAAGGATACAAGAGAGAGAGAAAATTTGAATCAGTAGTTTGTTACCACTAACACAGAAAAGGATGAGATCCAGAGATTTGGTAGAGGAATGAGTTTTCCTCATTGGAGAGATAAGAGCAGATGGGGTTGAATGCTGGATCCTAAGGGTGGGATATTAAGGGAGTCTGTTTTTTATGGCTTTTATTTTCTCTTCGATCTTGGCAGAAACGATGTCTGCCAAGATTTAAGGGTTTGGACAGGAGGATCAGAGTTGTAATGAATAAAAACATATATGAAATAGCCACTTCAGAGAGTGGGACAGACAGTATGTGTTTTAGTTTAGACCAGAGTCCCTGGAGTTACAGGGGTTTGAATTCAAATTCTAGCTCCTCCATTCACCTGTGGTACCGTGAACAACCAACAGAACCAAGTTAAGACCCCAAATCTTCTTTAAAGTGGGATGATAATGCCATGTTCACCATAGACTTCTTGGGAGTAATAAATGAAATACATTAGTTCAACTATTTTCACAGGTCCTGACACTGGGTTTTGAATAAATTGTGCCCAAGACTATTGCTATTATAAAGCAAAATGAAAAAACACAATGGCCCTATTAATATGTTTCCAAGGAGTTCAATACTAAGAAGAGTATTGTTCGAAATGGAGATCCACATTACTAGGTTAACATGTGGAGATCTTGCTCAAAGAGGAGGCTGGTTTAGATGCTGTGATAATTTTAGATGTCAAATGGACTGGATTATGGAAATACCTAGAGAACTGGTAAAGCATGATTTTTGGTGTTTCTGTGAGGATGTTTCCAGAAGACTTTGCCATCTGCGTCAGTGGACTGAGTGAGGAAGATCCCTCCTTACCGTGGGCAGGTGCCGTCTCATCAGCTGATGGCCCAGATGGAATAAAGTAGAGGAAGGAATGTGTGTGTTTCTCCTTCTTAGGGCTGGAACTTACTGTTCATTCCCTGCCCTTGGACAACAGAACTCTACTTTTTGGACTCTAGGACTTACGCTAGCACCCCACTTCCCATAGCTGAGTTCTTACTCCTTAGATGTTGGTCTGAGAGTTACACCATTGGCTTCCAGGGCCACACTACTCCATGCCAGGATCTCCAGCTTGCAGATGGCTTGTCTGGAGGCTTTTCAATCTCTATAATCACATGAGCCAATTCTCCTAACAAATGCTATGTATCTACCTGTCTGTCTGTCTATCTATCTATCTATCTATCTATCTATCTATCTATCTATCTATCTATCTAATCTACCTATCCATCCATCCATGTATCTATCATCTATATCTATCCTATTGGTTCTATCTCTCTGAAGAACCCTAATACAAATGCCAGCGAACCAAAACCAAGTGGCAAATGTCTACCATTGACATTCCTCTCCTTCCTTAATGACTCTTAGGAACCAAAAACACATGTAAAATTCCATGTAATACACAAGCCAGAAAAGGTAAAATATTGTATCTGCTAGTTCACATAGCTCATTTCACTACCACAATCTACCATTATTCAAATACTGATTTAGAAAATGACAGCCTCCAAAAGACTAAAATCATCCATTTTTATTTAGAAGGAAAAGAAATGAAATTTTAATGACAGGGAATTTTAATCTTACTATTTCAATTTATAAATGTGACTGGCTGAAAATTGTTATGTACTAAAATGAGAAATACTATGTGTTATTAAATATTTTGTCATTGAAAAATGACCTATTCTGACTTATTTTATTTTCGGGGTACTTATAAATAAAGGAGTTTATAAAGGCTTCTGCTAAAGAAGACATCAGAGAAAATGTCTTCCAACTGATTTATCTTGCTTTATTTCTGAGCATCTTGACTCCAACTGTATTGCAATTAAAAATAATTTTTTTAAGTGGCAGAGACTCTGATTTGTCCTATGCCCCTTCTTCTAAATTCCAAGAGTCTATATGAACTCTTTCTATGAGTTTCTTAAAATTCACGAAAGTAGTCTCTACTGGTTTAAATGATGTCCCCTCAAAAGTTATGTCATTTCCAGAACCCCAGAATATGCCCTTATTTGGAAATAGGGTCATTGTGGATGTACTTAGTTAGGATGAGATAATACTAGAGTAGAGTGGGCTATACATCCAATATTGCTGATGTCTTTCTAGAAAGAGGAGCAGAGCCACAGGGAATGGTGACCATGTGAAGACAGAGGTAGAGATTGACTGATGTGCCTGCCAGCCAAGGAAGGTGGCACATTGCTGGCCACCACCTGGAGGTCGGAGAGAAGCCTGGCACAGATTCTCCATCCAGTGGGAAGCAGCCTGTGTGTTAATTTCAGACTTCTACCCTCCAGAACTGTGAGACAATAAATTGCCTAAAACTGGTTTAAGCCACTTGGTTTGCAGTAGTGTATTGTGTCAGCCCTAAAAAGCTAATACAAAGCCCTCAAGAATTTCAATAGAGGTGTCAGGAAATATAGATCACAGACAATACTGATAGGACCTTCTAGCATTCTTACACTTCTGTAATGTTTGTCGCTCTTTCGGTCTTTCCTATTTTCTTTTATTGTGATTGGCAAAAATTCCTTGAAAAAAACAAGAAACAATACGAACAGAAACAAAGCTATGTACTTGTTTTGGGAAGCAACCTCAAATGGAAAGATGGGGGCTGTGTTCTAAAAGGTGAGGAGAAATTTACAGCGAAGATAAAGAGATAAAGATAAATGGTCCTGTGCACCACTGAATTCTGAGAACTCTGAACAAAACCTAAGTATATGTTAGTGCCCAGTGAATAGTTGTTGAATGAATGGATGAATCAACAAATAAATGAATTGATGAGATAATCAATCCGAGACAAAAAGCAACGCATATGAGTAGACAAGAGTGGGTTAGTTTGACTAAAATTTGAAGATCACCCATTTTTTCAACCAACAAGTAGGTGAGCATCTGCTATTTGCTAGGCATGGGTATTGGTGTTTGGCATAATGAAATAGCAAAGCAAAGTCCTACTGTCAAGGAACATAGACTCTTGGAATTTAGAAGAAGCAGCATAGGACAAATCAGAGTCTCTGCCATTCCAAAAAAATGATTTTTAATTGCAATATAGTTGGAGTCAAGATGCTCAGAAATAAAGCAAGATAAACCAATTGGTTTAAAATATCTTTCACACTACCCTTCCATGGAAAGTGCAGAGAAGGGTCTAGTCTCTAAATGTAGGCAACTGGAGACTCCCTTTTCCTATATTCCTTTAAACCCTATGCCCCAAAACATGTAATCAAGTCTATTCTTTAACAGAAAAGAACACAGTGCCCTTTCTCTTTGGAATTTTATATAAGCCCCTAAGAAAAGCTGCTATTGTCCTAGTTTGTAAAAGTACAAATGGGTGAGTATGCATCTGGTCTGTTCAGTTGGAAAATTAGCACAGGTTTCAGCACTCCTCCCTACCAATTGACTATTGAACATGTACTACGGGAAGCTTCTGTACAGACCAGTAAACCACACAATTGCAGAAATCCTCTAATTAAAGAAACACACCATAATCTTCCTGGTGAATCTGAAGGTTTTTTAGAAAAGTACATCTGTATAAGGTACATTTGTGTAAAAAACAATCCTTTTTCACTGAAGTGCAGCTGTATTCTTAGATGTTGTTCTAAGAAAACTCAGCTTAAAATTTCTTATGGGCTGCTTTGGCTTAAAATAATTGCCTAACTAGGTGGTCGCAAATGACCAAAAAACCAAATGTATTTCATAGTATTAACTATCATTACAGACTGTTAAATAATACTGCACAGTAGAGATCTTTTGAAAAATATTTTAAATGATAGATTCCATTTTGGTTTGAGGCAAAGTCTTAACCATAACAAGTTAAATAAATTTTAATGAAATTTTACAAGCAAAATAATTAACGTTCAAGACATAGAATCATGCCTTTTGGAAATGATCATGATATTGTGTTATTTTAAAAACTATATGCCTATTTTTAGGGATTAAATTGCTCTGGTAGATACCTGATAAATATCTATCTCACAAATCATGTTATTCTGTCATAAGTAAATTTTTTAAATGTTTTAGTTTATAGGTTGTTTGGCTCTGTCACCCAGGCTGGAGTGCAGTGCTATGATCTCGGCTAACTGAATACTCTCCTTTCTGGGTTCAAGGGATCCTCCCTCCTCAGCTTCCCAAGAAGCTGGGACTACAGGCATGCACCAGTATGTCTGGCTAATTTTTAAATTCTTTGTAGAGATGGCATCTAGGTTTCCCTGGTTGGTCTTGAACTCCTGGGCTCAAGCAATCCTCCTACTTTGGCCTTCCAAAGTGGGGGATTACAAGCATGAGCCACTATGCCTGGTTAGTTTCTAATTTTTACATTCAGTTCATTTTTATGTGACTGGCATTTGCATAGGATTATTTTTATAACCAATATGTTATAGGTATGTAACCCAGAAGTAAATCACTAATTAATCTGCACTGGAGGAAGTATAATTTAGGGAGAGTAGAAATTCTATTTGATAGACTGCACCAAAGGTAAGGTGTCACAGCCTTGAAGAGCCTCAGTGACTTTGGGAAAAACAAGCACCAAGACCGACCTTCCAGATCCAAGGTCTGGTAGCAGGATGGTTTTCATTTCCATCTGTTGGAGGTCTCAGCTTCTGACATAAAGGCCTGCTTTATACAAAATGAGCCTGATTGAAAGATGTAAGCCACCAGGTTAGAGGGAGAACTATAGGAGGCAGACAGGAGAAAGTAAGGGAAGAGTGGTGTTCTTCCACTAGCTTGTGGCTACTAACAAATTTCATTAGAAAGTTGCTGAGGATTCCTCAGAACAATTTACAGAGATAACTGTAAGCAGCAGAGGGCTATGAAAACGCTCATGGGTGCTGACAGGAGCTCCTGGTGGGTGGTGGGTTGGGAATACAGGGGCTCTGTAGGGGGTGAAGGAACTGTGCTTGACACCAATCAGTGGGAGCCTGGAGAAACTGAGGCAGGGACTGGAATCGTGCTGAGACTCAAACGTTTTGAGTTAGAGTACTCACCAGGTACTCCAACTCAATCATATGCCTTGGGTATAAGGAAATTAGGAATAATTGGAAATGTGGCTGGCCCCAAATTTCATGCCCTATTTATAGCCATTCACCAGATTTAGAATGAGGTAAAGGAAGGATTCTTTTTATTATTTTTTAAAATACCCACCTCATTTTTTACACCCACATCATAAATCACCGAGAGGGAGAATTAGGCCTGTGGACCTCCCTTTTTGTAATACCTCATATGTAATTTTTTTTTTACAGAGTCATGTTTTTTGGTACAAGTGAATGTTTTATAACGAAAAGGCTTTTTTGTTGTTGTTGTTTTTATTCTCTATAAAAATACCTCTGAGTGAAAATTGTTAAGAAGGCTAATTATTGTATCTTTACATGACTCTAAATTTGGTCTATTTAAAAAGTCAAAACATGGACATTTGGAAAGGAAAAAAACCTTTCAGTACTGAAGTTGAGAGGGAGAAGGAAAAAAAGTGAGAAATTCCAGTGCCTGGATATTCCCAGGCTAATTTCTAGACAAGTGAGTTTTGATAAGTTCAAGTTTCAGATAAGAATTTCTTTTTCCTTCTCTCGTTGGTTTTCCCAAATCGTGAGTAAAAATGTCTCTGAAAGAGTCTGAAAAAATATATATTAATGTGGAGAGTTATTTACATAAAATTTTAATAAACTAGTATGAGACTGAGACCCTCCAATAAATATTATTTAGAGTTATTTTAATAGTCCTCTCCCTATCATAACCCATTTAAAAATGTGGGTGTATATATATATATAAATAATATATATATATATATGTGTGTGTGTGTGTGTGTGTGTGTGTGTGTTTGTGTGTGCATTCATAAAAATTTAGTGTGCAGTTCTTAGTTTTTCTTTATGCAAAACACACAAAATAAATGTGAATAATTGAAGCCATTACACATACATTTTTCCTCCTAAGTTCTGTGAATAGATATTCCAATAAAGACACTACCAACACCTTACTTTCTGTCTTAAATATAATTGAGAGTATTTACGTATTAAACCTTTTAAATAAAAATGATTGGATTTCAAATTGCCTTAAAGATTCATAATGTAATATTCTTCACCCTAAATCACCCACATTATTTCTAATTTTTTCTTTATTTTGCCTTCATAAATACAGCCTTTGATTAATCTAATTTAGTGGAATTGATCAATCTGAGATATTTTTACTTTCCCACATTACAGCATACCATGTAATGAAAACTTATTTTGCTGCTCAAATGTATCAAACACAGTTTCTGTGGTCAAGTTCCTCTCCTTTTCTAAATTTGCTTAGAGGATCTCATAAGACGTAACTCCTCTGACAAGGGAACCATTTTAGCACCAACACTACAAAAGCTTCTGTGTTCCTGAGGGAAAGATCCTTTCCTGAATTAAATTTAACCTCTTTAGTACTCCCATTTAGCCACCTGATAAATCCACTTGAGCTATCTTTTGGGGAGAGAAAGGTACCTGGGAACAATGACACTTCCTTTTTGAACAGTTTAATAAAGCTTTGTGAGATTTCAAGATGAAAGATAATGTGTAATGCTGATAGTGCCCTCCAAGGCTCTGCATTCATGGATCAAGTTACGTTTTTTGTCATGGTAAAAGCCACAGTGGATATATTAAATGAGAGTGTGGGTTAAGAATGAAGGCCCAGGGGTCTGGGGATCTGGTTTCTAAGGCTGACTTAACTTCTGCTTTCTTATCTCACTAGGAGTATGCAGCTTAACATCTTTACCTCAGTGTCTCCTTCCATAAAGTGCCCGCAAATATCTGAGAAATTCTTTTAAAATGACAGTGCAAATTGCCATTTAGAATCACCTTGGAATGTCTAGAAAAAAATGAGGTGACTGTTCGCTTAAAAAGGGAAATGCAATCTTCTGCTTAATTTCAGATTTATCATCAAGTTTGTCTTTTACTTTTTAAAAGTCATGGGATTTCCAGAAGAGGAATGACATTTTCAAAGCCTTAAGGACACTTGTGAAAACACTCCTTCAACTATTCTTTATTTCTCACCAAAATTTTGACTCTGGCTTTTCTCCAACTTCCTCTCTTTCCCAATTCCCAATTCCAACTTGAAAAGAGTAATTGCAATCTTAACTTTTTCCATTCTGGAGTATTTTCTTGCAGCTGATTTGTTTCATATAATTGTAAATTTATGCATGTCAGATTTTGTTTTAGATACACATGATTGCTGGCTTTAGTCGGTCAATCCCCAAACCCTTAAACTGATTAATTTCACTGTGAAATAATTGATTATGAATTTGTAGCATTATCTGACTTTATTTTAAAATGCAAGTTGATAGAACATTGTCATTTATTGATTAATCTATTTTCCTTTGCCTTGAGATAATCTTGAAGAAGCAGAATAGTGCCATTAGTAAGACAATATCTATGTATTACAAATGATCATGTTCTTAAAATACACACGCACACACACACGCACACGCACACACACGCCTGCTCACACAGACACTTTCTAGTAACAAGCAATGTTTTAAGTAAAATATTTTGAAAGATGTTTAGCAAATCAAAACAATTTCTGCCTTGCTATGTGATGCCTGCAATTATATGGTTTAGATATTTATTGAAGGACTTAGGAAACATCATAGTCCCATTGGCATTATTCTCAACATATCAAAGATTCATTCAGTATAAATAAGTAATTTCATTACTTGTAATAATAAAAGTTATCATGGAAAATTTTATAACCTAATAAATAGGATGTCATAGAAATATTCAACACGGATAAATAAAATATATACATAGTTTAAACTAGACCATCTGTTATAGAATTGTACAGTCTAACTCTCTGGCCAGGTAAGTTTCTAGCATGAAGCTTCACACAATCATTCCTACAATATATTCTTGCCTAATTCCTTGTTCCAAAGGAAAGTTTGATAAGAAAGTTGAATAATTTAGCTTCCTTTTAGAGATGGTAGAGCTTATTTAAGTAGCTTTCCTGTAGTACAAAGATTAGGCAGCTCTGATTGGAACTCTAGATTGAAAATGAGTAGAAATAACCTCTTATAGAACACATCTAAATTTAACTTTGCTTCACACCAATAAACTATAGCCTCTACTACTTTATAGACAGATTATAGCTCATCAGTATGACTAAAAATCACTGTGGAATTACTCTGTAATAGTTCCGTTGCTATGCCTATAAATATAATTTCAGTGAGTGACTTTTCCATTTTCTAGCTGCTTGGCTATACTTTTTTTGCGTGGCAAACTAAAGGGCTTTAGGAATATGGTAAATGACAAATTTAAATAGCCTCAGATAAAACATGAAAGTCAACATTAAATTATTTTGTTAAAAATTATTTTCAGAACAATTTAAAGAATATTTTGCAATTGATTTTAACTTAATGTTTATACTATTCTAAAAAGGTAAAAAAATGCAATGTTGCTTATTCTCGTTAAGCCTAACATAAAGAAAATAAAAGCATTATTTAGGGGAAAAAGTCCCATTACCTAAGTGAATACATAATTAAATAATTATCATAAGAGGCAAAAGAAAGACAGATAGCATCAGATATTGTAGCTTGGTAGAGCTTCAGCACTAGGTGGTCGAACAGTTGAAAATAATCCGGGAAACAGTTTTAAGTGTTTATATTTAAAACACCTACACACACATGTAGGCAGTGTGAAATTTACATTGTTCCTTTCCCATGCTATTGTTGTGTATGGGCAGGCTTATTTTTCACATATTTCCCTCTCAATAGCCTTGGGGTTCTAAAGAGAGACACAGCATTATCACCCAAGATGCTTGACAAAGATGGGTATTTTGAGGGTGATGCAGATTTACTGATATGAGGCCTGGAAATCTGAAAATTTAACAAACTTTCCTAGTAATTTTTACAAAAACAAAATTCAAGAAAAACTACTGCATGAGAAAATACGAAGAAGCCAGTGGATATTTTAAAAAAGTTTTAAAATGGTTACTATATAATAGACAAACGATTTCTGAGCTAGAGAAAAGTTCAACATGAAGTATAATCTAATATTAAAAAGCCCAGAGAAGTTGCTTTCATAAGTTCCAAGATTAGCATTTAGCTTTCTCCTGGTTAAAAGTTTAAAATGAAGAAGATACATACTCTGCGTAGGGCTGAGGAAGGTAAGAGACGCAAGGACATAATGATCTCTGTAAATGCCTCTGTGCCATTTCCAAATAGCTGTCCTCATGCCTTCTCTTCCATCCTTCTTTCCTTGTTACCTTCTCTCTTCCTTCTTCTGTCTCCTTTGCTGCAACAGTATTTAAGTGCATATATAATACATATTAACTCTGTCACATCTTTTAACATACATGTTGGTTTAATGATTGTGGAGCGATTGTAGGAATTGTCCATTTTACTTAATTTTTCAGAGGTTTTTGATTAAGACAATTCCATCAGAGACTCAAATGTCATCTGTTGATTGAAATATACACATCTGTGTTTTGAGATTAAGCCCAAATGAACGGTGGCTTCTCTCTCTGGATCGGACTATACTTTGAGTCATTTAGTTACAGTAAAAACAAAAATATCAAAATGGCAAGAAAAAATTAACTGTGGTGCCTCATTCTTTATTCCTCATGAAATGGATTGCCTATACCATACTTAAATAACCCGTGCATAGCCTTTCCAAAGCTCTAAACCTCACGATGAAATGGTCTTCTTGTTCCTTCCCTGTGTGAGTGTTGGGAAGATTCCTTTTCCCTATCAAGGGGCCTTTCCCCCTGTGCTGACCACAAGGTATTTTTTTGAGGGGATCTTAAGTTATATTAGTATTTTATGAGATCTTAGATAGGGTTAAATAATTCCACTTACTTTGGTGTGGAAAGAGAATGGAGTGTGATAGTGAATGCCGGAAAAAGTTGTGAAAGGCTATGAAATGAGCTGTAAAGATTACTAAATCACCTGACTAGCAGAGTCTTCCAAGATTTCTCTGCCTTTCATCATCTTTGAGCTATTTTGCAACTTTGTGAAATTTTAAAAATATGATATAAATGCAATTGACTTTCTTCTAGAAAAATGCAAAGGGATTGTGTCCAGTGAAAATGCTATGGATTATTGCTCTGTGAATCGACCAGTTTTACCTATAGATGATTTTAACTTTGCCTTTGAATCTGTTGTAACATCTTATTGTTTCTCTTATTAATCAAGAAAAATCTTTGATTCATGTTCATGATACATCTGTACGAGCCTACCATTAAATGTTTTTAAATGACTTATTGTGTAATATAACCTACTTTCTAGACAAATAGCACTCCCTTTCTTATTTTCAAATAAGTAGCAAACACTTATTTGAAATTCTCAGCCCATCAATTTATTTTTTTATATGAAACGATGAACATTTCCTAGAAGCCCTCTTGGTACCATCTAGGTAAATTTCATATCAAATCTGTGCTAATATGTTATTTTTCCTGGAACTGGTTCTTAGTCCAAATTTTATACCATTTATTCCACTCTTATATCCTTCACTTTGATCAATATAAAGTGCATTTGCCACACATTTGGTTTGACCAATATTATTCTCTGTATAATGGCTTTAACTCAATTATCAAACAGTATTTTAAAAATTGAATGGCCAGGTGCAGTGGCTCACATCTGTAATCTCAGCACTTCGGAAGGCTGAGGGGGACGGATCACCTGAGGTCAGGAGTTGGAGACCAGCCAGGCAAACATGGTGAAACCCTGTCTCTACTAAGAATACAAAAAAATTGGTGGGGCACAGTGGCTCACGCCTGTAATCCCAGCATTTTGGGAGGTAGAGGCGGGTGGATCACAAGGTCAGGAGATCAAGACCATCCTGGCTAACATGATGAAACCCCGTCTCTACTAAAAACACAAAAAATTAGCCAGGCTTGGTTGCGGGCACCTGTAGTCCCAGCTACTTGGGAGGCTGAGGCAGGAGAATGGCGTGAACCCAGGAGGCGGAGCTTGCAGTGAGCAGAGATCCTGTCACTGCACTCCAGCCTGGGCCACAGAGCATGACTCCGTCAAAAAAAAAAAAAAAAAAAAAAAAAAAAAAAAATTAGCTAGTCGTGGTGGTGCGTGCCTGTAGTCTCAGCTGCTTGGGAGGCTGAGGCAGGAGAATCGCTTGAACCCAGGAGGCAGAGGTTGCAGTGAGCCCAGATGGCACCACTGCACTCCCGCCTGGACAACAGAGCAAGACTCTGTCTCAAAATAATTTAAAATAAACAAATAAATAAAAATAGAATATTTTGGTTGAGTGTACATGGGTGAGCTGCTTTATTTTATATGTGTAGGATTTCTAAAATAATTGTGCTTTTACCAGTCTAGCTTCTATAATTTATAAATATGTAATAAATAGTAGATAATATTAATGAATGTGTTGTTTGGCATTTTGTTAGTTGGCTTAAAAATGAGAATGATAAAAAAGGCATGGTATCAAAGGCATTTTAAAATTATTAGCCATGTGGGTAAAAAAAAAAAAAAAAAAAAAAAGGAAACCGAGACAAGTTGCCAGCATGGCTACACAGAGAAATTCCAGTTTCCCCAAAAGTGGAAAATAATAGCATTTTACATGAGGACAGTGCTTAACATATAACAAAGATACCTGCTATGCTATATATTAGAAATTATGTTTGTTATTCTTTAAGCAATTATTTTTAATCTTGATAGTTTATTCTGATTAGAGATATAACAAGAATATAACTCTAGTCTCTTCTTGCAAAAAAAAAAAAAAATTCCAATGAGCAAGATGATTAATCCAGTAAAGAAACATGTCCAGCCTGGGGACAAAAAAAAGTAGATCAAATTTTGGTTAGGAAGATTAACCAAGTAAAAATCCAGTAGCTGGAACTTATTGTAAGAGCCAATAAGAAATCATACAAGAAATCAAAAAACTAAAAATAGCCCTCAATATGGAATAAAAAAAGACATAGAGTGATTCTCTTTGCATTCAATAGACACTGAGAAAACACAACTGTCAGAAGATTAAATATTGCTTCGGAATGTTTAGAAATATGATGAAAGTAAATTAAACAATTGCTAGAAAAATATCCTTCAGTTGGTTCCCCACACATCACAAAATTCAGCTTGATACCATTTTCTTTTTCTTGACAAATTTTGGGCTTTTATTAGTGCTATGACAGAAAGAAGGAATGCTACCAAAAAGACCATTTGAATCTACTTTAATTATTTCAGAGTAGGGAAACCATAATTGGAAAGTAGTTTATAACCTTGAGTTTGTAAAATCTGTAGACTCTCACAATGATGTGAAGGCAGAGAAAGTATCAAACTTGGTCCCCTATAATAAGCTCATTACTTCATAAAATATATATCTCCTTCATCTATGTGTCAGAAATGTTTAAAATTTTCACCACTGGTACATTATTTTTGGGCCTTACATTTTTGTGGATTTGGTGAATACTTGAAATACATAAAATTTAAAATATGACAGAGCAGAATTAGTTTTAATACAGGAAAAATTTGTAAGTTGAAGAGGAGAAAATGCGGCCAGGAACTAATGGTACACACCTAGATGGTTAAGAAAGCGTGGATGATGATAAGAACATAAGGAAAATTCTGCCCTCCAGCTACTTTGAATTTAGTGTTTTGCCTAGCACAAGTATTATTGAACCCTATGGTATAGTGCTTGACTATCTAATGAGATGGTAACTCTCTCCTACCTGTAGAAAATGTAGATGCCTTCCCTACTTCTGCTTATATATATGCTGAAACATACTGATGTCTGCTGTCTTCTTAATTTTACACTAATTTTTAAAGTAAGGATTGATTTGATAAAAAATATGCACTTGGAAAAATTATTCTGCTATTCCCACATTTCATGTTCATGTCTATTTACAGCTAACAAGACTAGCACGCAAATAGATATATGCTCCAAGATCTCGCTTCTTTTCATGTCTGGCTTCTCCCTGTTTACCCACAATTATTTTCATAATATTTTATTGTGATTCCACAAACCAGGGACAAATCTCTGAAGGGAATAGTGTTCCAAGGCATGGCCATCATTAGAAGACAATAAGCTTGTTTTCATTCCAACATCCTTAGCTTTGTTGAAGGCTAAGTGGAAGAAATTAACATACTGCATGCCTTTCAATGAAAATTGTTTCTAATTATTTTGCTTCTCAAATTATTCCACCAGGCATTGATTAGACTTTTTAAATTTATTTCATATGTGTCACTCTCAGCTAACATTTGTAATTTTTGTATTGTTGTTAAAGAGAATCTATTAATCGAAATACAATTATCTTCTTTAATAAAAGTAAATAAAAATACTTGGGTAGCCAACATATTCAAGCAATCATCAATCTTGGTCAGAAATTAAAAGTAAGATGAGCATCTAAACTTGGCACTCAAAGACTGATCATCTGCACCTTTGAGGCAAAATAAAATTCAGTTTAGGAAAACCTTATGAAAATCAATGTTTTAATTATGCTATCAAGGGCTGTGGTAGGCAGAAACTTCTTTGCTCCACCCCCGCAAAGATGTCCAGTTCTTCATCCTGAAAACCTGTGGAGTCTTGTGTAACAAAGGGACTTCATAGATTTGATTAATGTTAAGGACCTGGAGGTGGAGAGTGACCTCGGTTATCCTGGTGGGTCCAAGGTAATCACAGGCATCTTTATAATTAGTGAAGTTCTCCCTGCTGTGCTCAGAGAGGGGGGTGCTGGAAGAAGAGTGGTCAGAGAAGCAACATTGCTGGCTCTAAAGAGAGAGGACAGGCCACGAGCCAAGGCATGCAGGAGGCCTCCAGAAGCTGTGGCAGGCAAGAGAATGGACTCGGCCCTGGAGCCTCCAGAAGGCATGCAGCCCTGCCCGTTCCTTGCTTTTAGCCATGTAAGATGTCTGTCAGCCTGATGAGAACTATGAAATAATGAATGTGTGTGTTTTTTCACCACTAAATTTGTGCTAATTTGTTATAGCAGTGATAGAAAACTAAGACAAGGCTATATCTTGGCATGTCAGATTTTAAGTTATCTGCTATAGTTTAGAAAAGCCCAGAGAAGGAGCTGCAATTTGTCTCTTTAAAAAAAAAGATCACCTTCTAGGGGATTAAACATTAACGGGCTGGGTATGGTGGCTGACACCTGTAATCCTAACACTTTGGGAGGCCGAGGCGCTACTGCACTCCAGCCTGGGCAGCATAGTGAGACCCTGTCTCCAGAAAAAAAAAAAAAAGGAAAAGAATTAAACGTTAACAGATTATTAAGTGAGGAGCTGTGTGAGACCTAGCTTGGGTTTGCGCCTATAGATATTTAAAAGTTGATCCAGGTTTTCACTTGAAAGCAAAACTACTGCCTTAAATTCCCACTTTACAAAAATAAATCATGGATTGAGGGAAATAATTTACTTGTTTGCTTTATAAAAAGAGATATCTATCTCTTCATAAGTTATATATGTTTTACAAGGTTGCATTGTTTGAACTGTAAGTGTGAATGGTTATTAACACTCCAGAAACCAAGAGGTACATTTTAACTGGAAAAAATTTATTCCTATATCTTACAAATTAATTGAAGTTTGTCTACTCTTGAAAATATGTCAAAAGTATTATGTAGCTTTACCACAGTTTTATCTAACTTCTAGAAGAATTTAAATTCATATAAAGAGTAACATACCAATGGAGTTTAGAGAGTTTTCAGATTTGCTCAGAAGAATGTTCCTTTGAAAACCTATGAAGTAGATTTTACCCAATATATATCTGGATCTAAAAATTAAAGAAAATATCAGTCGTGTTCAGATTCCTTTATACCCTGCAGAAGGGAGAAAGAATAAGCAACATCAGTGGAGCACATAACATGTATCGTTTAGCACTTTCATATTTTTAATCTTAACTATTCAGCCAAATACGTCTTAATTTTTTTTTATGTTTATAGATGAGGATATTGAGGTTTGCATTTTTTTTATAAATTGCTCAGTTATGCAGTTGGTAAATAGCTGACAGGAGAGTTCACTCCAGGTCTTACTGGCTCTCAAACCTTTGCTTTTTAAAAATTTCCAACCTAGCGCCTCTCCCTTTTAACTGCAAAACAAGCACAAAGTTATCCCAGTTCTACACAGTGCTAAACAAATTCCTGTGAGCAAACAATTAGCACAGGCAGATGGAGTGAGGGGGAGGTGGTTTATAACAATGGAAAGCTGTCTGCCTGCTGTGGATTAAAGATTCAAACTCTTTGATCCTCCTCCCAGGGAGAGGTGAGGGCCTATGTCTCCTCCTCATTAACATCAGTGATCCTTGGCTAGGTTCTCCTTTGACTGACAGAATATGGCAGAAGTAAAGCTGAACCATATACTGGGCTCGGGCTTCCAACTCTGACATGTTCCACTTCCTGTCTCTAGGAACATTCACTCTGGGAGCTCTGTGCTGCCATGCAAATGTCAGATTGCACTGAGGCCACCATGCTGTAAGAAACCTCAAGCTACCTACCTGAAAAGCTGGAGAGAATCAGCACCCATCAGCTTTTCCAGCCTTTTGGGTCCTCCCGGCTAAATCATAGGCATTGTGAAGCAGAGATGAGACCTCCTGCCATGCCCTTTCCAAATCCTGGACCAACAGAATCATCATATACAATAGGAAGCTTTTACTTTAAGCCACTAATTTGGGATGTAGTTCTTATGCAGCAAAAGATAATCAGAACACTGCCATGCAGGAGCTGATAAACTTGCTTACTATTATGTGTATATCCAATAACTACTCACACACACATTTCTTGCTTCACTCTACTTTCTGGCTTTCCATTCAGCAAGTTTTAAGAAATGAAAATGTTATTCATGGGAAATTAACTCAGGATGTATATTGTTGTAGTTGAACTCTTTGTAAATGGTAAAATATTAAATTATTGCTAATCATTTTTATTTAAAGAAGTTTGGTTCTTTAAATGAAAGAAGTTTGGGTCTTTTGTGGATATTTTGCATATAGACATTCTAGACATGAAAGAATGTTGAAGACAAAGAATGTGGAAGGCATATAGACATGAAAGAATGTTGAAGTTTGGTTCTTTTGTGGATACTCTGCATATAGACATTCTAGACTGGAGTGATATATCTTATTCAGATTTCTATGTTTTTAAAATGATAACTTGACACACCTACCAATGAAATTTTTAGGATATATATCTGTGTGAACTAAGGAAAATTCAGGAATGATTAAACCTACATATTTTCTCAGGAGAGACTGGCTAATGTAAGTCTTTGTATTTTTCATAACTTCAAGTTTATAGCATCCAAATGAGCAATTGCAGACATACCTAGGGGATTTCTCCACAGGTTCAAGTCTGATCTGGCCTGAGGGCAACACTCTTACTAAGTGTGTTCCTAGGCATTCCTTGGCAGTTGGCTCCAGGCCACAGTAAAGAGCCCTAATGATTCTCTGAGCAGGCCCAGCTTCCATTCACATTCATGGGGACATGAGGATGACTTGAGACCATCAGGACTAAGATAGACTCTTTCAGTTGGTGTGGGGTAAGCTCAGTTCATCTCTAGAGACTTCCCACAGTGGAGCTCATGCATGATTCTGTGCAGATGGCACAGGGCAGCCAGAGACAGACACCTAAGGAGTGCACTGTCAGCAGGTGGACTCTCTACTGAGGGAGGTAGACAAGGGAGAAAGCCAGGTATTCACATGGAGCGGGCCTTACTCAGGGAGACTGAGATTTTGCTATACACGTCACAAAACGTGGAGATCATTAATGGAGTTTTTCACAGGACATGACTGCCATAGCCATGATAGGTCCCTGGCTAATCTTTCGGTTATGATAGCACACAAGATAATTTTGAATATGAGGAGAGAAGAATAATTCTAGAACTGCACTGTCCAATATGGTAACCCCTAGCAACCTAAGGCTATTTAAATTAATTAAAATTAAAACTTTAGTTCCTCAGTGCCACTAGCCATATTTCAAGTACTCAATAACCACACACACTTGGCTACCATGTTGGACTCACAGACATAGACCATTTCCATTACTGCAGAAAGTCCTCCTATTTCACAGTCCATCTCTGGAACCAATCTGGCGTCTTTAGGGACCTAAAAGACTGAGGTGCTAAATCTCAGAGCACTACTCTGCCCAATGCTTAGTTACAAGACTTGCTAATCTGTGTGGTTGATCTAGATAACTTTAAACACAGCTAGTTCATAGAAACTATGTTGCTGGACCTTGAAACTGTATGTCAGGAACTTAGTGTTCTAGTGGTGACTTCTCCTTTATCTACCACGTTCACACTTTTCCTAGCACTCATTTATCCATTCAGAAAGTATTTCAGAAGACTCTATGATTTACCAGGTGCTATTGCAGGCACTGAGACACTGTGGTGAACAAAATAAACAAAGTCTCCACTCTCAGGGATCTCACATTCCATGTAGTGATGCAGACAGTAAAAATCCACACACACAAGATACTTTCACACAGTAGGAAGTTTTATGAAAATATTTCAAAAAGGGTGTGGGGTGGGAGAGGTTGATGTTCAGGTGTTTGCTTAAGAATGAGCTATTCATACAAAGGATCAATAATTCATTTGTTCCACAAATATTTATTGAGTACCAGTTATTAGCAGGCTACTTTATTAGGTTGCCAGTGCAGCGTTTTATTAGCACAATTAAAACACAATAACATTTGTTAGAAATTCAAAGACCCATGTCCACCCTTGCATAATGAATCAGAGTCTCGAAGTTATGGTCCAGAGACTGGTATATTTAAAAATCACTGAAGTAATTTTAAGGTATAGCCAGAACAGATAGGACACCAGCATTCTTCCTGAAACTCAACACACTAGACAATGAGAAATCATTAAAATGAAGTAAATATTTTGATTGAGATTGTTTTGGCTTCAAAATTAACGACAGCTTGGAGAGGAAAGAAAGTAAATTATAAAAGACAATTAGGAATCTCTTAAATGTATTTAGATAATAGTTACAGAAGGACAAAAATGAGTAGGGTCTGTGATAGCAGAAATAATAAAAATAAACAAAAGGACTTAAAAAGTAAGAACAAGAAAGAAGTCAGCAGTAACCCAGAAATTTTCAACCTCATGTCTAAGAGAATGATGATGCTATTTAGCAATATATCCAAACCAAAACTATTACAAGAAGTAGGTTGGGTTCACTTGTGATGTTGTGAATTTATAATTACTTTTTCTTTAATTTTGGATGCATGCTTTTCCTTTTTCTGAAGTTCTGAGACATACAAAAACAATAAAGAAAAACATGACTTTATGCCAGAAAATAAGATAGAAACAATTCCTCATGCTCAATATAATTTTAGCCTCCCACATAATCCAAAATATATGTGCTGCAAATCGTGGGAGTTTCGAAATTAGATTCAACTTCTTATTACAGTTAAAGATAAAAAGAAAACAAGGCTTTGTCTTTTTTAGGATCTTTTTTGGAACTTGCAATATAAAAATACTCTTTCAAAAAATATAACTCAACATCAAAGTCCAATAAAACAGTAAACTGGACTAAATATATTCGTATATTAGCTTGACCTAAGTCTGGGAATTGAGCCAGACTTTTCAAATTATACTATCATTATTTACAGAAAAAGGAAATGTTAACTAACATTATTAAATAAAAGCACATATACACATTCATAACAGGAAACAAAATGAATGTTAATGTTAACAAATGTTGAAGATGTGTGTGTGTGTGTGTGTGTGTGTGTGTGTGTATGTATATATATATACAAAGCAGATAAAATATTCTCTTGAGCATGATTGGATTGGAAATAGTAGCTATGCAAGGGGAAAATTTATGCAATCCCCTTGGCTGTGGGCTACACATTTATTGTGTTACACAAATATGCAAAAAACAAATGCCATTTCCACAGTTGCCTAAAACAAAATTGAAATTATACATTAGTGTTTAAAGTTGTTTTTTCTTTCGCCTCCTTTTCTTAATGAATGGCAGATAATGAAATTTAGGAGTTTGCAAAAACAAGTGTAGTTTAAATTGTATCTTAGTTTTCTATGAAATACAAATACATTTTATATATTTATGGAAACATTTGTATGTGTTCAGAAAGTCCATATTTTGTATTCAAGATTGACCTTGTTTTAAGTCATATTTCATTTGCTACACTCAAATTGACTAAAGGCAGATACTTTGGCATTCACTTTTTGATTCATTATTAAGGCATTATTTTGACTCATTCTGCTTAAGGTAGTTTTCCTGATCAGAGTAGACATTTAGGCCACCTATCTAGACAAACATCCCACTTTTCTATCTGAAATATCTGAAATATTTGATCTCTCTTTACCCATTCTAGGGTTTTGTGCATTTCTAAGATGATCATCTTGGTGTGGGGTCCTGATCTTCCCAGTGACTTGGCAGCACAGTAATTTGGCTGAAATGTTGATGAGTTCAGACAAGAAGAAGGTGACGCTGACGAGAGAGCGTCAAGGGGAAATTCTGCCCTGAGGAAGGAATAGTTTGAGGCTGGAGAGATGTGCTACCCCCGCCACTCTTTCTCAAATGATATTTATTCTTGAAAGACAGTGTAAAGTGTCTGAAATTGCAGAAGCAAAGTGGTTGCTGTAGAAATACATACCATGACGTGCTTCAACTCGTTTCCTTAAAGGTTAAAGAAAGAAAAATGTGCATCTTGAAGAAAATTCCAAACCCTCACTGTGAGCAGTAATCCAATATTTCAATATAGAAATTCAGAGGGTTTTAAATAAGAAGCAATTATTCTAGGCAAAAAGCAAATATAAATGCCAGCAGTCAAAAAAATAGTGAAAAGATATGATTAAAACTGAGATTTAAAAAATAGATATTTATCTGAAGTTCTTGACTTTTAAAGTCCACGTCATTTTCCCTTAAGAAAAGAATAAAAACATTAAATGTTAAAGAAAAACATAAGAAATATTATAAAAAAGATAATTATTCAGAAAATATGAGTATTTTGTTACCAACACCAAAGACAAACAGAATATTTTTCAATGACTGGAAGCCAGTTTGAGTGAGGAAAAAAAACCACACTATTATTACTGTTATTATCCATTATTTTTATTTTTACTTTTGGCAGTGTCGTTTGCCAATCAGCTAACACATGGTAGTAGACTTGATCTTTTATGTATTATGAAGGTTGTATCTTCTCATTTTAAGGGAATATTTTAACTACATTGTCCAATTGTACATTATAAATGCAGCAAGATCAGGTCAAGTGAAACTTCAGTGGACGAGTCTCTTTCTTTTCTTGTGTCTAGGGCACTCCCTCCCACCTGCTACCTTGACTTTTTAGATGCTCTGTTCCCCTGGTCTGTGCTTGTATAATATACAAGCTGTCCTTGACATAGCACGTTCCTCTTTTTTCCTTCATTATTTTAAATGGTTATAATATACTCTTAAAAACAAATTTGAATATTACTAATAGATTCTAATATTATCTTACTGTCTGAAATTAAGTAGTGATGTATATTGTGTTAAATGCTTGTCTATGCTGATGCCACATATGGGCAGGTCTCTCTCTGGGCCTATATGTATTTGTTTCATATCGTTGTATACAGATTCATTCATTTCTTTAAATGGGTATATAATATTTCATTGTATAAATCATTTGTAAGTGGCTAGTAATTTAATTTGTTGCTACTTCCTCCCAAGATGAGCAGTGCCTTAGTGAGCATCTAGCCATTTCTGTATCTCTCTACTTATTGATTTATGCATATATTCACCATCTTCTTCTCCCACAAATAGACTACACATCCTCTTCATGAGAGTCTACACAAAAATGTTACAAATAACATTTTTAACGCAATAGTTCCCTTAAGCTCACACTTGTAATATTTCTGCCCAGACTTAAGCCAGCCAAGTGTGTAGAAATAAATTCCATTTGTGTATTAAATATCAAAGATAGGGAACATTCATAACAAACGTAAAGATAGCCAAGGATTCATTGAAACATTTCCACATACCATCTCTCCAAATCTGGTTTTAAAGAGATTGTAACATAATTTCAAGAATAAAGACCTTCTGGAATTGAGATTTATGGAAAAGAGATTATAGCTCCATAAGATTCTAGGAATGCAAAAGGTCTGGAGGAGCCTCTAGGCACAGGCACTTTGTTTCCATGCTGAAGATTCAATGTGGGTTCTGAAAATACTGCTTTAGCAAGCACACATTTGTTCCACTGGTGTTGGATTTTCTGTTGATTAATAGTTACCATTTTTTTTCTTCTCTTAGGAAAGAAAACCTGTAGGCACAGAAATCATTGCTCTGCTTACACTGAAATCTCCTGCTGACTTTGAGAGCTGAGTGTTGGATTTTGATGGAAGGGTGAAACTTCGTGAAGAAATGATTTGAACCTTTGTTGATCGAATACTTCTGTGATACAGTTATCTAAACAGAATGAGTCTAAGGTCAGTATAAAGACCTGTGTCTCTTCGTGTTTTGCTACTTATAATTGCAGAGGAACGTTTTGAGATAGAAAATTTTATCCCACTTTCAAGTGACTTTTTATAAAACATAACCTTTTAAGAGCGTTCATTCTTTTGAAAAATTGTCTGAATACAAGAAAAGTAACTGAACAGCAAGGATTGTAGCTATAATGTTCTTGACCACTTTAGATTGACAAATAGTGTCTCAAAATTGATCAGGTGCCAGAGAATCTATAGAGGTTGTATGGAGTAACCAACTGATGGAAGAGGTTGGACACATCTGAATAATTTTATGTGGTATTATGTGATGTTATTTTGGTGGGGGTAGTGTCTGGAGCTGAGCATGATGGGGCCTAGATGGGGCAGCCTTCTAACGCTCCCAATATTTCCCAAATCATATGTCATCTCAAAATTGTAATGACAAAGCTCACAGCAGCTGCCTACACCAGGTTTGGTGCCAGCTCTAATTAGAGCATCGAGCATTTCTCTCCCCTTCATGAATGCACATGCATGAACATTTTCATATATGAGGGCAAAGGACATTTCAAAGTTTGGTTGGAATCTTTCCTACTTAGAAGTAATAAAAACAATACTTTGAAATCTTACCAAATATTAAACAAATAGCAGCAATTTTTCCATTTAAAGGTGTGTGTCTTCAGGTCTGTTGGATCTTTCAAATTTCTATTTTGGACACGGAAACCACAGATGAAATTTAACTTACACAAAGTTACACAGAACTCCTGGCTGATCTCTTTTACTTAATTCTTCTAAAACCTAAAGTAAGAATAATTTTGAAATTTTACTGGTAATGCTTAAATAACAGTTACTTTAATATATTACATGTTTGAAGATTTTCATTTATACTTAATATCGAATTTAACTTGTGAAAATATTATTCAGTATTTTGTTTTGTTTTGTTTTCTAAAATGACTTGTTCAGGGCTCCTTTTGGGATTTTAAGTGAGAAAAACTCTATTTCATAATATTGTTACCATGCTCATCCAATAACACTTCATAGATGGTTAGCCATCTCTAAAATTAAATTTTGTAGTTGAGGGCCATTGAAAATACCACCTATATTGGGATTTCTGTTTAACACTTCAAAATGTATCATTATCATAATTTAAAATTAGATTTAAATACAAACCTCTTTATAGAAAACCTGATAAATATGGCTTTATTTGTTTGCTTGTTTTTTTTGCAGGGAGGGATATTCCCTTGATACCACTCTGTCTTTATGACTCATTGGTTATTTATAAATATTATCATCATTTTTCTGATTTTTAAATAAATTTCAGAATTAATACATTTAACTGAATAAATCAACCAACAATGTCACAACTTAAAATGTGTTTGTAACAAGAGTCAGCACTTATAATGAAAAATATAATTAATTAAGAGGTTACAAAACTTATAAGCAGAGGTTACTCTGCTTACAGAAGGGCAACCATTTGTTATTTGACACAACCTATTAAGTATTTATCCTATGCAATCACTGTCCTAGGCTTTGAGTTTACGGTGATGATCAAAACTACTTACAGGTTTCAAGAACCCTGCTCGCATAGAGCTTACAATCCTATGTGGGAAAATGATAATAGTGAAATAATTACATTAATTAATATATACTTGATTCAAATGTAAATAATTATTCTGAAGGAAAGACACCTACATCAAGAGAACTGGTTTAAATTGGGAGATCGAGGAAGCCTTTCCAAATAATTGTTGATGGGGCTGAAAGACATCTTGGGATGAGATGACCACCTGGGCATATGGGGGAGATACAACCCTCAGTGGGAAAGCCCTGGAGCCGGGGGAGAAGAACTTCTTCGAGGGAGGGAAGTTCCTGAGTGAGTAGAAGGCAGGTGACAACAGTGTGAAGTGATGCTAAAGAAGCCAACCACGTGACAATGCAACCAGATGGAATTTATCCAAAAAGAATGGGGGAAGCATTAGAGGGATTTAGTGTGGAGAGTGGTGGTGACAAGATGAGATTTGCAACTTGCAACTCTCTCTCAGGTTGCAGCATGGGGGATGATGGGATGAGCCCAGGGTGGGGTGGGGAGGCAAGGTCCCAGGCATTTCCAGTAGTCCAGGAGAGTGGCATGTGGTATGAACTGCGTGAGGAAGGGGGAGCTGGGGGGAAGAAGTGGGATAACAACACCCTATTTGTTGTTTTGTTTCTTACACTTCGAAAAATATTTCAAAGCAGGAAAGCTATTCCAGGCATTTAACACCTGGAACAGGAATAAGTACCAACCGAATATCATGGGAGACTGACGAATCAGAACATACTCCAGCACGTGTATGAGCATCAGCTCTGCGTGGTAGTATGGTTTTAAAACACTTTCATGTCTATGTAAACAAAGTAAAAATGTTAAAAGATTATTTTACCCCTTTGGTTATCAGATAGTCAGACTTTTAGTAGTTTATATTTTATTGTAGTCTGATGAGGTCTGCTTTTAATAGTAGTTTTCTCTTCTTCCCCCTAACCTCATTACATTAAAATGGCAAATGATACTTTTCCTTGTTAGTAAGCAAGGCCAAGTTAGGATTATCAGAAAGTCAATACCTCAACACAAAGAATAGTGCAGCCAAACCCGGAAAATATTTTCTGTTTTGCCAAGAGGAAGCATCTCACTGAATATCTGGAAAGCTCATTGCCTTTCAATTATGGTTATTTTATGAGTTGCCATAACTCAGCTATAGTCGTAATGTAACTGACCACCACCGATGATGAAATCAATAACCACTAAAACAGAGTAAATGCTGTTTGGGGTGCAAGAAACATCGTTTGTATCTAAGAGAAAGTACACCTCATTTAAATGTATTTCAAGTTGATATTTTGTATATATTTTTAATAAACTTCAATTTTGCTAAAATCTCTGCAATATCTAATCAATATACTGAATGATATGCTCTCCTCTTTTGTGCTCGAATAGGATCCGTTTATATTTTAGTTAAGAAATGTTATGCCATTTTTATATATTAGAAAAATATTTACTGGTAAGAATTTGTTTTAAACTTTCCCTGTTATTCAGCTGGGAAGCATATTACAAGTAGGTCTTTAAACGCTACGGTTGGAGGCCGGGCACAGTGGCTCATGTCTGTAATCCCAGCACTTTGGGAGGCCGAGGCGGGTGGATCAGGAGTTCAATACCAGCCTGGCCAACATGGTGAAACCCCCGTCTCTACTAAAAATACAAAAATTAGCCAGGCATGATTGCAGGTGCCTGTAATCCCAGCTACTCAGGAGGCTGAGGCAGGAGAAACCCTTGAACCTGGGAGGCAGAGGTTGCAGTGAGCCAAGATTGCGCCATTGCACTCCAGCCTGGGGAACAAGAGCGAGACTTTATCTCAAAAAAAAGAAAAAAAAGGACTAAAATTGGAGAGTTTAAAGTATCAAATTCAGGAGATAAGTGGTAAATAATATATTTGTATGTGAAAATATTTTAATACAATATTTGAAATGAAGAAACTGAGATTACACAACTTTTTGAGCATCGAGTTTATACATTTATTTTCTTTCTTTCTTTCTTTCTTTCTTTTATTTTTTTGAGATGGAGTCTCACTCTGTCACCCAGGCTGGAGTGCAGTGGCACAGTCTCAGCTCACGGCAACCTCCGCCTCCTAGGTTCAAGTGATTCTCCTGCCTCAGCCTCCCGAGTAGCTGGGACTACAGGCGTGTGCCACCACGCCCGGCTAGCTTTTTGTAATTTTTTTAGTAGAGATAGGGTTTCACTGTGTTAGCCAGGATGGTCTTGATCTCTTGACCTCGTGATCTGCCCGTCTTGGCTTCCCAAAGTGCTGGAACGTGAGCCACCACGCCCAGCCTATTTTCTTTCTTTTATCTACATCATTTCATTTTTTTATTGATACAGAATAATTTACATATTTATGGAGTACATGTGGTATTTTGTTACATGCATAGAAGGTGTAATTATCATCAGGGTTTTGGGGATATATATCCCCTTCAGCATTTAGCATTTTTATGTTTTAAGAACATTTCACATTCTCTCTTCTCACTACTTTGAAATATACAATACATTGCTGTTAACTATAGTCACTCTATTCTGCTGTTGAACATTAGAACTTAAAATACCTTCCAGCCAGGCGTGGTAGCTCACACCTGTAATCCCAGCACTTTGGGAGGCTGAGGTGGGCAGGTCACCTGAGGTCAGGCGCTCAAGACCAGCCTGGCCAACATGGTGAAATGTTTGTATTTGTAAAACTACAAAAATTAGCTGGGCGTGGTGGTGGGCACCTGTAATCCTAACTACTCAGGAGGCTGAGGCAGGAGAATTGCTTGAACCTGGGAGGTGGAGGTTGTAGTGAGCCCAGATTGTGCCATTGCACTCCAGCCTGGGTGACAAGAGCGAAACTCTGTCTCAAAGAAAAAAAAAAAAGAACTTATAGCTTCCAACTAACTCTATGTTTGTACCCATTGATCATCTTTTCTTCATTCCCCACTGTCAGCCATACACACTTCCCAGCCTCTGGCATCTATCATACTACTGTCTACCTACATGAGATCAACATTTTTAGTCCCCACATATGAGTGACAACATGTGGTGGTTGTCTTTCTGTGTCTAGCTTATTTCACTTAACATAGTGACCTCTAGTTCCACTTATGTTGCTGCAAATGACATAATTTCAATGTTTTTGTGCACAAATAGTATTCCATTTTGCTTATCTATTTGTTAATTGATGGAGACACAGGTTGATGCTATATCTTTGCAGTGGTGAATAGTGCTACAGTCAGCATGCCAGTGCTGATCTCCCTTTGGAACACTGATTTATTTTCCTTTGGATAAATACCTGGTAGTCGAATTTCTGGATCATATGGTACTTCTATTTTTAATTTTGTTCAGAAATCTCCATAGTATTTTTTCATAATGGCTGTACTAATTCACATTTCCACCAACAGTGTATAAAAGCTCTTTTTTCTCTGTACCCTCACCAGTATCTGTCATTTTTTTGTCTTTTTAGTAATAGCCATTCTACTGGGGTAAGGTGGTATCACATAGTGGTTTTGATTCACAATTCCCTGGTAATTAGTGATGTTGAGCATCTTTTTTATATACTTGGTGGTTATGTTTTTTGTATGCCTTTTTTTGAGAAATGTCTACTCATGTCCACTCATGTCCTTTGCCTACTTTTTAATAGGATTATTTGTGAGATTTGTGAGTTTTTTTTTTTTTTTTTTTACAGTTAAGCTGTTTGAGTCCCTTGTATTTTCTGGATATTAGTCACCTGTCAGATGAATAGTTTGCAAATATTTTCTCCCATTCAACAGGTTGTTTGGAGATTCTCTTCAAAATAGCTACCAAAAAAAAAAAAAAAGAAAAAAAAATACTCGTCCCAGTGCGGTGGCTCACGCCTGTAATCCCAGCACTTTGGGAGGACCAGGCTGGCGGATCAGGAGGTCAGGAGATTGAGACCATCCTGGCTAACATGGTGAAAGCCCGTCTCTACTAAAAATACAAAAAAAATTAGCCGAGAGTGGTGGCGGGCACCTGTAGTCACAGCTACTAGGGAAGCTGAGGCAGGAGGATGGTGTGAACCCGGGAGGTGGAGCTTGCAGTGAGCTGAGATCACGCCACAGCCTGGGCAACAGAGACAGACTCCGTCCAAAAAAAACAACAACAACAACAACAAAAAACCTAGGAATACATGTAACTAAGGAGGTAAAATATACCTACAAGGTACACTAAAACACACTGACAAAAGAAATTGAAAAGGGCACACACAAACAAATGGAAACATATCCCAGGCTCATGGATGAAAAGACTTAATATGATTAAAATGATCATATTAATGACTTAATATGATTAATATGATTCATCCGAAGCAATCCACACATTCAGTGTAATCCCTATCGAAATAGCAATGTTATTTTTTCACAGAAAAAAACATTAAAAAAAACTTAAAGTTTGTATAGAACCAAAAAAGAGCCCAAATAGCCAAAACTATCCCGAGCAAAAAGGACAAAGCTTTAGGCATCACATTACCTAACTTCAAAATACAAGGCTATAGTAACAAAAATAGCATGGTGTTGGTATAAAAAGACACATAGAGACCAATGGAACAAAATAGAGAATCTAGAAATAAACCCCCATATTTACAGCTAGCTGATTTTTGACAAAAATGCCAAGAACATACATTGGGGAAAGGATATCTTCTTTAAAAAATGTGTGCATGAAAATTGGATTTCCATATGCAGAAAAATGAAACTGGACCCCTACCTCTCGCCGTACACACAATTCAACTCAAGATGGACTAAAGACTTAAATCTAAGACCTGAAGCTATAAAACCACTCGAAAAAAACAGGGAAGACACTTCAGGACTTTGTTCTAGGCAAACATTTTATGGGGAAGACCTCAAAAGCACAGATGACAAAAACGAAAATAGATAAATGGGGCTGTATTAAACTACAAAGCTGCACAGCAAAGGAAAGTATTTTCTTCATCCTTACTGGTTCTTAAAAAGTTTTGGATCTTGACCAACACATCTATTATGATAATTAAATGATTTGGACATGTTGAGCTTGTCAGGGTATGTGCAGGTTGCCCCCTTTAGGAAGAGTACAGTGACTCTTTCTAATTCTATTTTTCTATTTCTTAAACATAGCTGACTATAAAATTGCAATGAAATTTGTGTATGAGCTAGGGAAGAAGTTGGGTTGGGTTGAGATTCAAGGAAAGAGCTGGACTTTAAAATGGTGGAATCACCAGTAATGGACAACACAGTGTACCAAAAACGTTCACAGGACAAGCCAGGTTGTACGCCATGATATCAATTGTGATGCTGATGAAGGACATAGTAAGCTTCCAATAATGGGTCAAAAAAAAAAAAAAGAAAAATAAATAAAAGAAAAGCATTAATATTAGGCAATGTATTTAGGTGCCTATAATTTATATTCTTATCAATACGGATAGTTCCATACTGATCTGTTTATATATATCTATTTGTCTATGTCATTTGATTAAAATATGTCATTGACCATTGGGAAGGTACATCTCAAATTATCCTGGTTAAATGTGAAAGTATGAAGAGGCTGTGATTATAAGCATTTAAGTTTCAATCAAGTAGCAAGTGCTGTCAAGATGGTATATCCAATCAGATATTGTGAGGGACATGTGATTGCTATAGATTATTCTGCTGTCTTAAGAGATAAGCTGTGGATATTCAGATTGTGATTTTGGAGTTTAAGAGGGCAAAGTAAATTGCCTGCTGAACTCACAGTCATGTTTGAAAGAGACTGACAGGAAAAGGTAAAAATGAATCATCATCTATGACTGGCTGGATTGGACCTGATGGAATAAGATCCAGCAGGAAAGGTGTGTGGCTACCATTCCCGGAACTGGGTTTTGCTGAATCATTGGACAGTTTTGCTGAATCATTGAGCATACAAGTTTTGAGGGATACATGTGCATTTAGAAAGTAACAAATAAGAATATTCATAATTATCTGCTATGTTGCATAGCACATGTATTAACACCAAAGCAATTTTAGATGAGCTATCAATAAAAATATTTAAAAAGAAATTACAGTCTATTTATTTAACACACATTAGTTATAGTCAACAAGGTAATGTGTTGTGCTGCAATAATACAAGTAAACATCCATCTAAGAATCCATTGTTTAGTAGGTATGACTGCACGAATTTTTAACAAAACTGCTTTAAACACTATACCAACAGTTTTAAATACAAAAGCCCAGTGGCCAAGCTCTAATATAAATGAATAAATGTGGCCTTCTGGAAGACCCTAGAGAGACAACAGGACGCAGAGTGGAGCACAGGAAAGAAAGAATCCCTCTTCCTGCATAAATGGCGGCGGCAACCTGTTTCATCTGACAGACGCCTCCTCGAAATGCAGTCCCATTTAAAACATTTTTTAATTGTTTTAGATAAAACTTATAACATTGTTGAAGATGCAACTAATTCTAGATATTTTTATAATTTTAAGCTGCCAGACAAAGTAAGTACACAATTGGAAATGGCCCAAGGCCCCCAGGATGTACCTTACCAATGCCAATATTGAGAAGATTATTCCAGTGCAAAAAGTCCATGTAACTTTCATTAACACTACGGTTTGTGGAAACACACTAAACCACTGTTCCATAATTCCTTTTTTTTTCCAGTTACTCAAAGCAAAAATACCAGAATTTTATGTTTATGAATGTGAGTTTTTAATATAAACATGCACAGTGTATACTTTATATATTGCTGGAATTGATTCATCGAATGATCATTTAACAAGATTGTTCATTTGAAGTTTATGCCCACTTTTATAAATAAAAGAATCATTTTGGTTGTCTTCCTCTCTTTCTCTTTATTTTTCCTTTCTTATTTCAGTCTACAACTACTCCTCCTTCTTCTGGCCCATATGGAGATAGCCCATTTCCCAACCTGTTCCCTGTTCAGATACAGGGAGAAAACATCTGGCAGAGGAAGATTCCCAGGGAACTATGAAAGGAGATAGTGACTACTGCAGAGCCTGTTACAATAACAGACTATTAAGGCTGGTGCGGTGGCTCATGCCTATAATCCCAGCACTTCAGGAGGCTGAGGAGTGTGGATCACCTGAGGTCGGGAGTTCAAGACCAGCCTGGTCAATGTGGTGAAACCCCATCTCTACTAAAAATACAAAAATTAGCCTGGTGTGGTGGTGAGTGTCTGTAATCCCAGCTACTTGGGGGACTGAGGCAGGAGGATCACTTGAACTCAGGAGGCCAGGAGGCGCAGGTTGCAGTGAGCCAAGATTGTGCCACTGCACTCCAGCCTGGGCGATAAGAGGGAAACTCTGTCTCAAAAAAAAAAAAAACACACAAAACAACAACAACAACAACAACAAAACAGACTATTAGCACTTTTTCATATCCCTTGTTTGCTTAAGAATAGTATAGGAATAATTTAACTGCCTATATTTTATCTACCTACTCTCTGACTTCCTCTGGTTTGGAGGGGGTGAATCATCAGAGATTGTTGTTGCACAGTATGTGTGTGGGTAAAAAGGGTCCGTTTTCTCTACTCATCTTTTCTATGCAAAATAAAGCCATTGATTATAATGAAGAGGAAATCAGAGGGGAAGAGGTCTATTTTGAATTTTTGTAACCGAAAGAGCTCAGGATTTTATGTGAATATTCCATTGGCTACTTAGCTTGCCTACTTACTTGAATTTGGAGATTATTCCCAACACTGCAGCTTACATGCACCAAGGTCTGGGAACATTCTGTAAAATTTCCTTGAGGACCAATATCCCCTTTGTTGTATTCTTTGTTATTTATCCATTTTGCCAAATTATCTGCAAGTAGAAATATCGAAATAAGAAGCTCTTTAGCAATTTACTTTGGATGTTGGTTTTCTTTTGAAGGACAGTTGTTAAAATAAGCTTCTAGGATTACTCATTTTCATTTTTCTTCTTTTTAAGTATAAAGCAATGTCATCACTTTTTTCCCTGTATTATATTTCTCCTCAATAATTGATATGCACATTAAAGGAACACAAAATGGTCTTAATTATGCAATAATGGTCAAGGCAAAGAGTGTTTCCTGGGAACTAATGGTTGCCTGAGAGGAGGTGATGGCTTGAGGTCCAGCTGGTTATTAAGCCACAGGAAATGCTGCAGGCCAAGATTTGTATTATTTCTCTGAGATGAAAATGAACCCAAATAAGGCAAAATGGGTTTTTCTCCACTAATGGGTAAAATGAACTCATTTTGGATGCAGAAGACCTTTCTGTAGAAGGAATGTATTCCATAAAAGCAAAATCAAAATGTTCAGTGGTCTCTGCTTTTTGCTTAAAATATAGTATAGCACAAATAATAGTCCATTATTGATTTGAAATCTTGATAAAACTAAAAATATCATGCAACACTTGAGTTTTCATCTAGTTCTAGAACTTCCATAGAATATTATGTCCAACAATCGTTTTGATAGCTTTTGTAAGCTAAGAATATATTTTGTATGCATTTAATATTGAAAATAGTTACTTTTGAAAACATTCAGAAAATAGTTATCTAATCTCATAACAAAAGAATACAGGCATTATTTTCTTTTGCTTCTGGAGTTCATTAAAAAAATATTGGGGAAAGGTGTCTCATTAAAAGATGCGTTGAGCTTTGTGGTCTCTCTGCATGATTAGAGATGAATCACTTAATCTTCTTAAAGAAACTGCTTAATCAATGTGCAAAGTAGATAGTATAGCTGCCTCCATCTCTGATTTGTAGTAGGATTATGCAAAGCAGAGTATTTTGTAGATATTAATATTATTAATATAAAAATGTAGTTATTACTATATTTACCATCTTAACCAAGTAAAACAATATATTTTATTATATTTTGCCGTTTTTGCCACCCCTGTGACATGGGGTATGTCACAGGGCATAGTAGCCAACTGAAAAAGCTCCTAATAGTCAAAATTGGAAAATTTTCAGAACAAAATTAATTAACCAGTAGTATTAGATTATAATCCAAAATACAAAATAAATGTTTCTGAATTCATTTTGATTGAAATGATGACAGAATGCATAAGTCAATGGGGGAGAGTTTATTCTTGCATGCAGAAGAATCCAGATAATTTATGTGGATGCCCTGCCTTCAAAGAGGCAGAGCCTAACTCTCATTCCTGGGCAGCACAGACTGACTTCCTTCCAAAGAGTACAGGACCGAAAGGGGTGACCAAAAGATTGAAGAAACAACCACAAAGATCAAGCAGTCATCATGAGTAAAGCAAACCTTGACAAGTTTATCGCAATGTTTAGAATTTTGTTATATTCAATCGAGGACTTCACAAAATTGTGTTAAACTTTATGATGGATATGGGTGTCCTTCTTAATAGAGAAAGTTCAAAAGCCGGGTGCTTTGGGGGAAACATTATCTTGTGTCTGCCACTATAAATGTGACTAAAATAGTACGTAATAAGCATATGGCCAGAAACTTAAATGCATTATGTTGCCAAGAAACTATGTGTGTAGCAGGCCTTGCAGAAGATTTGTAGGAAAAATCATAAAACAAAATACATGGTGTGAGATGTTTGCTATACATGTGGATTTTTTTAAAAGCAGATCTAGTAGAACGTGACTTTCTTAGAGACTTGTGTCTCTTGTTTTCAGCTGAATTACAGCATCTAACATAGCCTCCGCCACACAGTGGGAACTCACTCAATTTTTGTTGAAATGATTCAATGAATATTTTATTTTAGGCTTTTTGCAAGATATGACTTTGGTAATAAATGCAGCACCCTTAATTCGTTGAACACCAAAGTAAACAAATGCTAAAGAAAGTAGTTTCCAGGCACAAATGACTTGATGCACAAGGCATGTGGTGGGGAGGGGAGGTAACTACAAGATGTGAACCTGAAGGGGTCACTGCTTCATCTGGAGCACTAGAGACAGTGGGTGCTATTGACGTTAGCTAGCAAGACTGAGGGGCCAACTTTCTGAGTTCAAACTGTGGTTCTTCCACCTGTCAGTCAGGAACAATGATAGGACTGGCCTCAGAGAGAACTCAAGAGGACTAAGTTGGTTAATGTAGAGTACTTAGATAGCTGCTTAAAACTATGTAATCATTATGTAAAGATAAGCTATTATTAATTTTAATGGTCATAATTTAAATGAACATTCTAGGATATAGTTGCAGACATTGCAATACACCATCATTTATGTTATAATTTATATGCTATCCAGGAAAGAAATTGCAACACAGATGTGCAGGCACCCCACTATCACCCCCAAATTAATATTATGGTTATTAATTCAAAACCTATAAAATAGCATGTGTCATTTATAAAACTCTCAAATGTCCATATTTAAAAACTTGCTTAAAATTCTTAAAAATCAAAAAGTTAATGGGTTTTGAAACCTCTTGTTAGAAAAATAACAACTTAAGATCAGTGTAAATGAATGACAGTTTAATATCAAAAAGATTAAAAGTTGATAGCCAAATAACGAACGAAATTGTTAAGCAGGGTTGAAAAATTACCAAGTGCAATGGAAAAATTAACACATGGATTTTATATTTGTAGTTACTGATTAACTTCTTCTATTAATTCTTATTTTGACAATCTTTAAAGCCAAATATTGGCATATATTAAACTGAAAACCTAATCCTTAAATTGCTGTATCTCAGGGTACTAAACCAAAATTTTCTAAAACGTTGAAGCAAATTTCACTCACTTTGGCTTTATTGAAGATATTATTGCCTTATCATTTAGTTAGAATGATGTTATTATAACGTTGTTTCTGAAGAACATACCATAATTAATTAATGTTAATTCCCCGTTTACTTTATCATTTAGATTTCCACTTTTAGTGTATTTCTTGAAGGACATGAAACATTAGTATTGAATGACATATACAAAAAGTTGAAGATGTGTTAATCTTCTTTTATTAGACTGATGGAAGTAATCAAACATGTTTATTATTTATCTTAGGTGAAGTTTAAATAATAAAATCTTGCATGCTATTAAACTACATATTACTTTTACTTGCCACCATCTTTTCTCTAAGCCTGGTTTAGAGGTAAAAATCTTTTCAAGTTGTGTGGCTTCAGCTTCCAACTTGCTCACCTTCTCTTGGTAAGAGTTGACCATATTCCATCAAGGACACAAATACTGTATTCCTTCTTCCCAGGGCATGTATATAGCCACAGGGAGGGCCTTAGCCTGCCTTTTGGACTTCCCTATGCTTTAAGATATTTTCTTTATGTACCATAAGTAGAAGAGGAATAAATACATCAAAAGAAGTTTTGCTGCAATTCAACTACCTTATCGACCTTAACTTCCTCAATCAAAGTATCTTTCTACATCATTCATTTCAGCATTTTTCCTTTTTTCTTATTTATTTTTCTATTTCTTTTTTCTTTTCTATCATCCATTTGATTTTTGTCACAGACAGATTTGAACAGCTTGCACTGTATGTTTATTTTCCCAAAATATTAGAGCTTTTATTAACAGATTGGTGTAAAGAAATTAGGGGTCCGGGCGGCTCATGCCTATAACCCCAGCACTTTGGGAGACCAAAGCGGGCGGGTCATGAGGTCAGAAGATTGAGACCATCCTGGCTAATATGGTGAAACCCCGTCTCTACTAAAAATACAAAAATTTAGCCGGGTGTGCTGGCACGCACCTGTAGTCCCAGCTATTCGGGAGGCTGAGGCAGGAGAATCACTAGAACCGGGAGGTGGAGGTTGCAGTGAGCTGAGATTGTGCCACTGCACTCCAGCCTGGGCAACAGAGCATGATTCCGTCTCAAAAAAATAAATAGGATAATTATATTCTTATATTCATTAACATATATTGATAGATCCCCTGCCATGAATAAGGGCAGAGATGGTAGCAAGTTAAGATGGGTCAGTTGGATTTCATGCCTTCAAGGACCTTTCATTGGAGCATAGGATGAAAAATAAGAATATACATAATTATAATACAAGGCCAAATGTTTAAAATTGTGAGAGCTTCCTTCTGTATTTCAAAGAGCAATCAACTCTGGCACAGTTGATCTATGGTGACTTCGTGGGAGCAGTTGGCATCTGAAAAACATCTTAAAAAAGAGTCTATAACTTGTATTTGTTTCTTTTCACTTACATGTTATGGAAGAAGAGAACTAGAGCCCGTGTCTGCTGTCTCCTGGACCCTCCCCCAGCACATTTTTCCATTGCTAACTTTAATCTACAGCCTTTCACTGTAATAAACCATTACTAAGAGTGTATTTGTGTTCCTAAATTCTTTGAGTCCTTTTAGCTTTCACTGAGTCTAATATTTGTGTTAGGACCCGCCCACACCCCTAAAAAAGACAATCTACAGTTCCTCGGCTGGGACATTCAAGTGGCCAGGCCCAATATATTCAGAAATGCTGACTTCCTTACAAAGACTAAAAGCTTTATAATTTTCAAAAAAACCCAAACCTAGTTTGAATAACACATAACAAGTTTTGAGTGAACGCTTAGCGCTTTCTCACCATGAGCTCAAGGATTGGAGGACAGTGGCACGGCCACACATGTGCCCTCCCTATAGCCAAATATAGGCCAGTTTACAGACATCAGGAAGTTGCCACTGCAATACAGTCATTCTTGACCTCTGTGAAGAAATTCTTCCAGTTAAAAATTTATTTATGTCTACAAGCATCCTCTTTAAAATGCAACCACCCCGTGGAGTATTTTAAGCCTCACAGAAAAGTCCCCTTTATTTTAGCATGAAATGGCTTAAAAATCAGATTACTTTTCTTCAAACATCAGATATAATTTCCATTAAGGAAATAGAAGTCTTTATAGTGATTGATGGAGAGAAGTTATTTTGGCATAAAAGGAAAATGTGCTTGGGTGGAATACCAGAGCAGACAGCTATGAGCTGTCAGAGAGAAGAACTTGTGGGGAGCAGAGGAGAGGGGAACCTCGAAAGCTGGGAGAGAAATGCACAAAAGCAGCAATGCGGGAAGTATATTTTAACCACTTTCAGTTACACTACTAGCTGCCCCTACAGAGTTATTGTGATTAAAGAAACTCTTACTAAACGATTTTTAACCCATTCTGAGTCTTCCGTGTATCTTAGCTTGATTTTTTTTTTTTTTGCCCTCGATCACGTGTCTAAACTAGATCAAGTCTGCACTAGATCAAGTGCACCACCTACCAAAGCAAACACTCATTTTTAAGTAGGGTGTAAACTATCACTAAGGAACGTTTGGGTCAATGTCTACCTATAGATACTGCTCTCACTGTACTTGAGCCAGTATTGGAGAACTTATATTTTCTATGGAAGACTTAGAGCATTACTGGAAAAGAGATGGCTTTGTTTCCTTTCATATTAAATGCCAATGCGGTGATGTAAAGCCTCTACTCTGTTTTTCTATAGAACCTAGTTCAGGGCTGTGTCTCGTCACTTACTATTCTGTGTATTATTAATGATCAATTCATCTACTCCTCACCAGACTGCAAAGTTTTTGAGGAAAGAACTCCTTCATTCTCCACTATCTACACAGACTACGTATAAATTAACAATGAATAAATGAACAAATGCCTTATTTATATATCTTGACTAGTCTATATGTTGTTAGCATTATATTTAAATACCACTTTTTCATAAGAGTTGTGGATTATAAAACTGTGAAGGGATTGTTTATTTGTTTGTTTTTTTTCCTAAAAAATTAACACTTGAGGCTGGGCGCAGTGGGTCACGCCTGTAATCCCAGCACTTTGGGAGGCCGAGGCGGGCGGATCACGAGGTCAGGAGATCGAGACCATCCTGGCTAACAAGGTGAAACCCCGTCTCTACTAAAAATACAAAAAAAAATTAGCCGGGCGTGTTGGCGGGCGCCTATAGTCCCAGCTACTCGGGAGGCTGAGACAGGAGAATGACGTGAACCCGGGAGGTGGAGTTTGCAGTGAGCCGAGATCACGCCACTGCACTCCAGCCTAGGTGACAGACCGAGACTCTGTCTCACACACACACACACAAAATTAATACTTGGACAGGAAGACCACAGCTATCACTTCTAGGTCTGAACATTCTTCAAGATGAGTGGAGACAGAGGTAGAGTGTGAGCTGGATGGATATAGGAGTGGACTTAGTTGGTTGTCATCACACGGTTGTATCATTTCTTTTTAATAATGACTGAAGATGACATTGGGAATAAATAAACACAGACCTTTAAGTTTCATAGCCACTTAACTCCCCAGTTTTGTTTTTCAAATTAGTTGAGATTCTTATAGCCATAACTTTAATAACATTACCATCATCAGCTCAATTGTGGCAGCTACAATGTCAAGAAACTCACAAAGCTGAAATGTAAAGAAACTTTAGAGATGGTTTGGTGTGGAGAAGATTGATGTTGATACGGTCCATGTATCTTTCAGAATCCCATGGGATTGCACTCTGTCATCAATTTGCTTTAAGGACTGTGTCTGAAAAAACTTACTGTGTGTCATTACTGAAATACTCTGCAGAGGTTTGGTTTCTGAATACTTTTAAAGCATTCTGTCTCTTCTCTGCATTACACCATAAAGTATATCTTAGCATATTATTATTTTCACTTGCCATTTATTTAATATATGAGAATATATTAGAGCATATGCCTTGAATCAAATGCTAACTAGATTAAACTATATCTAAGAGAGTGTGTCTTTTCAAAACAGATTGTGAAGTTCCGTTCTGGTTCCCATAGTACTGCCGTTGTTCAATATCTTGGGACTTCTATTTTCAAAATGCATTCGGTGCCAACTTGTAGCCACTAAGAAATGCTCCCTACATCTAAAGGCTAAGATGCCCTCCTTTATTATTTTTCTGATCAAATATTTAAGAACTAAGCTTCAAATAATATTTTTAAAATTTTTCTCAAAAGTAAAATTTTTATGTTTAAAATATTACAATCTAATTGTCATCTTTAATGTATTAAAATTGTTTATATCCAGTTTTTATTTTATTTTATTTACTAATTTATTTATTTGAGACAGGGTCTCACTCTGTCACCCAGGCTGGAATGCAGTGGCACAATCTTGGTTCACTGCAACCTCTGCCTCCCAGGCCCAAGTGATCCTTCCACCTTAGCCTCCCGAGTAACTGGGGCTACAGGCCCACATCACCACGCCTAGCTAATTTTTATATTATTAGTAGAGACGGGGTTTCGCCATGTTGGCCAGGCTGGTCTCGAACTCCTGACCTCAGTTGATCCACCCGCCTCAGCCTCCCAAAGTGCTGGGATTACAGGCGTGAGCCATATATTCAGTTTTTAGAAGATCATTAGAATTCAAATGTTGCCAGACTTTAAGTGTGGGTCACTATCTTATGGAGGGCTTCTCTTGGAAGATGTCCCCAATGGCAGGGCCTTGTTATAAAGGTTGGAAGAGAGATAATCCTGTGACTAAGAGGCCAGAGAAGCAGTAGATTTTTTTCATCAGATTTCACGTCAGTAGGAAGACAGAAAGGAGAAGGAAGAGAAGGCATGGACAGCATATGTGTGAAGTATAATCTTAACAGTGTGCATCTTTTAAGTGAGGATTCCATCTACTGTTGGCCAAAATAAATCATTATTGTCTGGTGGTTGGAAAAAATGAGGACCTTCCTTGGTTTTCTCCAAAAAATTATTTTGGTGTTGCTTAATTACCCTTAGGAGACCTTAAGTTCTCTATTGATACAACACTGTATCAATAGAGAAAGTGCAATTTTATTCTCACATAGTACAGTGATGTTTTTATGCAATGTATTCACAGAATTATTTACAGTTCTTCAGTTCTAGATGACTGATACTACAGAAACCTGAGATAATCTCTGCTTCCATTAGTTTGGGTGGAACCTTTGTTGAGAGACTTGAGTCATACTGAATACCTTGAATTACTACCAAGAGCTGGTGATCATCAAGCTTGAGTTAATACCAATGCTATGTTACTACAGAGAGGATAACTGCAGGATAACAATCATCATGTGGTAGGCTTTACCACATGGCCTGCTGAACTCCATGCTCAAACTCCAACTACTTTTGAGTAATGACATTAAAAATCATATTTTCCATTTATCTGTGGAAGCTAGCGAGTAAAGAATAAGGTAGAGTCTACTGAACCTATGGAATGTTACTAAGTGTTAAGTGTTCTATTTAATTTCCAGTTTGTTTAATAATGGGAACAATTTTACTTTCTCCTACCTGTGAAAAAAATTATGCCAGTAAGACTTGTGATTTTTGTTCTCCTCCAGCACATACTTCTACATAAATTTATTATGTGAAAAGTGATATTAACAAAAGCTTTCTGGAACAATTATAGATAGAATTGGTCTGGTGTGACAGATATTTTGTTTCTTCACAACATTCATTCTCTGAGTATTCACCATGGGTCAGATATTCTGTAGTTTCGGTGGTAGATACAAAAGCTTTATAAGGTGTGTTTTTCCACAAAGCGGTTAGCTAGATTAATAGTGAGAGGATACACCAAGGAACATGGAAATGATTTTTAGAGAAATGAGAGCAAATACTAAAGTGTTGAATTAAGTAAAACAAGAAAAATAGCTCCTCCCATCCTCAAAAACATTAGAGAGACCAGGATTGTGGAGGGCACCTTGGCGATGGGCCTTGCAGCTCGGTGAATGGTTAAAATGTGTACACAGTGAGAAGAGAAGAAAGTGTCTACACAGAAGTTAGTTTTTGTTTAATTTGATATTTTCTCTTTACCTCGTTCTAGTCAAGATGACCTGAAGCCTTCTAGTCAAGAAGCAGCCAGGCAGGTTCCACTTCTTAGGGCCGGTAAATCCCTTCTCTTATTAATGATGTTAATTGCATTTGGATCTCCATCCAGATATTTGCCCTACCTTAATTTCATGTTAACGTGCCATGGGCTAAAGAGGGAGTATTTTTTAAATGCATCTGTAAGTTTCATTTATGACAGAATTTCTATAATAAAAGTGTAGTCAAGAGTGTTGATGGAAAATTAGGGTGACATAAATATGTGAGAACTGGAAAATGTATAATCTTAAACAGTACACATTATTTTTATTATCTCTCTTTCCCACAGGCTGATGAGGCCTGGGATACTAATATACAAACCAAAATTAGAAACTTCTCCTCTGTGGTGTTTATTGCTTCGCCTGCAGTGCATGAAATCTTAATTCTAAAGCTCTAACTCACAAAATCTGACATCGTTTTACCCTCTGACACATCAAAATCAGGGCCTAATTGTTCCTGTGGTTGTGAATTATGAACAAATATACTTCCTAAGAAGATGGATTTTTCATTTAATTTTCTTTTTCAGCTTCACAATGTGTACATATGCAGAGGTTGCCTGCGATTTTAATATGCTCACACTTACAAAAACACACAATACACACAAACTTTCAAACATAAGCACACAGATTTGTAAACATATACATGAAGATTTGTTGCAACACAATTCATTCTCAAATCTATTTCCTGTTATGCTTATGATCAAGATCTATAACTTCTCAGGGTTGACTTATTTGTTTTGTACGAGACTGAGTAAAGCTAAAGACCAAGAATATGATGGGTGTTGCTAAAATAAACTTCTCAAGAGACGTCAAGTTTTAATCTCCCATATTTCAAATATTCCCTGTTGAAATATAAACATAAAGGAACCATTCATTATATAAAAATAGAAATACATTTGTGACTTTCAGAGCTGTCACCGAGTATATATTGGAAGGCAGGTTATTTAGAGGACCCATGTAAGACAGAAAAGAACTATGCACAGATCACTGATGATGATACAATTACGTGGAGAAAGTAATCTGCCACAGGTCACCCAGATAGGGAGTGGGAAAGTGATGGCTCAGTCCTCGATCACTTTTATATCACTTTCGTTCCGAAGCCAAACATGTTCTATAAAAGCAGAAATCTCTGTACTCTTTTGACATCCTAACTCCTTCTGCTACCCTCATTTATCCTCATACATGTCTTACACAGATGTGTGCTTGTCTTAAAAATCACAAAATTTTAATGTTAGAATGGACCTTATCATGCTATTTTAGTTATCAGCTGCTGAGCTGTTTTCTATTTTTGAGTTCCTTTCTCTCTAAAAAATATACAAAAATCAATAGAACTTTCAGTACACTTGCAGGTGGGTTTTACCATTTTTAGGCCTTAATCTCACAGCCTGATCCCTAACTCATCTACTTTCCAATTCTGGCTGACAGAGCAGCCACCAGCCAAAGGTGTAGACAAAGGTTTAATGAGCAGAAACTCTTAATTATGACATAATGACATTAATAATTTTTACCTTATGTTTTATGTTTTTGGAGACAAAATAATTCCAAACTCATTATTATAAACATAAACATAAATATTTGTATTATTAATAACAGTGTAGGACCTTAATTTATAGTTGAACCATTCACATTTGAGTCTTTAATCCCTGCTCAATTCCAAATGTATATATAGTGTTAGGGGTCCATTTTTATTTCTCTCCACATATAGTGATTTATGTTTCTCTGTACCCTCTACTAAGTAACCTGGCCTTACTGCATTATATATTTAGTTTCCATATATACATACATCTGTCTCTGAGGATTTTTAATTTCATTCCATTGGTCAATGTGTCTGTTCTTGCTGTTGTAACAGACTACTGCTACTAATACTACTGCTAAATTACTATTATTATTATTACTTTTCAGTATTTCTAAACAGCCTTTTAAAAATATATGTTATTAAGTTACTGTTTAAAGTAAAACATTTTATATAGAGATTCATATACATATTGAACTTATGTTTTTATTTTCTTGCATGTATCTTAAGTGATCTTGAAATCAACATTATAACAACCTGATAAAATAGAGTGAAGGTTTCTGATCTTTGCTCATTTGCAGGAGCACCTTATATGAGATGTAAATTAAGTAAACGTTTAACATTTGGGAGAAATTCACCATACAACAATCTGATTCTGAGACTCCAATGATCATTTTTTATGTTTAAAATATCTATTTCTCTATTCAAACTTTTATTTTATTTGCCCCATCTAATATTTGACACATTTCCAGATAAGTAAAAACAAAATTCATCAAATCTTGTATCTTTTAAAAATGTATCTTTGTTTCCTGTCTTCTGTGTTTCGATTATTTCTTTTAAATTTTAAAAATTAATTTGTGTTTAGTTTTGAACCATAAAAATAACTCATTCAAAGTCATCAAAGTAAAAGTAATCATGTCTTAGGCACATAGTTGTCAGTAATCTGATTTTAACCCAACAGACTATATACATATTTAAGACAGGGTCTCTCTCTGTTGCCCAGGCTGGAGTGCAGTGGCACAGTCATGGCTCACTGCAGCCTTAACTTCCCAGGCTCAAGCCATCGTCCCAAGTAGCTGGGAACTACAGGTGCATGCTTCCACTCCCGGCAAATTTTTGTATTTTTTGTAGATGTGGGGTTTTGCCATAAGATGAATTGTTGAGTCAAGATGTAGATGGCACATTAGTTCATGTTATTTCAGTTAAGGTTTCCTGAGCCTCTACTTAGTGCCGTGATATAAGCAGGGTGCTAAGTCTGTGCTGCAAACAGCAGTCATCCTATCCAAACCATACACTTATAAGTAGATGTTGTTAGAATTTAATGAATAAGGCCAGGTATGCTAACATTTTTTCAATCCACAAAACTAAAACTAGATCTTGACCTACACAAAATGTGGATAGCTCCTCTGTTGAGAAACCCTGACACCAGATCTATGAATACCTTTCCTATGGTCACTTTGTGCTTTGAAACTTTGCTACTATTTGGTGATGACACCACCAGCTAGGATGAATATAAATGTTCATTTTCAAAGATGTTAAAGGCATCATTCTCTTATTTCTAATAATTAAATAATAAATGTGGAGATATACACACACACACACACACAAACACACACACACACATGGTTTCCATAGTTTTTTTTTGTTTGTTTCAGACAAACTCGCTAAAATCTCATAAACATTATAATTAACTCCTAGGAATAATATCTACATTGAAGGAAAGAGTAATTTTAATTTAAGTAGACACATTTAATGTTGCAAGTATGGATACTTCATGAAAACAAATGCCTTTATACTTACTCAGAATAAATAATGGGAATTCCACAAGTAAGCTTGTGACAAGGTCTTTAATGGTCTTGTTTTGCTTTGGTTTTATCTTTCTGAATAAACAAACCCCTACACACTGAGTATTAGATTCACCTGGAGGTCTTATTTCAAAGTGTATCCAGGGCTTTAGCGCTAGACATGCTGATTAAGACCGGGGTGGGCTCAAGAATTTGCATTTTTCACAAATTCCAAGGTGATATTGATTTTATTCTTAGTAGATCTTCTAATTAAAAATAAGTGTAACCCTCTGCAATTAACAGAATAAAGTCAAAATCTCTATGGCAGGATTCAACAGAGGGATGACAATCTGGCCCAACTACCTTGCGTAGCTTTAGGATCTAACATTACTTTTGTTTTACAGCAGTAGTTCTGCCATTCATAAGTGAAACGTTGTCCGTTCTCTGAATATACCATTCTCTTTGGTATCTTTGCACTTTGATCTTGCTGTATTTTCTGGCCAGAAACCCCTCCACCTTTACAGTTTAGAAACTGGCCACTTACTCTTCAAGGCCAACTTCCAATAAAGTTTCTTCTAAGAAGAGTGCTGCCTATTTCCAAATTTAAGTGAATAAAATTGAGGATTGAGGAAATCTCAAAATTCCAGTACATTTGTTTCCTAATGCAATCTAAGATCATTCTGATAATGTTCCAAGTGCTTCCAACGGCTCCATGAAGTGGTATGAGACTCAAGTTGGATTTTGAATCACAAAAGTGTATTCATTGTCCACCTGGTATCTTTTTTATTTTATACCATGATTTTTATGTAATAAATCACTTGTGTCTCTAAGAGTTTTTCACATGGATTTTAATAATGTGCCAATTCACAGAAGAATTTGACTTAACACTTCTCAGCATTATTCACTGATACACAGTTGAAATACAAATAGTTTAGATGGGAGGAAAAGTCAGTATAAAGGAATGAAAATTTTTTTAAAACTCAACATTTCCTAGAGATTTTACTTCTCATATCTAATGGTGTAATTCTCTCTTATTAAGAAATGTGTTAATTTAAACTATTATAATTTTATCAGATGCTGATTTCGTGTGTGTGCTCTGTGTGTGAGTGAGAGAGAGAGAGAGAGAGAGAGATGATCCGATGTGTATTCCTAAGTTTACAAGATTCTGAACCTTCTCACTTATAAATAGATAGTTCAGAGGGTGACATTTTTGGTAGAGAAATCTTAATGAAGATTAAAATCTAAGTTTCTGTGTAGAGGTACCATCTGGTTAATCTGCTTCAAATGATGGTGGATGCACCATCATTACCCAAATGGGTGAAAGCCTGGCTGCCTATAGTCTCCTTAAAGGTTAAGGAGTGATATATGGGTGCTAAATAAAGGCTTATCAGGCTACTGTACATCAGAGCACTGATAAAACTTCCTCAGGAAATCACCAAATGAAACAAGGACCTATTCAGAAATGTTGGTTTATAGATATGCCATTACAATGGAACTCATCTAAATGACAGCATGGCTTAAGTGAGGAATTTTTACTCCCAGGTCAGGAAATTCTAAGGCAGGAACTAATGCCTATCTTAACTCTTGAGATGTGGCCAGAAATCAGGTTGTTTTTCTACTGTGTGCTGGTTTTCTCAGACATGTGAATTTGGGGAGATAAGAACAGAATAGCATATTAGCTGCAACATGTGGCACTTGTCAGATTAACAAAAGGAGTGGGAGGCTTCATACAAGTCTCCATTTTCCCTGATATAGTTTCAAGTTGAGAACAGTATAATGTTCATATTTTACATCCTGATGGGAAAATGGGTAAGAATAAAAGGTGTGTGAGCCAGAGAAACAGAATCTGTTCCTTTTCACCTTTTATAGCAATAGGATCTAAAGGCACTCTTAAAGCTCTCTTCAAGGCCACAAGGCCTTGCTTTTGTATTTTGTTTTCTTTTCATTTTAACTTTCTGCTTTTTTTAAAAAAAAAATCTATATTTTGTCCAATTATTTAATGGCAAGTTGCCTTTAACATGTATCTGGCCCCATCACGGAAATACTAAGGTATGTGATTTTGCATAAATAATCACGGAGAATGGAATTTCTTAAGTTAATTGTGTCTTTCTCACTAATTCCCATCAAGAGTGTGAAAGCTACTATTTAGGTGATCTTTCAGACGATTAGTGTAGTCATCCAGGAAGTCTCTTTTGTTATCTAATTTAAGTCACTCTAGCTATAATTCCCCGTTTTTTTTTTTGTTTGTTTTTGTTGTTGTTGTTTTTGTTTTGTTTTTTTTGAGATGGAGTCTTGCTCTGTCGCCCAGGCTGGAGTGCAGCGGTGTAATCTTGGCTCACTGCAACCTCCACCTCCCGGGTTCAAACAATTCTCCTGCCTCAGCCTCCTGAGTAGCTGGGATTACATATGTGTGCCACCACACTCAGCTACTTTTTTTGTATTTTTAGTAGAGACGGGGTTTCACCATGTTGGTCAGGCTGGTCTCGAACTCCTGACCTCGTAATCCAGCCTCCCAAAGTGCTGGGATTACAGGTGTGAGCCGCTGTGCCCAACCCTTATTTTGTTTAGGTAAGAAAATGAGCCTATTTCCACATGGAGGGCATTGGTAGTGAAGTTGTATTATGTTTTGTAAAATACTGAAAGCAAACAGGGAGGGAAGCAGATTAACATGTTTTTAATCATTTATGCACTAATATTGTATACAATGTGTGCGTGCACATGTGTAAAGAAAGAATACACTGCATATCACACAGTAAGGTATTGTATTTATATATTGCTCAGGCAGAAGGTATTTAAACAGTCTGGATTAATTCACTCATCTTGTTTGTACTCAGAAACAAAGACTGAATGAGTGACAAATAAACAAGTTCCCAAAAGTGTATTATTGTGGTCTCATTTGAGTGTCTTATAATTGTATATGTATTGCATTTATCACAAAAGTTATATTTGAACACAAGATGGACAGTTATAACTTGCATGAACTAAACTATAGTGAGCCACGTCTAGAGATTTAGCTTTCCAGATGAAACAGCCACTCTAGCTATGTAAAGTGATAGGAAATCAATCAATCCCGTCTTAGCCTAGGACGACATTGACATCAGCATCAGTTATTCCAATAACTGCATAATCAATATTTATGGGCTTAATCAAGAGAGACATGACACCTGGATTCGCTGCATGTGAGAAGGGAGGGCAATGTCAAGGTGGATTTGGTGAAGTCCAGATGGGGAAAGCAGAGTAAATCAGCAGCAAAGTCAACAAGCAATCTGCTCACAGATCCGCAATATTCGGCTGCTTTATAGAACACAGATTTACTCTTTGTCTGTGATGGAATATCAATGCTTCCATTTGGGGAAAAGTCTAAAGAATTCTTTAGCTTTTTAAAATTAAAAAATATATATATATGGCCAGTTTGTATTTTGTATTTTTTATAAAAGGCATATAAAAATGCAAAGCATAGTTTCTGTCTTTGAGAAGTTTTGAATCTTGATGATTCAAGAAATGTAGAAGAAGCAATTATAAGCAGGATTTGAATCCTACGTGTATCACTAATTTGTTGTGTTGTACAAACCAATTCTTGTGCCTAGGCCAAAATAAAGCATAAAAAAGACTACACTGGCTCCACATTCCAACTAAATTTACTAATTCAACGGTTCTATAAAATGTCAGTGAATATATTCCAGAAAATAAGAGTGAAAGAAATTTCAAGAATGAAGGAAAACAAGAGTCAGATGTGGTGAAAGAAGGCTTGGATTAGCAAGCATTTGATTGATATTAAAAGCAAGGATAAGAATTTGCTAAATGGAGAGGTGGGGAGGAGTGAGGGTTATTATAGAAAAAAAATGAAGAGAATAGGAAAACAAACACAGATGAAAAATGAGCATGAGGGGATCACCTGGGATTGAGAAGATGACATCAACTGCTGGAAATGGAAGTTTTGCACAGAGAGCATCAGGTCAGTTTACAGAGCGCCATGGACACTGAAATAACAGGGCTGGGTTTGAAGCTGTTGAAAATTTCAATTAGGAATCCTTTCCTATCTGACTCAGAGAAAAGGGGTGTTTGGAAAATGTTCATCTGAAGCAGGGGGGCAGGGGAGGATCAAGATTAAACTGGTAGCTATCATTTCCAGATATGACCCAGTCCGTAGAGTGATTAAAAAACAAAACCAAATGCTAACATCAGCAGTCCATAACAAACAGAATATTTACAATCTCCTGAAATTGCAACGATCTGGTAGAATAGATTTCACATGGCAATAGTTGGCAGAAGTTGCGTCGGTTCTGCTTTCCATGGCTCTCCTTATCTCCACATTGTTGTGACTGAAGCTGGCCTCCTCCCCATTGTCAGCCTGGAACAGAAAGGTGTTTGCATCAGAGATCACTGCTGTAGGGACCATAGATGGACAAGTGCTTTAGGAAACTGCTACCGAGGTCTCATCCTGAGTTGAGAAGGCTCTCGTTTAGAACAAACATGGAAGGGAAGGATTGTATGTGAGTTTTGTTTTGAAAGCAGAATCAATATACTAATAATTAAGACTGAGTGAACTAGTCTAGGAGGCAAAGGGGAGGAACTAGCTTACACAACGAGGAAGCTTAAAAATATTGTTTGTGTATATTAAAAATAAAAAATATGCCTAAGCATGGTGGCTCACACCTGTAATTTCAGCATTTTGGGAGGCCAAGGCGGGAGAATCGCTTGAGGCCAGGAGTTTGAGACCAACCTGGGCAACATGGAGAGACTGCATCTCTACAAAAAATTGAAAAGTTAGCCTGTTGTGGTGGCACATACCTATAATTCTAGCCTACTAGAGAGTCTAAGGTGGGGGAATCACTTTTTTCCTGGAGTCTAAGACTGCAGTGAGCTGTGACTCTGCCACTGTACTCCAGCCTGGATGACAGAGTGAAACCCTGTCTTGCTCTAAAAAAGAAAATAAAAATAATACTTTTGAAAGTTCTCAGATAGAAGACTCTTACCTGCTTCATTTTATTAGTATAAAATGACAAATTAAAAATATTAAATTTATTTAAGTGTTTATCTGTCACTTACTCAAAATTTTAGGTATACGCAGGTTGACCCAGAAAAGAAAAAAATGCTAAATCCAAAAATATTGTCGTGCTTCATGCCTACATTACTTTTGAGTACACATATTTCTTCTGTAACCCATTATAAGGAGTTTTCAAAATATAATATGTTCTTAATAACTTATATTAAATAATTCAATGGTAAATACAAACTATAATATATTGAATGTTGACTGGTCAAGAGTTCCTTTTCATAAAACAGATTTCAATTCTCATGTTAGTTTGGCCAACTGAAAGTAAATATGCTGGGTAGAAAACAGTCTAAGTGAGACATTATTAATGAAATAATATGTCTGAATGTCTGGTACTAATGCTGGATCAGGGATATAATTTTTGAACATGAAGAGCTACTAGATGTAACTGAATTTAGACTGGGAAAGTTTTCCAGTGATCCGCTAGGTACTAGTTTAGTTGCATGGCTGAATGACCCAGCTATTTGCCAGAGGAGAGGGAAATGATACGTAGCTGACTGTCAAATCATATGCTATTTATTATAGTTATATTTTGTTTGTTTTAACTCTTTAGTGAATTGTGAGTTTCTGCAAATCAGAAAATTGTCTATTAATGTTTGTTTATACTGCTGTGCTTAATTCAAAACCACCTAATGAGTGATTTCTGAAATCAACCCAATTCATACATGATTGGTAAATTTAAAAAATAATTTTGCATTGTTTCTTATTTAGTTTTGAACTGCAATCCCAAGATATGAAGATTGCTTCAAAAACTACAACAGATTTCTGAAACTGAGTAAATTTGCTTCAATTGTCTATTAAAAGATTTGAAGTGTAATAAACAAAAAAAAATTAAATAAAGCAAGGTTCAGAATCACATTTCCAGTAAACTTTGCATTTGCAGTACATTTATGTAGACAAAACAAGTCCACAATAGTTTAAACAGACATTCACAGCAGGTGATTCCAAGACCATGGGAAGGATTTGGTTCCTGTTTATTTTCTGAGATGTCTTGGGTGCTCTCCTTCCAGTTATGTCTTCTTCTCTTTCTCATGTATCATGTCTTATTTCAACTCTTCTGACAGCATGTCAAGCATTAGCAACAGAATAATCTGTATGCACAGTGGGAGAGAGAGGCAGACCAAATACACATTGAATAAGGAAAAAGAAGTTTCCAGCGGGTGATACATTATTCTCCCTAGCAAAGGGCTAGATTTGCTAAGCATATGGAGACATGCTTAAGGATCAATAGGGAGAACTTTGAAATATATGCCCATCCTGTGAAAATTTATATCTTGACTGAGGATATGTTTTGATAGTATAAGTAATATTCTCATAAAATTTTTGGAGTGACACGTGAGAAATGGAGGAAGCCATGATATAAAAAGCACATGTTAAGTCCTTGCCAATGATTGAGCCATCCTTTTGCCTTATAAAGACATTGATTTTCATTCTATCCTGATCTTTTAGAGTAGTTGAGTTCTATGTATCTTGAGAATTCCTATGAGATTAAAACACAGCTAAAATTAGTGTAATGAGCTTAAGTTAGAGGAAAGCAAGATACCCTGGATCTTGGATAAATACACTTGGTTTAACGAATTTCTTAAGATATATCCACGAGGATATAATTTTCCTTGCCAAAATATAATGGATATCTTTATTTGTTTTTTTTAACCTCAGAGCTTCTAGGTAGACTCAAAAAAGACATTCTGCTAGCCTTATATTTTACTATGTTTCCATAAATTCTAACATTTCTTTCAAATATTTACCCCCAAGGCTCACTTTAGATGTATCAGCTAAGGGAGATGAGTCAGAAAGAGACCTTGTAATGAAGTTCCCTCTTCTTTTTCTTCTATTCGTAACAATCAGATAAATGGTTTCTGAATTATCGAGTAGACCCCTGAGAACTTAGCAGGTGATTCCAAATTAAATTCACAACCTTCCAAGATGACATTTTCCTTAGAAAATCCCAGTATCTAACCTTACCAATCGGATTAAAATCAAGCTTCTTTATGATAAAATATACATCATTAAATTGTGAAATCAAATATAGCTCTATTAATTAACATGTAATGGTAGGAATAGGAAAAAGTGTTAGTGTGCGTTGTAATAGAAAGAGATGACAAGTGAGCGCAGCTAAGGAACATTCCTTATATTTCCAAGGTCTCTGTGTCAGAAGTTCGATATCACCATAACCTTTTGATGGGTCTTAGTTAATAAATACTTCGTTATTATATTTTATTCATACTTTAATATTGCTTTTAAATTCGTCCTCTTCATTCGTGGCTGTCTTTAAATCAATAGAATCAGTTAAAATATACAGAATATAAAGTAGAAAATACAGAGTATTTTCTGGTTAGAATATTATGTTGATTTAAGACTTAATTGCATTCTGTGAAATTTAGGCTTAATCATTCCACAAAAAAACACTTTTAGAAGCAAAAATGATGATTAAATATTCAACAAACATAATTTAATATTAGTTTAGTTGACAAAATAAAATTTTATTGTGAAAGCCATTCTTACCCTTGCTCTAAAAAGGGAAAATAAGGCCGGGCATGGTGGCTCACTCCTGTAATCCGAGAACTTTGGGAGGCTGAGGTGGGTGGAGGATCGCTTGAGGTCAGGAGTTTGAGACCAGCGTGGCCAATATGGCAAAACCCCGTCTCTACTAACAATACAAAAAAATTAGCCAGGTGTAGTGGTGTGTGCCTGTAGCTCCAGCTACTTGGGAGGCTGAGGCCTGAGAATCACTTGAACCCAGGAGGCAGATGTTGCAGTGAGCCGAGATTGTGCCACTGGACTCCAGCCTGGGCAACAAGGAAAATAAGAACAAATGTAATCACATAATTTTTTTAGTTGCCATAGTGGGTTTATTACACAAGCATATGGTGATTTATATTTAATCATAACTTATTGATTATATTAAAAAATAGAGACACAATGGTCTCACAGAGAGGGAGTGAACATATATTGTTTTGGCTAATTAATTATATTTTATGAGTAACTGCATTCAAATTTCCTTGGTTTTGAACTTAGCCATGCTATGAACAACTGAATAATCTTTATTGTTATAGTTTCAAAATATTTGAAATTATCTAATGGCTCTTAGATTATACAATAAAAATTATAAAGCATTACGTTGAAAAAATGTATTAATATTACAAAACTTTACAATAAAACATAGTAATACAATGTTGCTTTGGCATGTGTCTCTTTTATATAAAAATAAGAAGGAGAAAATCCAGTTATTTGTTCTTTTTTTAAGATTTTACTAAATTACAATGCCCTCAATAATATGAAGACATAAAATTTACCAACAAGTGGCCAAGTGCTCTGTCTCACACCTGTAATCCCAGAATTTTGGGAGGCTGAGGAGGGTGGATCACGAGGTCAAGATATCCAGACCATACTGGCCAACATGGTGAAACCTTGTCTCTACTAAAAATACAAAAAATTAGCCGGGCATGGTGGCAGGCACCTGTAGTCCCAGCTATTCGGGAGGCTGAGGCAGCAGAATCACTTGAACCTGGGAGGCGGAGGTTGCAGTGAGCCGAGATCGCACCACTGCACTCCAGCCTGGGAGACAGAGTGAGACTCCGTCTCAAAACAAAACAAAACAAAACAAAATTTACCAAGAAGTTGATAATTTCTTACAGAATTAACATCACCCTGAAGTTTACCCCTTTGGTATTACAGCTGTTTATCATGTACATAACTCTCTTTTTATTTTGAGAGGGGTTAAAGTTAATAGATATCTATAATTTATAGAGTACAATTATATTTGTTAACAAAATAAACACTTTTTATAATACTTTAGTGAATGGCTCACTCACCAAAGAAAATAACAAAAATTACAATATCTCATCAATAATTTGGCAGACATCTCAACTCTTACTTTTTCTCATATCGTAAGAATATAAATTATATAAAAGTAACAGGATTCATTGCTAAACAGTAAAACAATTTTTTTCTGTATTTACATCTAGCTTACTATTTTAGTAATAAAAGTGTTCTCAATTTGCATGCATTGCAGTCGCATCCTTAAAAAATCTGAGATTTCTTGATTTTCCGTAAATTTGGCATTTTAGTCTGAATTATTAAACTTAAGTAACCAGGTTGTAAACTTTTATCGCTTTTTTTTTTTCATTTAAAATTAAGAATGACATCTCTGTGAGTTTTCATGTTCAAAATTCTGGATACTTCTAAAAGGATGTGAGCATTACTGCAGGGTAGATGGTTATCCTAGATTTTGGAATACAAATTAAATGAGCTGTTCTATCTGACCGTTCTCTGTAACACAGTTTCAGGGACTTGAACATTCTGATTTGAAAAACAAGTATGAACAGTTAGACATAACGTGATCTAAAGGTAGAGTATTTATGTATAATCTTAAGTTACAAAATTATTTGCTGAAAACTTTAAACAGTCGTATCATATCTTAATATATATAACCTTGTTTATATATTTATTATTTAGTCATCTGTCTTTCTTTCTAAAAATGCTGAAAAATAAGTCAGTTATCTTTTCCCTCATTTGAGGACCATGAGAATTTTCTCTTTGAGAAATATGTGTTTTTTTGTGTGGCAGATCTGTGAGCTCAAACTTCTTAGGTTTAATCTAAGAAATTCCAGGAGCGTTACTCTCAACCATGAAAGCTTTTTCATAGGAGTGGGGTGAAGATGATCTGGCTTTGGAACATTACCAGTAACTTTCAAAGAATTTTCTTCATGAAAGTCAGAATGTCAGTGCTGTTGCTAAAATTTCTGGTTTAAATACGTTTCTTTTTTTTTCTCCCCAGCTGAAAATACAAGGCAAACACTGCCATTCAAAAACATTAAAAATCCTACTTTTATTCTCATGTTAGGGTTCAATATCAGTGGATGGAAGTAAAATAGTGTACACATCACTCAAAATAATCAATATACTGAGAGCTTGTAGCCTTACTTTGAGTTCTCACTTCTGCTTTTATGCAAGCCTTGTTGCCTATTTGGAATGTTTTTCTACCTGATATTGGAAATGAGAAGCTGATATTCCTTCCAGTTGTAATCAACCACGTTTCTATGGTGTAAAGTCACTGTATTCCTTTTACCCCCAACTTTTACTATGCATCAACTGCATGCCAGTTACTGGCTGAGTTCTTCACATTAACAATGACATTAAACTTTCAAAATACTCATTTGAGATAGGGATAAAAATGGCAGAGAAATCAAGCAAGTTCCCAAAGGTCACAGAGTCCAATAAGAAACACAGAGTAGCATAGGAGTCAGATCAGTAGCCAAGATTTGATTTGTGTGATCACCATAATATAGATCTTAAACCAAAACTGATGGCTACTTAGCTTAATTTTGTGAAAAGAATGAACACAGAGAGAAAGATGGGCCTCATACACACACACACACACACACACACACGCACATGCACACACACAACATATTTAACTGTATTCTACTAAACAGATACTCTTTCAGGTGACAATCGGCTAGCCTTTTTAAAATTACTTAATTATTCTTTTTTTTTTTTTTTTTTTTTTTTTTTTTTTTTTTGAGACGGAGTCTCGCTCTGTCGCCCAGGCTGGAGTGCAGTGGCACGATCTCGGCTCACTGCAAGCTCTGCCTCCCGGATTCACGCCATTCTCCTGCCTCAGCCTCTCCAAGTAGCTGGGACTACAGGCGCCCGCCACCACGCCCGGCTAATTTTTTGTATTTTTAGTAGAGACAGGGTTTCACCGTGGTCTCGATCTCCTGACCTCGTGATCCGCCCGCCTCGGCCTCCCAAAGTGCTGGGATTACAAGCGTGAGCCACCGCGCCCGGCCTATTCTTTCTTTTTAAGCACAGTCTTTCTCTGAAACCCAGGCTGGAGTGCAGTGGCGGGATCCGGGCTCACTGCAACCTCCATCCCCGGGGTTCAAGAGATTCTCATACCTCAGCCTCCTAGGTAACTGGGAATACAAGCATGTGCCACCATACTTGGCTAATTTTTTCAGTAAAGAAGAGGTTTCACCATCTTGGCCAGGCTGGTTTCAAACTCCTGGCCTCAAGTAATCCACTTGCTTTGGCCTCCTGAAGTGCTGGGATTAAAGCCTTGAGCCACCACTCCAGGCCTGGCTGGCCTTTCTTGATAGAACAGTTAAGTTTTAAAAGCAAATGAGAAATGCTCTCTTTTTAAAACTTTCCCTTTGGGATGAAATGGTGAAATTATAGCTAACTGCCATTGACTAGACAAAACTCCAACTGTGTTTTTGGCTTTGCATTTGTTATATTATAATACTTGACTCAAGAAAACCTTGTGAAGTGTCTTTTGTTTTTACAAAATCTAGAAGCCCTAAGCAAATATATCACTCTTTTTCTATATATTAGGAGAAATGCCATTTGCCCTATCTGTATTTTAAAACTGTGTGGCTTCAAATGTTTGAAGTAAATTAATATTTGTATTTTAATATTTACCTAGTCAGTTTTCTAAGAAATTCAACTTACTAAATGCTTAATGTTAATGTCATTCAAACACAAAGTATGTATACTACATTTGATTATGGATTCATTTACAGACAGAGTTGTGGAAAATATAAATACTCGTAATTTATAATTTACAAGTCTCAACATTTTGCATATTTTCCGAAAGGGAAATACATACACATGTATATATACATACACACAAATTTAGATATGAGGTACTAAAATATATATAATGTAATTTACTAATAAAATCAATGTATTGCATGAATTGTCAAAATTGTATATTTTTGCTATACTAATTCAACTCTTTTGTGCCACATAATGTTAGAATCACTTATTTCTTTATGGAGCTGTCAGAGCTAGTTTACTCAGTAAAATACTTTGGATATTTATGGCCTTTATATGATATTATACTTAACACAAATCATATGCAATATAATTCATATTATGTGCAATGTAATCCAAATGTATTCTTTGAAACATTTGTAATGTGTATTCAGTATAAATATACTGAAATAAAAGGTAGACACCTGACACAATCCATCTCTTAGCCCTTATCACATTGTATTGAGATGATTTCTATCTAAGTTTCGTTGATCTTTAGTCTAAGCTCCTATGGGGAATTTCAAACCATGCTTCTACAACTAAAATTTATCCCCATACTGATAAATAATTGGTGCTCAATAAATATTTGTTTTGGCTGGCTGAAGAAGTAAGTCTTTCCAATTAATAATAAAAATTAAAATTTTATGGGATTTTCCAAATACTTAGAATCAGAGAGAGAGAGAGAGAGAGACAGACTGAGATCTCAGGCATATCAACCTTGTGGATAAATAGAGGGTTATAGAAATGAATTGACAAACGTGTTCTAAATTGCTTAGCTCTGCTAATCTGCTAATTCTCAGGAGAGTAGAAAAGACTTGACATTTATCAAGTGCCTGTCATGTGAAACACTTCGTGCAAGGTAATTTTCACTCTTTATTCTTTTTAGTACCAATAGGTATCAGATAACACTGCACAGTTAGCTGCGTCTAATTATCCATCTAATTTTTATACTTATACTTTGAAATGTGTTACTATATGACAATGGTAAACTGTAGCATTTTCAAATTTTACCATACGACAGTTGTAAAAATCAAGTATACTACTTTTAAACATTCCATTTTAATTTTCATATATATATTTGTTTTCTGATTTTTGTTATCACATATGAATGATTTTATGTGTGATTTATTTACGTAACAAAGTATACCATTGAACTTAATTCATGAATATGAAATCATAATCTGGTATATATAGACTTTTAGTAATATAATAGCATTTTAGGAGGAATTATATTATGAGCTGAGTGGCAAAGATAACAAATTCTGTCCTGTTTTAATTATTTAAGTCACAGTTTTACTAGTAGTAGAAACAATTCTGAAAAAAAAAAAGGAAAAAAAGAAAAGGTCTGGTCAGATGTGATGGTTCATGCCTGCAATTCTAATACCCTGGGGAGCTAAGGTTGGAGGTTGCAGAATTGCTGAAGAACAGGATTCGGACCTGGGCAACTTAGTGAGATCCCGTCTCTACAAAAAATAAAAGTAAATTTTAATTTAAAACAATGATCTGAGAAAATGAGAAATTATTGACTTGTACCCTGGATAATTTTATGCCTGATTTCAATTTTTCTTACATTTCTTACTTTAAAAGTTATCCTTAAAAATTTCAGAAGCGGCTTCACACTTAATTTTCATGATCATTTTCAATGTTTCTTCCAAAAAGTGATCTAAATGGTAATTATTTTATGTGGCATAATTCTCTAGTTGAGGAAACACAATGCTTTTACTCCCCAAATAAAATATGGTTATATAGCTCTTTGTCATATGAGCACATCTTGCAAGAATCATTTGATATGTTTATGCTGAAATAGAACCTTAATGACTCATTTGTATTTCCTTACATCCAATTTTATTCTGCATTACAAAGTGTTTAAATAATATGGTATAATATATTGTTTGAGTCTAGCCTCTAACATCCCTCAAACTGGCATCAAAATAAGATTTAATAGTCACAAAAATATTCATTAAATTTGAAAACATTAGATCTGGAAATACAACTTTGCTGTTTAAAGTGATCACTGTACTCTACTTTCTCTTTTTGTAATCCTAATGGTAAGGTATAATTTACAAGTTATATTTTATAAGTTCATAAATTAGGAGTACATTTTGTTTTATAAAAATAAACAATAATTTTTAAGTTAGTATTTATCACAGGGGGAAAGGCCTTGATTCCCTGCCAAGTTGCAAGTCTCAAATCCTACTTAGACATATATTACTTGTTTGCGTAATGTGAAACGTGCCTTCACTAGACAGTGTATACGCTGATGGCTTTATTTTTGAGCACTTACACTCGTAGATTCCTGCCATATGATTGCATTTTACAGTATAATATGAACATGTTCATAATGATTTCATTTGAATCTATTCACAGTTTTTATATATACTCCATGAAAATGTTATACTTTTAATATCAATTATGCAATATTCTCAAATTGTCATTGATTATTCTGGTCAGTTGTTGAGAGATGTTCCTCACTCTTAGTAACAGTTTCTACATCCTGGAATTCATAATAATAACAGGAGACATTTAGATAGTGTGATGGTTAATAGTGAGTGTCAACTTGAAGTATGCAAAGTATTGTTCCTGGGTGTGTCTGTGAGTGTGTTGCCAAAGGAGATTAACATTTGAGTCAGTGGACTGGGAAAGGCAGACCCACCCTTAATCTGGGTAGGCACCGTCTAATCAGCTGCCAGCATAGCCAGGATATTAAGCAGGCAGAAAAAAATGTGAAAAGGCTAGACTGGCCTAGGCTCCCAGCTTACATCTTTCTCCCGGGCTGGATGCTTCCTGCCCTCGAACATCAGACTCCAAGTTCTTCAGCTTTGGGACTTGGACTGGCTTCCTATCTCCTCACCTTGCAGACAATCTAAAGTGGAACCTTGTGATCATGTGAGTTAATATTGTCTAATAAACTATCTATCTATCTATCTATCTATCATCTATCTATCTAATCTGTCTATCATCTATGTATCTATCTAATCTATCATCTATTATCTATCTATCTATTATCTATCATCTATCTATCTATCTATCTATCTATCTATCATCTATCTATTCTATTACTTCTGTCCCTCTAGAGAACCCTGACTAAAACACATAGTAACCCGCAGTATTATTTACCCCCATTATCAGTATTATTTACCCACACATAGTAACCCACATTATCTTATTTAAGCCATACCACAAACCTATGATGCAGTTGTTATTTTTCTTAGTTTACAAATGAGAAATCTGAAGATGACAGAAGTTAAGCCATTTGCTTGAGATTTTTTAGCTAATAAGTGACCAGGACAGAAATTAACGTACCTCTATAAAATGTTATTTTCATTAATATTGAATCTCAGCTATAATAAACAGGATATTTTATGTACAGACTGGGATATATGTGAAATGCTTTACTCTTATTTATATTCCAGGAAAGAAGAAAAATGATTATGTTTTTCTCAGGTTGTTACTTCATAAATGGTATAACTTTTTATTTGAGGATATTATGACAAGAATATTTGGGCTTTGGCCGAAGTGGAAGAACTTGGGACTATATGTCAAATTTTATTTTGATAGTAAATATTGTGTCCAAGGGTGCCCATCCTTTAGAGTATTTAAATCCAGGGTTACCCCTCTGTGACTATAGAAGACTTATATCCTGTACTTGGCAATGGGAAATTAACTAAATGATTTTCTATATAATGACCATTAGCTTCTCAAAGGAACTAAAAAAGTGTTAATGAGAAAATACACATTTTTATTGACTACAAACAATAATTTTTGATGGTCTCATAATCAATTTAAATATAGAGGTATATTTATAAGTATCATTTGCATTTGTTGTTGGGTTTTTATTTATTTGATATATTATTTATTTTAATTTTTTTATTTCAATAGCTTTTGGAATACAAGTGTTTTTTGGTTACATGCATGAATTGTATAGTAGTGAAGTCTGAGATTTTAACACACCAGTCACTGGAATACTGTACATTGTATCTAATATGTAATTTTTTATCCCTCACCAAACCTCCCTCTTCTCAGTCTCCAAAGTCCATTATATTACTCTACACGATTTTGCATACCCAGAGTTCCCACTTATAAGTGACAACATGCAGTATTTAATTTTCCATTCCTGAATTACTTCACTTAGAATAATGGCCTCCAGCTCCATCCAAGTTGTTGCAAAAGACATTATTTTTATGGCTGATTAGTATTCCATGGTGTATCTATACCACATTTTCTTTTCTTTTCTTTTTTTTTTTTTTTGAGACAGAGTCTCACTCTGTCACCCAGGCTGGAGCGTACTGGCACGATTTCAGTTCACTGCAACCTCTGTCTCCCAAGCTCAAGTGATTCTCCTGTCTCAGCCTCCCGAGTAGCTGGGGTTCCAAGCACCTGCCACCTCACCTGGCTAATATTTGTATTTTTAGTAGAGACAGGGTTTCACCATCTTGCCCAGGCTGGTCTTGAACTCCTAACCTCGTGATCCACCCGCCTCAGCCTCCCAAAGTGTTGAGATTACAGGCGTGAGCCACCGCGCCCAGCCTATACCACATTTTCTTTATCTACTCATTGGTGGATGGGCACTTAGGATGGTTCCATATTTGCAATTGTGAATTGTGCTGCAATAAACATACACCTGTAGATATCTTTTTAATATAATGACTTCTTTTTATTTGGGTAGATGCCCAGTAGCGGGATTAAGGGATTGAATAGTAGATCCACTTTTATTTCTTTACTAAATCTCTACGCTGTTTCCCATCGAGGTTGTACTAATTTACATTCCCACCAGCAATGTGTAAGCATTGCCTTTTCACCATATTCACAGCAATGGCTATTGTTTTGATTGCATTTCTGCAGGAGTGAGATGGTATCTCATTGTTGTCTTAATTTGCATTTTCCTGATGACACATATGTTTGTTAGCCATTTGTATTTCTTCTTTTGAGAAATGTCTGTTCATGTCATTTGCACACTTTTGATGGGATTTTTTTCTTGCTGATTTATTTGTAGATTCTAGATATTAATATTTTGTCTGATGCACAGTTTGCAAATATTTTCTCCTATTCTGGAGATTGTCTAGTTGCTCTGATAATTATTTCTTTGCCGTGCAGAAGTTTTTTAGTTTAATGTGGTCCCATTAATTTATTTTGTTTAGGTTGCGTTTGCTTTTGAGGTCTCATTCATTAATTCTTTGCCTAGGCCTATGTCCAGAAGAGTTTTTTCTAGGTTAACTTCTAGAAATTCATAATTTCAGGTCTTCGATTTCAGTCTTTGATCCATCTTTAATTGATGTATGTATAAATTGAGAGATAGGGATCCAGTTTCTTTCTTCTACATGTGGCTAGCCAGTTTTCCCAGCACCTTTCATTAAACAGTGTGTACTTTCCCCAATTTAAGATTTTGTATGCTTTGTCAAAATTAAGTTGGTTGTAAGTATTTGGCTTTATTCCTGGGTTCTCTATATTGTTCCATTGCTGTATGTGTCTACTGTATACTGGTACCATGCTGTTTTGGAAAGTATAGCCTTGTAGTATAGTTTCAAGTCCAGTAATGTGATGGCTCCAGGTTTGTTCTTATTGCATAGAATTGCTTTTTTGGGGGCTCTTATTTTGGTTCCATATGAATTTTACATTTTTAAAAAATATTGTAAAAATGATATTGGTATTTCGATAGGAATTGCATTCAATTTGTAGATTGTTTTGGTCAGTATGGTCATTTTCATGATATTCATTCTTCCAACCCATGAGCATGGGGATGTGATTCCATTTTTTTGTTTCATCTACGATTTTGTTCAGCAATATTTTGTAGTTCTCCTTGTATAGATCTTTCACCTCCTTGGTTAACTATATTACCAGGCATTTTATTTTTCATTTTTATTTTTTTATTTTTGCAGCTGTTGTGAAAGGGGTTGAGTTCTTAATTGATTCTTAGCTTGGTTGTTGTTGGTGCATAGCAGTGCTAATGATTTGTGTACAATGATTTTGTAAACTGAGAATTCACTAAATTTGGTTATCAAATCTAGGAGTCTTTTGGAAGAGTCTTTCTTTATGAAGTAAAAGAGAAGCAAAGGCTGATGGAGTGTCGCCCTCTAAGCCTACACTTACATCCCAGTTACGTTGCTAACTCACAAAAATCAGCTGAAGGGCACTTGGAAATTCCCTACCTTGACCCAGATAGTCTTTTGATTAAAATCATATGGTTATTAGTTTTTATTTTCCAGATGGAATAAATGAAGACCAAAGGAATGTTTATGTGGAAACTGTTTCCCCAATCCCTTCTACAGTAGTCTTTTCACCGCTGAAATCGTTGATACACTACCATTATAAATGAACACATTCTTTATTTGTTCACCTAACCTGCATGCCTTTATTCCTTTGAAGATTTTCAATATTTTATTTTAAAGCATACTAGAAAGAAGAGAAGCATTAAAGAAAATAAATAAATAAAGGGACTCCCCCGCCCCCCACCAACACACACAGGTATCTTCTTTCTCTATTCATCAGTGAGGACACTTGGTCAGTAAAGGAATTCCTCATGATCCCTCCTCCTTTCTCGACAGAGCATAGATTTGCACTTGTGAAGCCAGGCTTCACATGACTGTATTCCATAATAGCACACCAAGAACACTATCAAAATCAATGAAAACTTCACAATATAAAGAATATAGCTAGAATCAAGGTAATGATCAGGTGATTGATATAGTATTAGATAAGTGAAGGATGGTAACTTTTATAAACTAACTTGTTGAAAGGCTCAGTGAATTGTCTAGCATTCCATGGCAAATTTGTATGAAGACTACCTGGACCTGAGCTGTCTACAATTTGGTTGGCAGGGGAACTATATTTGTGAGTTTGTTTCCCCCCTCTATGTTCTAATGCTCAGCAAACTGTGACATTTTCCATGAAATATAATAGTTATATAAATATAAAAAAGCAAAACTTTTTGGTAAGTTAACTATTGCACCCATTTGTGTTGTTTGACTACTATTAATAATAAACTAAAACAATTCTATTTGCCTGATTGAAGCAAAAACGTCAATGTGTAAGGATGATGGGTAGGTCACAAAATCAAAGAAACAGCTACATAGCCTGACTCAGACAGGACATGTCAAACAGCATCCCTGTAAGGAACTTAGTCTGCAGACTCACATAGGCCCTTCCTCAGGAATAAATAAGCTGCACGTGTGTTTTGCTTCCTCGTATTCTTTGATGTCAGGGTCAGATACTGGGAAAGAGACTCAGGGCAAAAAAAGAGTATATTGATTGACAGCTTCCTCAAGACAGCCCACAATAGAAAAGACATTTCTTTTCAAAGAAACTGAGTATAATTGTCAAAAAAGAAAATGGATACTGGTCATCAAAGCAAGACCTTATACTTTGTCAAAGTTCACTTTAAGTGTCACCTCCTCCAAAAAGCCATTTTCTCATCCCCCTAAATCATTCTGAGTATATCTCAGCTTTCATTAAACAAGCATGGGACATGTATTTAAGAAAACAGAATTTACTGGAGGACAAGACAGATCAGACCTTAATTTCAGGGAACATAAATTTTGCCAAAGATGATATTGCCGTACTACTATTTCTGTGATTCTCTTAGGATCCTGATGCCTTGTGTCTTAGTTATAAGTTTTTTCTTAATCAGGAATTTAAAAATTATATTTTATTTTAAGTTCTGTGATACATGTGCAGGACATGAAGGTTTGTTACATAGGTAAGCATTTGCCATGGTGGTTTGCTACACTTATCAATCCATCACCTTGGTATTAAGCCCAGCATGCATTAGCTATTTATCCTGATGCTCTCCCTCCCCACAACCCCCAAACAGACCCCAGTGTGTGTTGTTTCCCTCCCTGTGTCCGTGTGTTCTCATTGTTCAGCTCCCACTTATAAGTGACAACATGTAGTATTTGGTTTTCTGTTTCTGTGTTAGTTTGCTGAGGATAATGGCTTCCAGTTCCATCCATGTCCCTGCAAAGGACACGATCTCATTCCTTTTTATGGGTGCATAATATTCCATGATGTATATGTACCACATTTTCTTTATCTAGTCTATCATTGATGGGTATTTGAGTTGATTCCATGTATTTGCTATGGTGAATCGTGCTGCAATGAACATATGTGTGCGTATCTTAAACAAATTTGCAAGAAAAAAAACAAACAACCCCATGAAAAAGTAGGCAAAGGACATGAACAGATAGTTCTCAGAAGACATTCATGCAGCCAACAAACATATGAAAAAAATCTCAATATCGCTGGTTATTAGAGAAAAGAAAATCTAAACCGCAAGATACCACTTCACACCAGTCAGAATGGTGATGCTGGCAAGGCTGTGGAGAAATAGGAACACTTTTATACTGTTGGTGGGAATATAAATTAGTTCAACCATTGTGGAAGATAGTGGGGCAATTCCTCAATGACATAGAACCAGAAATACCATTTTACTCAGCAATCACATTACTGAGTATATGTCCAAAGGAATACAAATCATTTTATTATCAGGAAATTTTAAAGCTTCTTTATGATATGTTTTATTAGATAAAACAATAATTTATTAGTTAAAACGTTGTGTCTTTCCTAACATTTAGCACACTGTGTATCACGCAATGCGCACTAATGAACACTTCAAAATTAGCCTTAAATGCACAATCTCCTCACTTGCACTCTTTGCTTATTTTGTGTTTGATGGCTCTTCTACATGAACAGGAAAATCGGAATTCTCAAAATTGTTTCTGAAGCTTTTATTACCTTTCCTTAACCCATGCCCAGTTTTATTACCTGTATGGCACTTATGCAGTCTACATTGTAATCCCACCCTCCAATGGATTTAAACTCATTTTCCACTTTGGTATCCCCATATTTAGTCATTATTTGTACTGCTGTTATTGCAGACCCACTGCACCTTATGTTAGAGTGTGTGTATCTGTGATCCCCTGTACAGTGTGAGTTCCTAGAGTTGGAGTATCCAGGCATAGCTCTCTTTAAACATCTAATGGAATTCTATGCACATAATGAAATAACATTTATGTTATTAAAGTTGTTGTTTTATATTATTATATACCAACACCATACTAGTCCTATTGACAGAGAGTTATGTGTGGTATTTTTATTACCTTTAAAGATATTAGAGCATAAAATAATTGGAATAAACTGTTAGGACAGAAATAAAGAGGTACAATACAGACACTAAAATGGGAATGGCCAATTATACTTAGCTGGATAGAAAAGATATCTAGAATAGATGAATTCAATCTCAAGGGATAAATGGAGGCATAATCCTTACAGACAGGAAGAAAAGTGCTTTCCAGGTGAAAGAAGCAGTGGTACGACGAAAAAATATACAAAGGATGAGGAAGGTGGAGCATCCAATTTAAGGGTCAAAATAGCAAATAATTAAATTAGGTTATTTAGAAGGTAAGATCATAGATTAACACACATTAACACAAGCATTTGTGTAATGGAATTTAAAATCTTTTTTTAGGTAAGAAAGATTCATTGGAATGTTTTAGAGGGAAGAATTAAGTACTTGTATATACATTTTAGAAAGCTCATTCTGATATCCTATAAAGAATGTGTCAGGTGTGAAAATTAGTAAGATGAAGAGTCAGTAACAGTGAATCTAAAAATGTGAATGAGCACAAGAGATTATTACGTATATATATATGTGTGTGTGTGTGTATACATATATATATATATATATATTTTTTTTTTAATCCAGACCATATGGTAACTGATAACAGCAGGGAGTATTAGAAAGGGTCGTCCAGGTTGAATCCAGGATTTCATGGGAGATAGAAGGAATGAACAGTGTTTCCAGACACTGAGATTAAGAATATGAGAAAAGAAGCAGTTGTAAGTGTGTTGAACTTTTGACGTCTATACAAGGAGTCTACTGGTTACTAGAAGGTTTACAAAGGGACGTAGGTGGATATTACTAGTCTTTGTGACATTATAGTGTACTGGTATAACTCTTGGCGCTCTTTGGGGTTGCTGAAAATGAAATAAGGAAGGGAAGGGGACAGAAGATAAAAAGGGAGGGAGGATAAAGGGGAGAACATGAGAGCGGCAAGTTAAAAGTAGGGCACTAGAGCAGAAGACAGAAGGAAAGTGAGGAATACAAGGTAAGGGAAAGGTAAGAAGGAGGCGAGAAGGGAACCTATGTGATTTCCAACATCTAAGTGTGGACAGAACAGATTGTCTGTAAAAGGGAGAAGAAATGGTCACTAGGAAAGGGGGAGCTAGCAAATTTTCATCCTGGAAGCCAAAGGTAAAATTTTGAGAGAAGGATGTTTAATATAAGTGATATCTAAAATTGCCAAGATCAATCATGATGATAAGCGAACATTCAGATAAAGTTTAAGAACAGATAACACTCTGTAACGGTGACAGCAGCCATTGGAGTGGTTACATGGTATGGCCTGGGGAGGGGTGTGGGGAATCCTGGGGTGCTGAACATTGCCTATGTCTCAAAGTGGTGACCGATCACATTACTGCACTTCATGTGCTTTGCTATAAGCAGGTCATCCCTCAATTCAAAATGTGTTAGAATGTAATATAAAATTAATATAACACCTAAGAAGGTGAAAAATATTAGTGACTTTCTTGGAATACCTGGGCACCATCAGCTGAAGGATTCAAACCAAAGTCTGTTGGACTCAGATGCCTTAGCTGCTGACCGCTATACTACTCTGCTGCCAAATCCAATCCTTTCCATGCCTCTCCATTGGCATGTTAAATGGAATTAGTCTCTGTTGCCCCTTTTAGTCTTATTTTGAAGGCACCTACCTATTGTACTAACCAATAAATTGAGTTGTTATTAATGTTTTACAATAAGATTTGGTCAGAAGCTTTGGTTAGACCATAAGTTTTGGTCAGATCTATTGTTCTGAACTCTCCATTAAGGAACTGTTTAGATATTACATATACTTTTGCTGAAATTCAGAGGTACTCATAAATTTGACGACTTTTAAAAAAATGTACTATCAGCAGTGGTAAATGATAATTAAAATGGTATAATTCATCTTAACAATATCTTGAGCTTAACAAAGCTTCAGATAAAAACAAAATTGCATTGAATATCATGCAATAAAAGGAAATACTTAAAGCAAAGGTATTTATATGTTCTTCTATGTATGTTCTTATAAGGATGGACAAGTCTATTTTCATAAAATGTATTTTTTTATTTACAATGTAGAGCCCTTTACTTCTTTTCCTGTTTAGGTTAAGATATTTTCTTCTCTTGAAAGATTATGTATATTTTAATATAATTAATCTTATTTTACCTTTACAGAAGTATTGTGAATTAGGCAGGGCAGATATTATGACATCTCCTTAACATATGAATTAATTGTGGGCTGCCAAATGATAAATGATCTTTTACTGGAACATAGATCCAGGTGGCTCAAACAGATATTTAAAGGCAGAGCACCTGAACTGAGCAGCCAATGTAAGCAGTTCATCTTCCAAGCAGATTTATTTTTCACTGTAACCAAATGTATTTACATGCACCTGTAAAAATTATTCTCCTGTGAGCTTTGTTAGTGTGTTTTCACCAAGGAACTGATATCTGGGTTGTCCACACTGAGTAGAGTTTTTGTCATGAAAAGCTGAAATCCATATATTGAAGAAAACCTACCACATAAAGATGTTTCCTAGAAGACCTGTCGTGATCAAAGGCTTGCAGCTGTAGTGGAACTAACTACTGGATGCTTCATTTTAGTAAGGGCCTCTTTTCTTCCATTCATCATAGTTTAATATTGTGGTGTCAGTTTAAGATGAGTCCATGTGTGACATGGATTTAAATACCCAAATTTCAAGGGGTTTGATAAAAATTATAAGAAATAATGCAGTTATCTCAAATTAAAACTTGTCAAGATTTGTGTAATGTCATAGAATGTGGACAAAGTGATTACAAAATACATTCTATTGACACTGTGCCACAATTTTAGCAGATACATCTTTATATTAGCCATCCTTTCTTTGAATTAATCTTGACTTATGAGTTTAGAATAGTGTCATGTCTGGAGAGAAAAAGACTTCATGTGAAATATAAACACTCTATGTACTATTTTAGTATTAATTTTAGAAAGATATTTGGCACACCTTGAAATGTGATCTAATATCACTTTCAATTCTAAGTCAATTGCATCATCAAACAAAATTATGTAAACTATTTTAAAAAGTTTATCAATTGGATTTTATTTTATTAGCAATAGGTGAGATGTCATGGCTTTAAAAGGATGGCTATTATGTAGTATCCAAATATTATTTTAGTTTTTTTTTGTATTAACCATAGGCCAATTAATGATTCAGAAATATATTTAATTTCCATTTTATAAATGCTATATTCATGGCAATATACTACCCTCACTGATTTTTGCTTGGCTTTATTAAACTGAGTTTCTGTTTTTTCTCTGCAAAATATAATAAAAAATAAAAATATGCTTACATATTAAGCACCCCATAAATATTAGCTGGATAAATAAATATGACCAAACTGCTCTTGTAAAAGTGAAAAAGTTTTAAATATAGAGATTTCATTCCATTCCCTTTAATTTTTCAAAATATTACACGATACAAAAATCATACGCACGATTCAGACTCATAGCTATCTTTAGAAACTATAATTTTTGATTCAAAAGAAATCTGCAATCTTGCAAAAATGAGACTCAGTTTAACAGTGTGCTTCCAAAGAAATTGTAGCTGTTATTCTTGCCTTTCTTCTTAGACAAGAGACTTGTGATAGTATCTCTTAATATTCCATACATACCAACAAAAAAAAGCAGAAAAATCCATAGGAACTATAAATACAGGCAGTGGTGTTGTAGTTGAAAACATATTATCTGGAAGTGAGACCACAACAGGTTCCCGTTCTAACTCTTCATCGAACTTCAATCTCTAGTGATGTGCCCTTGAAAAAGTTATTTTTTTCCTCTGGACTTTAATTTCTTTATGTGGACCAGGTAAACTCAAAGATCTCAGTTTAGTATTTGATTTTTCCAGATTAAAATCTAAGATGTGGTATCAGACATACTTTTCTATTTTTCTTTTGTCAGACAAACAAGGTGAAAATATTTTTAAAAACTAGGTTTATCCATTTTTTTCCTGTACAGTGTTCCTAATGCAACACCACATTTTTCTATATACTTTTAGTAGAAAGTGAATCATAAATTACTTCAGTAGGATATATCTTGTTTTGCTCTTGTACTCTTACTTTATTATTGCTATTATTTCATAACATAAATAATGTTAATATTTGGGTCTAAATGTAGGATTTAGTTTTTCAAGTTTTTACAAATTCTATGAATTCCCTACAGTTTCTTTGGCCGTCACTATTTGCCTGGTTGTTTATAGAAGCCGAGAAGCAGAACCCTGTGGCTGAAGACTGGTCTGGATAGAGAATCTTCTTTTAATCTCCTCAAACCAGGAAGGTGTTCAGATCACCCTGTAAATGATTCAAAGACAGATACTATGTAAAGTTACATTTTTCCTCTAAAATCCAGTCTGTAAGCAAATTTTATGCCTTATTTTAAATAACAAGATATGTAGCTTTGGCAATATGTCATCTTATTTGGATAGGCTATGCCCATAGGACCCAACCAAAGCAAGCCAAAAAAGATCTTTGAATGACAGACAGCTTAAGAAGGACAGAATCTATTAGAGAAAAAAAAGAAAAGGAGAAATGTACTGAGCCGATAAAAAAAAAATATATTAGTTTCCACAAAAGGCTGTTGGGTTCATTCACCACACACCAAGAGAACACTAACAAGTAAATATTATAAATAAAATATTTGCTGGAGAAACTTAATACCCACCTGTAAAATAATGAATCAGAACACCTACTTCACTTCATGCCATATACAAAAACTAACCCAAAATAGATCAAAGATCTAAATTTAAAAAGTATAAATATAAAACTCCTAGAAGGAAACATAGGTGAAAATACACAAACTTTTTATTAGGGAATGATTTCTTATGTATGACGCCAAAAGCACAGGCAACCAAAGGAAAATCAATAAATTAGATTTTATCAAAATTAAAAACTTTTATGCATTAAAGGATACTATCAAGAAAGTGAAAGGCAAGTAGCAGAATAGGAGAAAATATTTGCAAACATATGTCTGACAAGGATTAAGCATCTAGAATGCTTCAAGAACTCTTACAAATGAGCAGTAAAAACACAATTCAATTAAAAGATGAGCAAAGTTTAATATTAAGCTATTCCTCAGAGAAGATACACAAATGGCCAATAAGGAGTGAAAAGATACTAGCATTAGTCATTAGGGAATGCAAATCAAACCTACAATGAAATGGCACTTTGCACCTACTAGGTGGCTATAATTTAAAAATAAGCAAACAGAAACAAAACAACTATTGGTGTGGATGTAAAGTAATTGGAATCCTCATACATTGCTAGTAGGAACGAAACATGGTACAGCCACTATGAAAAAAAAAAATGTTTTCAATTCCTCAACAAGTTAAACATAGAATTACCATATCACCCAGCAATTCCACAGCTAGGTAAATGCCTGAGAGAAGTGTATTAGTCCGTTTTCACACTGCTGATAAAGACATTCCCGGCGCTGGGTAATTTATAAAATAAAAGAGGTTTAACGGATTCACAGTTCCACGTGGCTGAGGAGGCCTCACAATCATGGCAGAAGGTGAAAGACACGTCTTACATGGCAGCCGGCAAGAGAGGATGAGAGCCAAGTGAAAGGGGCTTCCCCTTATAAAACCATCGAGATCTCGTCAGACTTATTCACTACTGTGAGAACAGTATGGAGAAAACCTCCCCCGTGATTTAATTATCTCCCGCCATGTCCTTTCCACAACATGTGGGAATTATGGTAACCACAATTCAAGATGAGATTTGGGTGGGGACACAGCAAAGCCATATCTGAAGTAAGACAAATTGTCTCACAAAACTATACACCAATATTCCTAGCAGCATATTCATTATAGGTAAAAGTAGAAAAAAGGCACATGTCCATTATATTCATACAAAAGAATACTATTCCATCCTAAAAAGGAATGAGGTAGTGTTACATACTACAACATGATGAACCTTGAAAATATTATACTAACTGAAACAAGTCTGACACAAAAGACCACATAATGTATGATTCCATACAGAAGAAATGTTCAGAACAAGCAAATGCATGGAGACATAAAATAGATTAGTGGTTGCCAGTGGCTGGCGGGAGATTTCCATTAACTGCTAACATGTACAAGGTTTCTTTCTGGGTTGTCAGAAAATTCTGGATTTCACATTTATTGTTGCAGAGCATAGTGAATATACTAAAACAAACAAACAAAACACTAACATGTACTCTTGTAACTGGTGAATTTTGCATATGTGAAGAATATGTCAGTAAAAATGCTAAAATATAACAACCTGAAGAGTGGACTAGATATATTTGTAGATATACACAAGTATGCATTTAGGTATTATAAACAATGTCTTGCTAAATTATTGGTAGCAATTTTATAGTCAGTTAAGATTGAATACATGTTTAATTCCTGCCTTTATTAAATATTTATTCTGCAACTACTTGTGCTGGGCACTGTCCTAGGTTCAAATAATTTAACAATAATTAAGAGAGACATGCTTCTTCTAGAAAAGATCAATGATTTGAAAACATTTTTATTTCAGGACACTTTTATACTCTTGAAAATTATTGAAGACCCCAAAGAACTGTTTTTTACATAGGACACATCCATCAATATTCACTTTATTAGATATTAAACTGAGAAAAATATTTTAAGCATGTGTTAAAATAGTAAACTATTTTAATATAAATAATGCATTTATTAAAATATTTTCTATTAGAAACATTTTGGAGAAGAGTGAAATTATTTCATATTTTTGCAAATATTTTGACATCTGACTGAAGAGAAGATTTTCAGATTTTTACATCTGCTCCTGCATTTAGTCTATTGCAGGCTCTTGTTTGGGTTAAAATGTATGAAGGAAATCTTGCCTTGCATGGATATGGAAAAGAGAGGAGTATTTCAATAACCTTTTCAGAAAATTGTGAATATATATATATATATGTATATATTTGTGTGTGTATATATATGTAGATAGATAGGTAGATAGATGATAGATAGATAGATAGATAGATAGATACTACATCAGAACTAAACAAGTGGTAATTTCTTACATGTTAGTTGCAATGTGTAATCTGGAACTGTATCAGTGAAATTCTTATAACCTGTTACATTAAAATTGATTGGTCGTTCACTTTGAAGAGATCTTTTAATCAGAAGTGATTTTGTAGAATTTTACATTGGTCATTTGGAAAAGGTTTGTTCATGAAGCTTTGCAGATTTTCCAATTGTTGATACATTTTATGATACAAATAACGCTTGTTAATACCACCACTGTTCTCAAAAGGAGTTTTAAGTATGGAAGCCGTAAGCTACCAAGCTAATGGTGGCAGACACACGTTTTCCGAAATTCTGCTTTTCACTTGAAAGCTTGAATTTTATAATGAATAACAAGTACTGTCAGATGTTTCCCTTAGGGTCACTTTGTTCATGTTTGAATAAGAAAAGTCTGCCAAATGCCTACTTATGAATTACCATGGTTTGTCAGTCATTCTCTCAATTAGAAGCGAAGTTCTACCAAAAAGTAGGCAGTGAACTCTCACTCCAACAACTGCATGAGCGCCCTCCTGCGAGCGAGTCAACTGTCACGCTGCTATGCAGCAGAAGTGCTGGATTTCATCTGAGGATGTGAAAAAGGCATGTACTCAGGATGGACATTTCACAGAATGAACACTTTTCACTGCTTCATCAAGGACGTGCTTAACTAAAAGCAGCATCGTTTTTGGTTGTTTGTTTACAATGGGTGTGTAGCAGTGAAGACATCAGTGGCACCTAGTGCAGTAGCTGCTCAATTCTTCATCTGCACTTTCACCATTGATCCGCCACTAGTTTGCCCCACTTATGCAGGGTTAGCACAGTGAAAAAGGCAAATACATTTTGTTTTGTTTTGTTTTGTCTGAGATGGAGTCTCGCTGTGTCGCCCAGGCTGGAGTACAGTGCCGTGATCTCGGCTCACTGCAAGCTCGGCCTCCCGGGTTCACGCCATTCTCCTGCCTCAGCCTCCCGAGTAGAGTAGCTGGGACTACAGGCGCCCGCTGCCATGCCCGGCTAATTTTTGTATTTTTAGTAGAGACAGGGTTTCACCATGTCGGACAGGATGGTCTGGATCTCTTTACCTCGTGATCCGCCCGATTCGGCCTCTCAAAGTGTTGGGATTACAGGCGTATACGTTTCTTAATATTATGGCGATAAACATAGTTTTGGCCCCAGAGTCCCCCTGAAAGTGTGTTGGGACACCCAGAGACCTGCCTGAGCACCATAATTGGATAACTGCTGCTCTAGATCCTAAAGCTTTCTCTGAGTTGCTTTATCAATTGTCCTTTTCTTGTTTCCTTACACATGGGAGATTATTACTCATTGTCTCCGAAAATCCTCATGTTTCCTATGGTTATTTTATATGGCTTCATGATGCACATCCTTAATATATTTTCTTCTGAATCTTCTCTAACATGTCTTCTTCTTGCCTGTAGATCATGACAGTATTCTACGTACATATTTTGAGGGGTTTTTATTATGTTCACTCTGGGAGAGCTTTCGCTCCCCAGGGTACAGGAGACCTGTGAACCCCAGAGTCAGGGGCAGTGCCTGCACTCCCTAGCTTGCTGCTCACATCTGTAGCTGAAATGCCTTAGTCTTGCTTCAGTTATTTCCTTTAAATAGATGCTAGGTCGAATAGGTGTTGTGGCCTCTTAGTAACTGAGTGACGGGAGAGGTCATTTCTTTGCTTGTAAGAACACACTGCTTTCTAAGTGAGAAGGGGCCAGCTTCCCGACAAAGCACCATTAGAAGAGCCTTCCACTGTCCTTGTTAGGTTATAGTGCGGTTATAGTGCTTATCAATTTCTCTCCTTTACAGGGCCTAATCCAATGAGTGACCTGTTTTGGGAAGCAAACATTTTAAAAGAAACCCTACTTGAAAGTTAAAGACTACAATTGCATTTCAGAATATAGACTAGTGCTACCAGTTGTGATTGTTCTCCTGAACCCTATGCTTTCGTGACAGTTAATGGAATTTAAAAAGGAAAAGTAAACGTATCTATAACCTAACTTTTGGAATGGAAAGGAATGGATTGGAATGGAATCCTAATACATCATGTCTCTCAGAATTAAGTCCATTGTTCTTAACCTGTTATTCTTCAATGACCTCACAGGACTGCAAGCTACCTAAAACCGAACATAAGATTTTGTGAGTTTTTTTTTTTTTCCTGCATGATACATAGACATATATATTCTGGGGAAAGAATATCACAAGGTACATTTGTTTTATTCATCCAAATATTAAATATCCAAATATTTCTTATATACATAGGTATAGGTATTTAGTTATTGGATGATAAAATATATATATTTTTATATGTATGTTCTGGTCATTTCACTTGGTAAAATAGATCATCAGTGTGCACTATGGACAGAAGTAGTACCATGGTTTTTTCCTCTTATATCAACTTTTCTTCTCATTTCCTCTTTTTCTTCTGATCTATCTCCTTCCCCTCCCTCAATTCCAGTTTGCTTTTCTCTTTTAAAGTTGGCTATGGACAGCAGAGACAAGTGAAATGTAACTTAAAATATGCACATTTAACATATTCTACATTGACTTACATGTAATGAATAATTTATAATTAGCCTATGTTACTATTCATTTTCTTTTTATTTTTTTCTTGCAAAATTACATTAGAAGTATGACTGAAATGTATGATTTTCTCAATAGATGCTATTGATTGAGTTATTTTGAAGCACAAAAATAAATTGAATTGGTTAATATACATTTTGTTGGTCAAAATTGGCCCTGGGAATCACTTTTTAGAGCTATTCCACATTATTCAACTTCGTAAGCTTACTGTTGGCTATTTATATATGTTTAATTTTTGAATTATAATAGAAGCAGTTTAGGACTTAAATATAAAAATATGTAAAATGTAAATACACTCATTTTTCATTTTAAACACATGCTTTCATGTCATAACGGATCCCAAAATACCAAAGATATTAGGGGAAAAAATAAACTGTTGTTGTCTTAAAATATATTCCTTTGTCGAATTCATCCTGCTAACCCTTTAGGGTATTGACAGCCTATTATTTTTCATATGTGCCATCTTTATCTAGAATACTGAAAGAGCAACTAATTATATCCTTTTGCAAATGAGTGCAACAGAATGGCTTTTGTTCAATACAATTTTTAAGTCTGTTGAACAGGACTGTTGAATGGCTTAAAAATTTGCCATGGGGTGTGTGTGTGCACATATGAGTATATGTATGTTAATATTCAGCCACCTTAGTGTCATGGAAAGTGTCGCCTGGGGATTTGATTATACATTGTGCTTTGTCATAAATTTAATGGTTTCTTTGCAACATTATTGGAGGGCGTATGCCTCTATGTCTTTCATTTAGCTTGTATATTTTTGGTATGATAGACATGGTAATTACTGCTCTTAAAGTTTGTGCAAATGCCGCTGGGAAAGGGGATAGGAGTAAAGAATTAATGAAAGAATTAATGTGAAGGTCATGAAATAAGCCTATTAACAAAAGCAGAATGATTTCTTGAATAATCCCTTCATCTCTCCCCATGTCATAATCCTTTCTCATAAATAATTGTATAAGCAAGCCTAGACACACAGTAGTGTTGAAGAATTGTGCTGCAAAATGCGTTTAGCTGCATTAAATACCAAGAGAAGCCTTGAGTTCCAAAACCTCCTTAAAGTGAAATTCCCAGTTGCTTCCAGAGAAGAGGCAAGTTATAGTACATATTATCTATTATGAACATATCTGTGTAAAGCACCAGGCAATAAGGCGCTATTGAATTGGGAGGGAGGTATCAGAGCTAAAGAGCACAAAGATGGGCCATCGAGATATTAGAGGAGATTTCTCTTCATATGTAATTCTGCTTTACATGTTTCCTCAATCTTATGTCCTTTCTCCCTACCGCCTCTTTCTTTTTTCAGCCACAAATCATTGCGTTTGTACAGATTACAGGAAAACACTCAAATATTGCTCAAAGAAGCATAATCTTTCTTCTGCAGTTTTTAATAAATGAGATCTACTTGTAAAAATTAGTGTCATTGACTACAACACTTTCAGATGACTCTCATGCCACCAGGTCAATATTCCTGCTGGGGATGAGTTAGTTCTTACACTTGGGTGATCACCAAGAATGTGGGACTCATAAGGGCAATGGATGATGCAGGCACATACCGTCCTTTGATGTTACTCAAGATGTAAAATGAAGATTTTTTTTCATTCTAAATTAAAGTTTAATGGTATAGTAAATATTTATTATCTTTATCCCGGAAGGGATTTTATTGCTTTTGACATTTTTAAAAATGTCAAATTTTAATTTTAATTTAACAGTTTAAAATAATTTCTAAACTTTTATATGGTTTTACTATTCAGCAGAATAATTTCTTCTTTATATTATTGTACTTTCATTAATAATATTTTAGATCTTTTCAATCATGAGTTATTGTCACTATGTTTTATTAGAAATATCCTTCTCACTATGAGTGAGATAAAGGGACGAAACGAATGCTAATGTGATTCTGCAGGGGTCAGATAGCATTTCCATCGTTACATTGATTCACTAGCAGCATGTCCTGAATAATTCCTGCTCTATTGCAAACCCCTTGCGGGCAGGGTCTAGTATATTTTTAATGTTTCTGCATATAGCTCCAATTTAACTCCAATTTTCTTCTTACATTATAGTACTAGACCAAAAAATACTTATTGGTTGAACCTATAATGTATGCTAGTTAGGCAGCTCTGGCATGAGGCATGACATTATATTTTAAATAAAGAAACACACTCCAGCATTCTAAAATTCTCAAAGCATAACCCTGTGTAAAACAATAGGTAAAGTTTCAAAATTTGAAACACAAAAACTGACTTTTTAAAATGTTAACCATGCAATGACTAATGCAGTGTGCTCTTAGCGCATGCATAAACAATAAAAAACATTATTAAAATAAAATATTTATATTTTAAAGTAAACATATACTATTTAAAATATTGAGCAAATATTTATATAAGTAGGGGATTTATATAAAATCTTAATGATGAAAGTATTTAAAAAGTACTAATAGTAACCAATTTATTGAATCTTTGTGGCAGTCTTCATATGAATAATTTAACCACCAGAATTGTTATGGAAGATTGGTACAAATGAATAACCCATTCGTATAGGAGTAAACTGATGCCTAGAAGGACAAAGTCACTAATTCAAGCTCATACAACTTACAAGTGGAAAAGTGAGGATTTTAGCACAGGTAATCTTGATACAGAATGATTTTCATTATTTTTACATAAGAGTAATACATGTACATATATGAATTCAAATAATACAGAATGATAAAAATGGCAGAACACAGAGCCCCCTTTTCCACCCCTCGAGTTCCTTCTCCCCAGACAACCAGTATTTATATTAATAACTTCTTATATTTATCTTAGAAATATTATATTTTACACTCATTATTTCTATTTATATCTCTATATAGATATATATCTTCATCATTATAAAATAACATATACAGTGGTAAACCTTTCTCTTAATATGATTGGATGAACTGATCTACCATATATTATTAGTAGCTATATTGAATTCCGATGTATGGATGGGCCTAATTATCTTTTTTATTAATAAAATTTTAGTTTGCTTATATCATTAATATTCTCATATTTTGCTATTTGCAAAATATGCTGGAATAAACAAGAGTTAATTTTATTTCTATTTACTGTAAATTGTGTCACTATTACTGAGGTAAAAGCATGGAGATGACATAATGCCTATCACTATCTTTAAAATATTTCAGTAACAACAAAAAAGCAACCTCTTTCAAATGTGCAAAATCCTGGTAATTAACTTATCTGGGTAATGAGTGTATGAAAGTTCATTATAAACGATATTTATATGTGTGTGTGTATTTAAAATTTTTACAATAGTCTTGTCAAAAGTTATTTTTTAATGAAGCATCTGATTTTTAGGGAAGGATCTAAGCTTCCCACACATTCTTCTATTCTCCATAGTAGTGTAAGAATTTCAAATGTGGGCATGTTAAAGTATTTCTAGAGGAGGATATAAGTGACGTGAATGAAAATGTTAGGGACCTTACATTTTATGTGGAATGAAAGCTGAAAGGGAGTTCTATAAAGAAGTGTGATAATAGAGGACAGATTTTTGGAATGAGGTAATGTTATTCCAATGAGGACTATATTTATCTAGGGATATTTCAAAAGAAGCTGGTCATAAGGAGGAGAATGAGGAGAAATTGTCATTAGTGAAAACATGTCAAGAAAGAAAACATTTTACTTTGGAGATATTTTCTGTCTCTCTCTCTCTCTCTCCCCCCTCCCCTGTTCCTCTCTCCATAAGGCTCTATTTATCTATCCATCATCTCTGCATCTGTCTTTATCCATACTCATATCTATACCAATATCTATATTTATATCTATAAGCTGGTCTTAGCCTACTCGTCATGGCAACATATGGCAGATTTGTGTATACCTGTTATCAGTTCTCAAATCTTCACACACACTTCTTCTCTGTCATCATGATTAAGGGGAGTAATGTGCTCTTACGTTTTCGAGAATTGGGCCCAATGGGGACAGCTATTTTTCTCTGTTATAAGATTCCATAGATTGTGACAACAGTGGCACCATGATGACTTCTAAACTCTTCATGGTAGACTTGCTTCTGTGACTTAATGGATTATTAGCCCTGCAATGGAAACTACACACTCAAAGGCCAAGAGAAACATGAAAAGGCAAACAGAGAAACAAGAGAGCCCATCAGTCACGAGAAGATGGCAGGAAGTTGTGCCGTTCCCACTGCAGTTATTCAGACAGCTTAAGATTGAAATATGATAGAAAGTCATTTGACGTACTCTACAGACAAGTTTATATTTTATTATTATTATTATTGTTTTGTAATGTAGAAAATATCTACACCTAAAAATCTGTGGATAATAAGTTAATAGATTTTGTAACTAAATAAGATAATAGACAAAATATAATAGATATCGAAAAAGTCAGAAATTCCTCTCATCCATTTCAGAAACCCAATCAATTTCAATTTAATCCAAATCTCTTCCTTCTTCAACAAGGCACTATGTTATCCTCATCCTTCCAGCTTCCCTTCCCACAGCTTTGATCGTTCAGGGTTAGTCTTCTTTGCCCATACCTGTTCCTATTTGTTTTAAATAAAGTCTTAGTAAATTGTTCCTGTTGGGTGGTAATAAGATATATTCAATAAGTTGAAATGTCTAACTTTAATTACTGAACAATGAAGCATGGTAGAGGTTTTTACTTTAATAATATAATTTATTAATTATACATCATGTTCCAAGGGCTCTACTTTAATTAATATTTTCCACTAGCAAAAAAGAACTATTGGTGTACAAAGTCCCACAGATTAGACACCAGAACCTTAGGCAGGTAGTAAGCCCCCAGTAGTTCAGTGGCTAAAGTGGGCTTTAAGTACCTAAGGTTTATCTTTATTCATGTGAAAGTTTTCTGGCTAGAGAGTTAACAGCTGAGTGCATTTTGAGTAAAATACTGCAGGAAATGGCTGATAAAAGTATCAATGTTGTATATCTGCTTAAAGGAGATGCATATCTGCTCTTTCTCAAACCACTGTTAAGCTGTCACCCATAGACTTACCGTAGAAACAATTATCTCACAGTAGTTTTATCTCCAGACATTTTTCTGCCCAGACAAAAGAATCTATGGAAGTAGTCATTTCTCTAATTTGTTTTAGGGAGGATTGTGTTGGTTCTCCTATGAGAAATCACTTGCACATGATGTTCAGGTCTACAAACACGTGAATGTATTCGCTATACAGAGTCCATTTCCTACACACAGCAAGATATAGTTTCAAATTGCTGAAGCCAAATAAACCAAATGGCAAGAAATTGATGGTAAACTTTGTCCGAATGTTGGTTCTCTCTCATATTTATGAATCTGTCAAAGGATAGACTTTTTGTAAACTAATAGGTTTTTATTTGTTCTAATTATGCAAGGAAATCTGTCCTGTCTTAGTAATCAAGCGGTAAGAGAGAAACATTTGGTTGGAGATCAGGGAAGAATATGTTACGTGAATAGGACATTGAAAAAGTCTGCTGTGAATACAGTGGTGGGCAGCCATTGTGAGATTAAGTAGTAAATGCCCATGCAAACAGAAAAAAATGGAATTGTAATATAAAGTCATGAATATAATTTGATTATTGACTTACATGGATTACAAATTTGGTATATTGAGCTTTCCAGGCTTAGTGAATAACATCACTCTTTTCATTTTTTTTGCTACATCATCTGGCTACAAAATTTTAAAGACTATTTATGAAAGTCAAGTTAATATTTAAAGTCACAAAGAGTCCTAGAAATTTGGACATCACACTGACTTTGTACCTGTTATACTATGGCATATGTCTTTAGTCAATTAATTATTTTTCTCGTTAACAAAAAAAAAGGAAATAAAAAATCCCAAAAAACAAATAACCCAATAAAAATAATGAGTAAAATATCTGAATTGATATTCCTCAAAAGAAGACATACAAATAAAGAGCAAGTATATGAAAAAATGTTCAACGTCACTAATCAAAATTCAAAACCACAATGAGATAACACCTCACTCCAGTTGGAATGGCAATTCTCCAAAAGACAAAAGATAACGTGTCTCGAGGATGTGGAGAAAAGAGAATCTTTGAACATTGTTGATGGGAATGTGAATTAGTATAGCCTTTACGAAAAACAGTACGGAGATTCCTCACGAAAATAAAAATAGAAGTATCATTTGATGCAACAGTCCCACTACTGGGTAGATATCGAAAGAAAATGAAATTGGTATGTCAAAGAAGTGTCTGCACTTCCATGTTTATGACAGCATTATTCACAATAGCCAAGGTATGAAATCAACCTAAGTGGACATCAGTGGAAAAATGGATAAAGAAAATGTGGTATGTATACACAATGCAATACTATTAAACAATAAAAAGAATGAAATCATGCGACAACATGAATGAACCTGGAAGGCATTATGTTAAGTAAAAGAAACAAAACATAGGAAAACAAACACTGCATGTTTCACTCACGTGGAATCCAAATACATTGGTCACATGAAGGTAGACTACAAGGGTAGCTATCAGAGCCTGGGTGTTTAGGGGAGAAATGGGATGGAGAGATGTTGGTCAGAGGATACATTTACATTTAGATAGAAGAAATGAATTTCAAGATATTTATTATACAGCGAGGTGACTCTAATTAATGAAAATATGATTCTATTCTTGAAAAATGTAGAATGGATGTAATGTGCCATCACCACAGAAATTGTAACTGTGTAAGGTAATGCATTTGTGAATTAGCTAGATTTAACAAGTCAACAATGAATATACACTTTAAAACATCATGTTGTTCATGATAAAAAACATACAATGTTATCTGTCAATTAAAAAATAAAATATCTAGTAAGAATCTGTACAGAAGATTGTGGGTATTTATAAAATGCATATTTACTTTGTAAGTCACCAAATTTGTGAATAACATTATTGGATTTATTTTGCTTAATAGAATACAATAAAGTATAATTAAAGATTTAAAGTGATCCCTTTAGACCTTGATGATTTTATAAATACAGGTGAGATGCTAGTTTGCTTACCCTAAATATCTATTTTCTGCCCTGGAAATAATCCTTTAATAAAACACTTTACCTTTCCTTAACTTCCATCACCAAAATTGGCAATTTAGAATATTTTCATGCAGAAAAAACACTATTGTTATGTGTGTATTGGTAGCAAGAAAGCCAATTTTAGATCTGTACAATGGAGTCTTTTCACTCATTAGTCATGCAACTGACTTCTGCACACCATCCTACAGAAGAAGAAACTCATGTTCACATATAAACAAAATGACGTATCATTACACATAATAACTCATTGTGGTGGGTTCTAAGCAAGTGAAGCAGTACTGGCTAAATCTGTCAGTGTAGTATTGGCTCTCTATTCTACCTGTTCTTAAAACCAGTAAGGTAGAGTTCCCTCCCCTTGATATAAGAATAAGGTTTCCACCTTCTCCTGCCCCTCCCTACTAGAATTCTCAAATGTATTTGTTGGTGGCTCATCCAATATTGCCCAAGGAAAGTGTGTTTTATTAGCTTGGGATTCCATTTGTGAAGACTGGCATTTGTACCTAACAGATACAGAAGATATGAAGAATCCCTGAGTTCCTACATAGCTGTCAAGAAGTAAATGAACTGATTTGACAGTTATTCCATTCACTCACTGGAAAAATAGCTCTCCCCGGAATCAAGTATTGTTGACTCTGTTCCAATCCTCAGAGCAATTCTTGCCAAACTTCTTTTGAGAGGTGCTGCCTTGAGAAAGCATGACCTATGAAGATGAGTTGAAGCTCCAAACCAGCCCATACCACGTGATTTGCATAGCACAAGCCTCATTGATGATCACTATCCACCATATTGTAGAGATGGGATTTAGAAGATACTCATCTCTGGAGATTGTATCCCAGGGTCTAGCACAACTCTCTACACAAGTGGGACTCAAAGCTAGCACTTGCATTAGTATTAGCTGAGAATTTTTTTTAAAAAAATCAGAGAACAAAGCAATGAAGTAATAATAGAACATTCCTCTTCATGTGAAAGTCCTGCTAATATATTGTACAGCATGTTGGGATGGGGACCACACCTCCTTTTTACTCACTCATTATAGCCCAACAATGGAACACAGTTCCTGACAATAAGTATGTGTTGAATAAATGAACTGCTGTGATCCTCCCACTGCATCACCGCAAGTACCTTCAGACTCCAAAGAGCATAATACAGATATGGTTTGGCTGTGTCTTCACCCAAATCTCATCTTGAATTGTAATCCCCAATTTTCTTACTGGGTTCAGAAAGAGAAGTATTTTTCCCCACATGTGGAAGAAGGGACCGAATGGGTAACTGAATAATGAGGGCAGTATCCCCCATGCCATTCTCTTGATAGTGAGTGAGTTCTTACAACATCTGAAGGTTTTGTTTGTTGTTTGTTTGTTTGTTTATTTTGAAACACAGTCTTGCTCTGTCACCCAGGTTGGAGTGCAGTGGTGCGATCTTGGCTCACTGCAACCTCTGCCTCCCAAGTTCAAGCGATTCTCCTGTCTCAGCCTCCCGAGTAGCTGAGACTACAGGTGTGTGCTACCACGCCCAGCTGATTCTATGTATTCTTAGTAGAGATCAGGTTTCACCGTGTTAGCCAAGATGGTCTCAATCTCCTGACCTCGTGATCCGCCCGCCTCGGCCTCTCAAAGTGCTGAGATTACAGGCGTGAGCCACCATGCCTGGCTGATCTGATCTGATGGTTTTATAAGCATCTGTCATTTCCCCTGCTTGCACTTCTCTCTCCTGTCGCCATGTTAAGAAGGTTCTTGCTTCCCCTTTATCTTTTGCCATGATTATAAGTTTCGTGTGGCCTCCCCAGCCACCTGGAACTGTGAGTCAATTAAACCTCTTTTCTTTAAAAAATAACCAGTCTTGAGGGTATTTCTTTATAGCAGGGTGAAAACGGACTAATACACAGACAAAGAAAGCCTGAAGGAAAGAAAGGTACATTGCAGAATATCAAAATATCTCAGTAATTCTTTTTCATAGGAAACTTGGCTTGATCATGTTTGTTCATTGAGAACCCACTCTATTTGCTTTGTATCTTGCTTCAAGTTGTTCTAGAAATTCCAACTATCATTGAGGCATTTGCGTATTAAATTATCTTTTAAAAATCTTTATAGTGAAGGTGAGTCTGGTAATAATATATAATAACATTATGCTCACTACTTTAATATTCTAGATGTATTTGATAAGAACCTTATTCTTAGTATTCTGAGTAAACACGAGGCCCGGAAAACATTCAGTATATACAAAGATGTATATTTGTTATATTTTTATTAATTGAAAGAGGATATATATTTTGAAAAAACTGTTTAGTCTGCTAAAATTATTAAAAAACATTGTTTGGAGAATGCAGCTAATCTCAAAATTTAAAATAAATAACAACCAGTGCTTATAGTATAGTTGTATTATCCATTCATAAAATTGATTGCAATATGTTAGTGCTGGCAGCTTAGTATAACACATTTTCCCCCGAACCACAAAAACGTGTTTATTTATTTATTTTTAAACTACTTTATAGTAATATACAGATTAAGTAAACATTTTAGTAATGAGCTTACGGATTTTACATGATCATGCAGTTTTGGTTTTCTTACTGGGTTCAGAAAGGGAAGTATTTTTCAGTGGGGATTGCCTGGCTGCAACCTTGACGTTTTCACTGTTTTGCTGCAAGGGAGTTCAGGAGCATGTATAAGACTATTCTATTTAATTTAGTTTTACAATCTCATTGTATCTGGCAATTTAAGACATAGAAAAGTAACTTTTCCTTGATTAAAATAAACTTTTGGTATTTGGATAGCAGGATAATGAATACCCAGACAGGCAGTATGTGGTGATGGGTAGTGCATGAACTTTGGAATTCACGGACCTTGGCTTAGATTTCAGATTTTCCAATTATTAGCTATGTCAGCTAGGGCAAATTGCCTTAATTCTTTAAGCTCAATGTATTGATGTGGAAAAAGGGGCAATAAATCCTATCATTCATAGTTGTAATGAGCAGTAAAGTATATGAATATGTAAAAATGACTAGGCTAGTCCCTGACTACGGGACATAGCATTTATTTCCATGTGCACTTTGTGTGAGGGAGCGTATTAGTCAATTTCTGTATTATCATACGCAAATATGAATATGGACACAAATACAGATACACCTTTACCATTTTACAGAGTACATTTCCATGTACACACACATAACCCTTTGCTAAAATGTGGTCATGGAATTAGGATTTCATAAAATTGAATTATAACAGTGGAAGGCCATATATCTTAAGATTAAAAACATAGAATTTGCAGACAGACACAATGAGTTGGAATTCTATTCTGCTTATTTCCTGTCCTATCTTGAGCAAGCCACTCAACATTTTCAGTCTCTTTCTTTTTCATGTAAATGTACATATCCACGTCATAGATTTGTGATGTCTATTAAAGAAGATGTATGAAAGCACTGTCACAATGACCAATAAAAGGAGAGGATTCAATAAATGGTCATTGTCCCGTAACAGATGTCTTTAAAAATATATTAAATTTGAAACATTGTTTCAGAGTGTCTTATTGGGTGAAATGATAATAACTGTACACATGGGTGAAGATTAGTGATCGGAAGTCAAGAATTTTTGCTTCAGCTCCTTGACCTTGAGGTTGAAATTTAAGCCTCTTCATCTAGTTTGTTTTAAAAACGTTTCTAACAGAATTATACTTTGTGGGTCATTATACCTCATTCTAACCCAGCTCCCTCAAGCTTAATCTGTATGAACTTTGGGGAAAAGATAAGCGCTGTGAATAAGTTGGCATGCTTGAACATTCTTTGAATAAGTAGAAAATATTGCTCTTTCATTTTATTGACAGAAAGAGTATCTTGATAGCTTATACTTCTGTTTTTAATGTAAATAATAGATTCAAGTTCTAAAATTGAATAATGACCAATTTAATGAGTATCTGTAATAAGGGGAATTTATAAATGTTTTGCACTAATTACAGTTTGTAAAGTTATTGAACTTCCTTTTATACTTAGATGATAATTTATTATTTATTTATTTTTGAGACGGAGTCCCACTCTGCTGCCCAGAGTGGAGTGCAGTGGCCTGATCTCAGCTCACTGCAACCTCTGCCTCCCAGGTTCAAGCGATTCTTCTGCCTCAGTCTCCTGAGTAGCTGGGATTACAGGCACGTGCCACCACGCCCGGCTACTTTTTTGTGTTTTTAGTAGAGATGAGGTTTCACTGTGTTAGCCAGGATGATCTCCATCTCCCGACCTCATGATCTGCCCACCTCGGCCTCCCAAAGTGCTGGGATTACAGGCGTGAGCCACTGTGCCTGGCCTAATTTTTTATTTTTATTGATAATGCTGCTTTGGATAAAGAAAGTTATTGAACGCCTTGGTCAATGCAACTGTGATAAAGAGAACAGAAATGATCATGCACAACAGCAAGATTTCAGTTAAGGTTCTTGGTTGCAAGTGACAAAAATTTAAAGCAGGAAAATAATCTATTAGGAGGCTGTGGAATAGATGTCAGAGACAAATGTAAGGTTCTGAAACTGGGCAATAAACAAGGAAGGAAAGACCTCAAAGGCATTAACCTGCAGTGCTTCTGAACGTGGGCTCTGGAGCTGAAGTTCCAAATCTTCGCTCCACCACTTAATAGAACTTTGTGACTTTGGGCAAGTGACTTAACCTTTCTATGTCCCAGTATTCAGATCTTCAAAATTAGACTACCCTTACAGCTAACTGAGTTAACACATGAAAGACACATAACAGATCTTCAAAAATGTCTAGAAAAAAATAAATGTGGCCAGAACACTGGCCATCACATTATACACCATGGACTCCACTGGACGTGGTTGCTGTAAAACTAATCTTGCTGTCCTTTTGAATTTGCCTACCTCCACAAAGTTCCTGACCTATATTGGATTTTGCCTTGGTTGAGAGGAGAACAGAAGGGATGAAATTTCTTTACTTTTCGTCTAAGTGAAAGGTATAATTCCCTGAAACTAAGAAGAGGAGGGATTTGGATGTTAAACAGCCAAACATTTTGAAAATGTCCACTACAGTTAGAATAACCATATATCCTAGCTACTTTGAGAAAGTCCCAGTTTACAACTGATATCACACATGGTTAAACACACCTTCGTGGCAGAAGTGTCACAATTTGGATGATAAATTATGGTCACTGTGACTGTCATTCACTCCCTTTTGCTGCTAAAATGTACATATATTCTCCTTATACTTACTGGTCCAGTGAAAAAAGACCTCACCAACCAAATTAAATTTTAATTTATAAAAACAATAATGCATTTATTCTTTTCAGCAAACAAAACAGAAACACAACAACAAAAAGAAACAAACAGAAATTCCAAAATACTATTATTCTGCTATCTCTAAGTCTTGGAGTTCTGTGGACTATTTTTTCTGACTCTAATTTTTTCTAATCCTGTCTCAGTATTTCATCACCTACAGAGTAAATTAACATCATCCCCACCACAATACCCTACATACAGTATCTCTATTTATATACATATATACAAATATATACATAAATATATATGTGCATATATACATATCTATATGTATATAGATAGATGTAGATATATGAAAGGTATATCTATACACAATAGGGCTCCATTACCTCAGAGACACATCTCAAGACCCTCAGTGGATGCCAGAAACAGTGGATAGTGCTGAACCCTATATATACTATGTATAATTTTTTTCTTTGTCACAATTTCACAGATAAAAGATTCATTTTGCTGTACATCTTAGCAACCTCAGCATATGATTTTTTTCCCTTTCTTTATTAAGTCAAGAACTTTCATCATTTTACTTAATGGAAACACTTTACAGCTTCTGTTTGGCATAGCCAAATGGCTAGTATCACTGTATTTGTGCTTTGAGGCCATTATTAAGTCAACTAAGGATGACTTGAACACAAGCACTGCAAAGATCAATCTGATAGCTGAGGTGGCTAGTAAGTGACTGATGGATGGGGAGCAGAGACAGCCTGGAGACCATGAACAAAGGAATGATTCATCCTGAGTTTGATGGAGACAGATAGCACAAAACTTCATCACGATACTCAGAGCAGCGCACAATTTAAAACTTATGAATTGCTTATTCCTGGAATTTTCCACTTAAATATTTTTGGACCATGGTTTACTGCAGGTCATTGAAACCTAAGAAAGCAAAACTTTGGATAAGGAGAAACTACTCTGTGTGTCTACATGCATATGTATAAGCAGTCTCTCTTTCACACACATATACACATACAGGAAAGGGAGAGAAGACATGTGGATTCTAGTTTACTCATTGCTATACTTGATTATGAGGCCAAATTGAGTATTTATGACTTGCCTCCTTCATTACCCAATACATACTCTCTCTACTTTCAGGGAACACTTCTGTAATATGCTAGAATTTTCATGCCTAAAGATTCTAAGGGTTTTTCTTTTTACATATAGAATGAAAAGAGTCTTTCATTAACTTTCAGTTAATGAACATGGTAGTTCTATACACCATCTACCACACAGAATGCTGATCTTCCAAGATGTTGTTTCCCATCTGGCACTATAGTGAGTTTTTCATGAATCATCCAGTATTCCACAAGGGCTACACAGTAAGAGCCTTGAAACCTATGGGAATAAGCCCAATGCCTAACATCTTTTGCGTTATATTCTTTGTTTAGTAAGAATTATATATAAAAGTTGTGATTACAGAGTTTGTTGAATATATCTGAAGAAGGTACAGACAGCAAAGGCAGACACAGAAGAAAAATATATCAATTTTTTAACAGCAGCTCTTCTACTGAAGGCAAATCACTGCACTCTCCATGATTCAAGAAATCAACTACCACTCCCCCAGCCCCCCCGCAACACACACAGTACTTAGTTGCTAGCATCAGTCTTGCTCCTCTATCAAGGCCTCTAGGTTGTGCTCAGTATGAATGAATTAGACACTCAGGGCTGCTATTAGCTTGGCAACCTGTCCATTTTACCATGTCCTAAGCATGTTTCTATCCATAAGATATTTGTCACTTGACTTAATAAGGAGATGCACAGTGGCCAGGAGTAGAGATATTTCATCACAGAACCTGCTTGCTGCCATGTTGCTTAGAAGGAGAAGGAGCTAGATATGTGACTATGTGTCCATTCTTGGGCCCTGGCACTTGGGTTGTCTTGATGGTCAGGAACTTGAAAGGAAGACAATTGAAATATTGATGACAAGAAAATTTGGGGAAGAGATGTGTGGCTACAACTCTCAGAATGAACAAAAACTTGAAGATATTTTTGGATGTTTAAAAAAGGATGACCTCAGAATAGGAGGATTTTAACAATTGAAAGAATAGGATGACTTGTTTTGTGGGTGCCAGTCAGCCTCTTTACTCAGTCATCCCTGTCATCTCCCACTGGGCTTATGACTAAAATAGCCATTGTGTCAGGGATGGAGGTTATGCATGGGCTCAGCTACATGGACTTACACTCACCAAGGTTGCCATCCTATTATCAATCTACCAGTTGTAGAGACCAACACTGTGCCCCCAATGTGACACTATTCCCCAGGGGATCAGGCATCTACCTGGTGGCAGGCAGATCACACTGGACAGCCTCCATCATGGAAAGGGCAGTATTTTGTTTCTACTGGATAAGACTTTGGATGTGGATGTGTCTTTCCTGAACACAATGCTTCTGCCAAGCACGGACTTACAGATTGCCTTATACATTGTCGCAGTATTCCTCACAGCATGGCTTCTGATCAAGGAACTCACTTCACAGAAAATAAGAGTGTCAATGGGCCATGCTCATGGGATTCACCGGTTTTATCATGTTCCCCACCGTCCTGAAGCAGCTGGCTTGATAGAATGGTAGAATGACCTTTTGAAGACAGCTCTAGCCCCAGCTAGGTAATTTCACAGGGCGGGGGCGAGGGTCTCTAGATGGCTGTAAATGCTTTAAAATAAGTATCTATATATGGTGTCAATAATTTTTATCCAGATTCATCTTCTTCACATATGTATTATCAATAGAAAATAGCTTAATTTGTCAATCTATCTTGGGTCAAAGTTTATCATAAAGCTTTTCATGAATTTTAGTTTCCAAAATTTATATCTTATGTAATAGTGTGTATACATTTATATAGTAAGAAATTCTACAGTAAATAAAATCTTAAACATATGGCTAAGTTTGGCAGAATGTCATAAAGATCACATTGTACAACAAATGCCAGAAATTATAGTGCTGTCCATAATTTTGTTTCTTTGAGACTGATTCCACTGGCTTTCAAATATTGCTACAGTTGAAACAAAATTAAAACAAGAATAAAAACTCAGAATGATCACATACAGTGGCTAAATTAATGATGTTCAAGTTCTATTTCTTCATCTTTATAATCACGGTGTTATAATTGTTTATTTCAAATCAACCGCTCAAACACAGGAATCCATAGCACCAGAAAATTTAGATACAGAAACTTCACTGAGGGCAAGCCGAAATGATCCCAAATCTGTATGCACCTTTTCTTGAAATGAATGCATGTAACCGAGTCTGTGTTTGTCAGGGCCATTTGTAAAACTGGAAGTTCTCTAATTTAACATCCATGTGAAATGCAATATTTATAAAACAACTTGTAATAAGTGTATGTTAATTTGATGTTACATATATATGCATATATACAATTACATATATATAATTAAATTCAAGAGAAACAAAGCAATTGTTTAGGACTTAGACCAATAAAATATTTAATAAAATATTTTTGGAGGGAGGACTTGTAATCATGAACCGGGGGGAATATCCAAGGGCAAATCATGAACCAGATTCAGGACAACATCATTGTCCTCTGAATCCCAGGTAAGTCCACTTTGACTCTTAAATGGCAGAAGGACTGTAGGTTTTCAAAATCCATAAGGCTGTTATCTAATGTATTCTCATTTCACCAGTGCACAGCTCCTCTTGTTTATGGATGCAGATGCCTTTCCAGAAGGCTAGAAATTATAGAAATAACATTTGGTATTTTCAGAGTCTGTATATGGAAGTACCTACCTACCATGTTTTTATTTAAAGAATTTTGAATATGTGATTTGACTCAAATTTGGGAATTGTGTGAGGAACGAAACTCTATTTTGGTGGCTTCAATTAGGTCTATATGCAATAGAACGTGAATACTTTTAAAAAACAGAAATAGAACAGTGCCTACGTGAGCTGGCACCAATTGTGGTCCTTGGTACTCCATGGTCTATTTACAGCTACAGTAATCCATGAGTCATATAATTCAAATGGCTCCAATGGCCTTGATGTTCATTAGGGACACAAGAGCCCTTTGCCTTTCCTGGAGAAGTGCTGTATTTTGGGTTCTAACAACATAAATACTCCCCAATCCCAGTGTTTTTATGGAGACCGATTCAATGCATGATCTCCCCGTGGCATCACCTACCTATAATGGCTAAAGATTTGGGAAATTCATTTAGTGAATTTTATCCAGATAACAATCTTAACAAACACTGTAGCATATGCACACTCCAAAGTTTTTCCCTCTTTCTACCTCTGTGGATTCCTGGGACTGTGTCTCTTATAGGCTTTTACTGGGCCTAAATTTTAACCAATAAGCTTATCAAACAGCTAGAAACACATTCAACTCTTCAAGCTTACCGACTCTATCTGCGCTCTTTGGGTAAGTGTCCACTTTGAAATTCACCCCAATGCAATCTTTTATCTTGGTTGGATGTACACCTTCAGAACCTATTCCTAAGAAATTCTTGCATATATTGTTGACATAAATGTCTTGCAATTCTGTTGTTATATCATTTTTTTTCTGAGTATATTTCACCCCTATTTAATGCTTAGCTCTGGCTCAAGTTCCAGGACTGCAGGCAATGAAGACTGGGCAAGTAGGGGTAGGATGAGAATTATCTTCTCAGTCTGAGGTAACTTCCTCATATGTGAAGGCTACTAAGGCGGGTTTGGAAATGGGTTTATATATGCGTTTCCGAATATCCTAATAATATTTGGCTGCTTACATTAGTAAAAATCATTAAAGTTGCTTTCTTTCAAAGACCGTAAGATATAAAGAAAAGTTATTTAAAATGTAAAGCACTGAACAGAAAATAATTGGAAACTAATCAATGAAATGGGTATATATAGGAGGATTCCAAAAATTCAGAGACTCTAGCCACTGAATCCAGCCTTGCTAGTACATCCATGCAGCCAGATTCAGTTGCACTTGCTGGACCACTACAACATCGGGTGTCAATCTAACCACTGAATCCAGCCTTGCTAGTACATCACTGCAACCAGATGCAGTTGCAGTTGCTGGACCACTACAACATTGGGTGCCAATCTAAGACTTTCTTCTTTCCATTCTCTACCCCAGTTTCAGTATCCTTGGCAGTATGCTATGTTCAACTGACTTTGAGTTGTATGATTCTATTTTGACACCAACAGGCTTAGAAAAGAGTAAACTGAACACTGGCTTTTGTAGAGAGAAGTAGAACTCCGTGTAGCACAAAGTCTTATGCAAAAGTAGGAAGCAGTGTAGGAGGATTGGCAGACCAAAAAAATGAAAAGTGACAAATATTTATATACAGCCAGATAATTTTGTTATAAGTCAATACTCTAGATATTTTAAATCTCCCATCTCCAAGGCAATTTAGGCAACAGCAAGTATCTTATAAAATTATCTTTTTTAAGAAAATATAGATGAATTATTTAAGATGGATTGTCATTATTTATTGTGTATTTAGTATAGGTTTATTTATCTCACACTTCTTTGCCTTTTTCCATGATTTTCAGCTGTTCAAAAATTCTGCATTTGTAACAACTTCCTCGATATGTAAATTTAAAAATCCCTCAATATTTACCATCTTATTCTGAAGTGTTTACCATCTTACTCTAAAGTAATCTGAACACCACATGCATTATTGATGGAGTTTTAAAACATTAGTATTTATCTTATCCTAATGTCTTATTGTAATTGTATAGATTTTTTTCACTAATTTTGGAAGGGTAAACTATTGTTTCATAGATGCAATAAATCCTGGAAACTTGTTTGCAAATACTTTTAAAAGCAGTTTTCTAAATTTCTCCTCTATCACACAGGAGACACACTGTAATGACTACTATTTCCTCCGATTTCCTTTAGGTGTGTTTCTTTTGACTGTATTTTCATCAGTCTCATCATTTTTCTGTGGCATCCATTTGCGCTGGGACTTGTGCCTGCTGATGGTTTTCAAGTGTGGCTGCAATTTGGTTCCCTTGAAGATACTTTAAAATATGCTGATGCACTAGTACCATTCCCAAACCAACTAAAACACATTCTTCAATGGCATGGTCATGGTGCTAGTATTTAAAACAAAAATCTTCCTAAGTTATTTTAATATACAACTACAACATATTCACTGGTATAGACAATATTGAATACAAAAAAATCTTATATGGTGACTCGTTCCTTCTGTGAGAGAGCAAAGTCCACAATTTAAAAAAATTAATAATACAGTTAACTTAGAGGGATCAGACCAGGTGGAAAGCACGAATATGCACTCTGCATAATGAAGCTTATTTCCAGTGTACAAATCTACAGCAATCAGAAAAGGATACTTGGTGCGGTTTGCTCTAGATGCACAGCTAACACAGCGAGCTATGCAGTGGGGCCTCCACCTAGAGGAATTGATCACAGGAAGAGGAAGTTTTGATTTCAACCTCGTTAGGTTTTCCTTCCAGTTAGTAATGGTTTCAAGCTGAATGGATGACAAAACATGCAAAATTCAACTACTTAAGAATAGCATGCGCCAAGTATATTCTATAACTTCCTGTTAAGATTCATTTCACTTAATAATTTTCTATATAAATCTCTATTAATTTACATTTCCAAATAACTGTAGGGTCAACAACGTATTTGGTACTCTCCTGCTTTGAGCTTAGTTGAACCACATAATTTGAAGGAGGACATTTTATAAAATTAAAATCCTGATAACTTTAAAGACTGATAAATTTCTGTTTGCATTCAGAATATAGTGGCAGAAAAAATATTCATTTCTAAATTATATTATAATGATTAAATTGTTTTGATGGTATTATGATGCTATAAATAATTTCCTAGAGCTATTAAGGTATACTTACATAAGATTTATTCACATTTATGATATTTTAGGCTGACCTTAAAAATTATTTATGAATTTATTTTCTTATGCATATATGATAAATGCTAATTATAATATTTATTTTGTTTTAATAAATATTTCCAGTTGTAATTTGATAGGCTAACTGTAGGTACAAATTTCATAATATTGTCTAGAGTAATTTTTCTTTATTCTGATCCTTTTTAGTCATAGTTTTATAGACATGGCCTTAGTTCTAAAGCACTATACATTCATGAAAGATTTCTAAGTCAATGTAAAATATTGTAATATGATGTCAGAATAAAATCTGTTTGAAGATGGAGATTTTCATGTTTTTTTTTCCAAATCAGAGTTTAAAGTAGTCAATCTCATGATTGATTTGTCAGACTTGAAAAGTTATAGAATGAATATTTTAACATAAAAATAACTTAAATGAATATCCTTAGAATACAAATCAACTGTATATTCACTAAAGGCACTTAAAATATTCTATATGCCAAAAACTGCATATCTGTTTCCAATTTTTAATACTACTTTCTCTCACTCTCTTAGTTTACAAATATTTCTCAATATTTAAACTTTTAGAACTGAATCATGTTGGGGAAATGAAGTCTTTGGGGAAATAATTTATTATGAAAAATTTTTATGTAGTTATTAAAAAAAATTCTAACTCAGTTAACAGTATTATATGGAAATGCCATAGTTTGAAAAATTGTCAAGGTTGAGATAAAACAAAAAAATACTTTTTGACTTTTAACAATGTCTTGAGAAAATGTCTTCTCTTACATTTTAATCACATTTGATTAAACATTGACAGAAAAAACAGATATTGAATCATAGAATAACTTTCTAGTATACATTATGTATATGTTGCATTATTTATTTTCATGTATCCACTTTAAGAAAATGTGAACATCCTGCTTAGAATCAAGCTTCAGTTACATTAACACTTTCTTTTTGTTAATGCATTTCTGTAAACTGCATAATGATGTAATCAAGACATATCTAACACCTGTTCATAATACTTTTGAATTAAACCTGAAGATTATTTTGCAGGAAAATAATACATAAGAGATACTGCTCTTACTAATAATGCAAAACATTTCAGAAATAGGAAGCATAACTTGTCGCTGCAGATATGAAAATGGTAGCTATATTAGTCCATTAAGTTCCTCACTGTTGTCTCAGCTCTGCTAGGACATTGCTCTTGTTGATCTAGTGTTATCTATTATTTAGGCAATTTATTATTGCTGCTGCAAAGAATGTCAGCGGCATGAAGTTAGGGTATGCATGTCTATGCTACTGTGGTTTCCGGCAATGTAAATAAATGGGAAACATTTCAGATCATATAAAATCAAACTACTTTTCCTTTTTCCTATTCTTTTATGTCAATCTGTCATTTCTGTCAAACCTTCTAACATCTTTCTTCTATTTTGTTTCTCATTGTTTAACTCCTATTACCTTAAGTCTATCAGATAAATAAACTTCTTGACACCTTGACCTGATTTCCTGATATTCTCAAAGAGACCTAGGCTCTATTTAGATTTTTTTCACATTACAAACTTGGTACAAGTGAGCTGCAGATGTAAACACATAAACTGAAGTTCATGCATTTATACTTTATGTATATTAACATATAAACATTATTGGAAATGGATTATATCAAGAGGTTATTCCAGAAGATGAAAAGAAGGATTCATATGTTTCTTAGATCCACAAACTCGACACAGACTTTACCCACATTTTCATGCAATATTGAGCCAGATGAATAAAACTTAATGTTCATCAATTCTGCTTCCCATCTTCCCAGACCATGGAAATGGTTTTGATAGCAATGTGTTGGTTGATCTGACTGACTACTAGTAAGAAGATGGCCATCATAGATGGTGCCATGACATGACATAAATTCAGTTCAAAGATGGAAGCAGAGAGCTGAGATGCAGGTTGCATTGCTTCTGCTTCTCAAATCCTAGAGCACACATACAGCACTGCTATTCTCTGGGACGGCATGTCCTCCTTTATCACCCCACTGGTCCTACCATCCTCCTGGAAGACCCATCTTACAGCATGACTCTCTTCCTTTCCTCTATTTCAAATGTCAAACAAAGATTTTAGATGAGAACTCAACTATTTCTAAAATAATTTACAAAACAGAAAAGCACTCCATGGACATTTTTTAAACATCAATTTCTGGATTTCTGATGGAATTTGTGTATGAAAAATCATAAGATGTAGTTTGGGTATTTGTTCCCACCCAAATTTCATAATGAATTGTAATCCTCAGTGCTGGAGGTGGGGCTTAGTGCTGTCTTGGCAATAGTGAGTGAGTTCCCATGAGATCAAGTCATTATAACTGTGGGCACCTCTCTCTCACTCTCTCTATCTCTTGCTCCTGCTTTCTCCACGTGATGTACCTGCTCCTGCTTCAGCTTCTGCCATGATTGAAAGCTCCCTGAGACTTCAGCAGAAGCTGAGCTGATGCCAGCACCGTGCTTCCTGTACAGCCTGCAGAACCATGAGCCAGTTAAGCCCTTTTCCTTTATAAATTACCCAGTCTCAGGCATTTCTTTATATCAATGCAAAAATGGCTTAATATAGAGAGAAATACTAATTTAATTCCATTTAACTAATAGTAATGCAGCACCTGCTTTGTATTAGCAGATATTGATGTTGAGAATGAGTAGAAAACAAACATAATTTTCAAGAATCTTGTAGTTTTAGGGTTGAGGTAGAAGATGAAGGGTGAAAGCAAAGTATACAGCCTATTATACAGTAAGTTAGAGTACAACATTTTTGATAAAGCAAGTAGAATGTGATGAAATTTTAATGAAGGAAGAGGATGCATTAGATGGATGTATCAGGAGAAACAGTATAGTGGTGGATCTTTTAAGGTCAACGGCATTTCAAAAATTTGAGATGTAATGAAACTTTAAATGTAGTGATAATTGGTAGCATACGCTATTAATTAAAATTAATATCTCAAAGCATAAAGGCTGGGAAACATTTTGCAGGAAGCAGATTATTTTTCTAAAGATAATTAACCTGCAATTGCTTAAAGCTTAGGTATTTTCAGTGAGTTTCCACAAATACTACCTCCTGTAACACTCAGACCAACTCCGAAGCTGTCCTAGTTGATAATGTGGCTCCTGATAAATTACAAAAAAGAAAAAAAAAGAAAGAAAAAAAAGTGGCTTAGGTTGTTTAGGGGAGGGGATTATGCCAGGGCACAAGGGTGCAAGTCATATCTGCAACTTCTCATCTGGAATTGAGACTAGAAGTATCTGGTGAGGTAATAGGAGAGAATTAAATCCTAAGCTTGGAATTTTTACCTAACCAGATAAATTTTTAGGTGTATTTGAAGTTTTTTGAACAAAGTCATGAAATTATCAGCCTCACATTTAAAATTGTCAGAAACAGAGACAACACTGAAAAGGTGTAGAAAAGAATCAAACTGAGGATGTGAAATATAATAGATATCATTATAAAATGCTACACTAAGTCCAAAAGATGAGAGCTTTAGAGAGGATTAAGTTCTATAGACTGCCTTCAAATACAAAATCTGTAGTTATAAATAGGGTTGATAGCATTGTGCGTGAAAAAGATCTAGGGGTCTTAATTGACCAAAAGCTCAACATGAGACAGTGAAGTGGCCCAAAATGCAAATGTGAACAAAGCCAAATTTGTCAGGATAGAGTGTCTGTCAGTCAGGAAGAAGACACCATTCTCACTATTCTATGAACTTAACAGACCATGCCTACCACTTATGTTCACACTTTAAAAGGCACATTGACAAACTAAAATTCATCCAGAGAAGAAGAATAAAGATGGGTTTGGAGGTTGTGTCTAGGAGGATTATTTGACAAAACTGAGGAAGTTTATCTAGAAAAAGAGGCAAATTTGGTAAGATTGGGATGGGGAAGAATTAGCATTTGTGGAGTAAAATCAAAACCTCGTAGGGCTGTTATATGAGAGAACGTTTAGACATTTCTGTGGCTCTTGAATGTAGAACAAGAACCAACAGGTGTAGATGTCAACGCAGTACAAAAGCTACCTTTCTAAGAATTATGTTATCCAAGTAGCATTTGAAAGCACTGCTTTTGATGTGCTGCAGAAGAGTGTTCAGTCCATTCTGACTGAGATTCTGTTATTTCACCAATTATATGTTACATACCTGCACAATAAAATAGATAAGATGCTACAGGTTGATTAGCACATAAAATAGGAATAAAGCCCTCACTCTAAAACAGATTAAATAACAGAAAGCACATTTTCGGTGCTTATAGCACTGAGATTGTGAAATGTGGAATTGAATGGAGTAGAATCATAGCTTACTTCAACATAATTAGAACATTTCTTATAATAGATACAATGAAGGTGTTTGGAATAACAATAGTGCTTTGAAGTAGCAATAAAAACAGCAAACTAAGTCCTGGTTGGTGGCTCACACTTTTAATCCCAGCACTTTCTGAGGCCCAGATGGGAGGATAGCTTAAGCCCACGAGTTCAAGACAAGCCTGGACAATATGGTAAAACCTCATCTCTACAAAACAAAACAAAACAAAACAAAACAAAACAAACAAACACACAAACAGAAAACCTAGATAGTCCCAGCTACTCGGGAGGCTGAGGTAGGAGGATTGCTTGAGCCAAGGAGGTCAAGGCTGCAGTGAGTCATGATCACTCCATTTCACTCCAGCCTGGGCAACAGAGTAAAACCTTGTTTCAAAGAAATGTTTTTTTTAAATTTAAAAAAAAAAGCAAAATGTTTGAACCAGAAGCAGAAGCAGCTTAGTATAGCACTTTAATCCTAATGTTTTAGTTATAATATTTTCTCAGTAGCTATCTACTCAATACATGAATGCAGGAATGAATTATGGATCAGGCTGCTTGCTCCCAACACTTCACTGAGGTTTCTAAGGGGACAGCTCCATGTAGTATAAGAAAAAGTCTAATGACATTGGATGACAGGGCCTTGTGTTTCTATTTTCTTCTTGAAATAGTCCCAAAGTATTTTTTAATGGTTTTACCTGGGTCCCATGCAACTGTGAAATGTCAGAGAACCCACATAGAAGGCGTTGAGATTTTTGATCTTGTGCTAAATCAGGCTCACTATGGGAGGCAGCTGTTCTATAATAGAGAAGAAAAGCCTGGCTGATTTGGGTGTGGGCGTTGCTTTTATAATGGCAGCAATGTGCTGGCTTGGCATCTCATCAAATATTCTTTTTGAACCTGTCTGATCACTACCAGAGAGGGAAGTTTCAATTTTGTTATGGTTCATTGGCCATCATTAAGAAAAATGCATGTGTTTTAATGGCACGGCTTCTAGTGCTGGGTGATTTTAACCCATGTCTAGAAGGCGCTACTAGCTGTGGACAATGTGGAAAGCATTTTCATACTCTAGTAAAGAAGGAAAAAAGATGAGGTTTTTGGAACAGGGATTACCTTTGAAATAACGTAGGGTAAGAATCCCGTATACAGGTATATGAAGTCTTAAGAAAGGCCAAAAGCATGAACATTATGTGCTCTTGGTTTTTCCAGAGCTGATTTGTGTTCAATGGTCAAAATTATCTTTCCTCTTAAAAGTATTTTATTTATTATCCTATTTTTAAATCTGAGAATTCTACTTGATAATATGTAATGTCGCCATTGAAATCTTTTTACATAAAATATTCAACTACATAAGAATTATTATTTTAATCTTTTCTACTAAGAGATAAACATATCTAATTACATAACAGTAGACAGTTGGCTATCAAGGGAAACTGAGGTAGTAACTTTTCCCCAATATTCTGAAGTTGAGATAGAAATTACACTGACATACGCTCATCAGGTATTCCTTGGTGCCCCACATTTTGAAATACGATAAAGATGTAAGAAAAATTCCCTACTCCGAAAATGTTTTCTGTATCTTTTCATCTTTTAGTTCCCCCAATTCAAATGTTTACCAGATTCATTCTATCCGTCATCATTTACAACTCAGAGCAGAGTGTAAATTAATGATTTTCTTCTCCTTCTTTGTGTCAGTTAAGACTGAATTTCGTTATATACAAAGGAAATTAGTCCAGAGATTCGCACACATGAACAGTGATTTTCATTTATGTAAAAAGAAACTTATGTAGATGGCAGTGCAAGGCTTGAGAAACAGCTTGATGAAGTTATTCAGGACCAGAGTTTCTTCTAAGTTTTTGTCTAGCTTGGGACTTTTCATTCTTACATTAATAACATGGCTGCTCCTTCTCTAGGCATCACATTTGTGTTACAGCAGAAAGAAGATATAGTAAAGGGTAAAATGCAAAAGTCCAAAAGGTGCATACAACCAGAGTCACTTATATTAACACATAATTACTCATAATTTATAGCAAACCCTATCTGCAAGGGATTTGGGGCAGTTGAGTACTTTAAATTGGGCATGTTGCACACTTCATACAAAAATGAGGATCTGTTAGAAAGGAGGAAATATGAGTGAATAAGAACTGGCTAGACAGCTGGAAGTGACTTCCACAAAGTTATTAAACTTTAATTATATTCCTAATTATCCTAATACTAAATGATCAATACAGAGTATTTAGGAAACCCAGAAAAGTGAAAGAAAAACAATAATTCATAAAAACGTAATTGAAACTCTACTTTCTGAAAGATTGTTGATAATGACACGTCCTTTTCTTCTCTTTCTTTCTCTCTTACATTTGTTCTATTGTTTTCCATGTATGTTTTTGTAAAAAACAACGTTAAAGAGGGTATTGTATCATGGTTTGATTTTTGAACTTAGTTTAATATAATTATTTTCTGACAATAACAGCTGCTATTCTACAAGGGAGAAATGCTATCAAGCTTCTATGATATGTGCATACTTTGTATCCTTAACTCTTCATAAAAGAAATTGTTTCCATATTTTCTGTTGATAATTTTTAATTTCCTTAAATATGTATACTTTATATGTACCTCAGGTTATTTATGTAGGATGAATTTTGAAAGAGAAAAATCAATCACAGGCAACGCACATTTTAAAACTTTTAATACACAATTAAAATATCATTACAAAAGATTACACCAATTTATGCTATTTCTTCACTCTCCAATTCTCTTCAAAATCTTTGCTATTTGATAGGCAGAGGAAGTAGTATCTTAATATTATATTAGTTGTAATTTATTTATATACAGAAAGGTATTGTAACTTTTGTCTATAGAGGACAATTCACTCTTTGTTCCTGAAAATGACTTCTTCATGTTCTTTGCCTTTTATTCCACTTCCTACTCAGTTGTCAGATCCACCCACCTCTTTTAATCTTCATAGGCCAATATCCAAGCCCCCCAAATCTCTTTGTGTGGATCATCAAAACATTCTTGCAGTGTTCACTCCACCCCAACCCCAATGTGAGTTTTATTTCTAGGAAAAATTGACACAGTTAAAAATAAACTGGACTCCTGTGTTTAAATCAGAGTATTTCTCACAAATTACCTTAATATTTCCATCTTGAATTTTATCACTAATTATAGAATGACAGAAAGTGTTCCCTAAGTCACTATGAGTAGATGCAGAATATAATTTGAGACCAGAGATGTCTCCTCAAGGACCTGATAGAACATTCAACTCTCAAAAAGCATATTTGATTACTAAAAGGTCCCTGTACTTAGAATTACAACATCTCGGTTTAGTCTACTATTATTCATGTTTGTGAGAGGTTGGAAAAAGTGCCCAATAAATATCCATCTTTGCTCCCAAGATTGTAGCCAACTGAGAGGTTCATACAGGACATCAGGAATCTGGAATTAAAATAGCTCAGTTATTTCTAATAAAGGTTATACCGGAGAAAAGGTCATATCAGCCCCTAATATGTGTCCCTTGAACTACTCAGCTTTCCTTATTTCATTCCAGACAGTTTTGGACAACAGCTGACCCATGACCCACTGAATCCATCCCACCATAAAGCTGAGACTTTACTGCACCTTCATGGAGATTTGCTGGTCCCCGCCTCCATCTGTCAAGCTCTGGAGTGACAGGTGCAAGGCAGCCCAGCATTCATCTGGTGGCAGGAGCCCAGTGTTTTCCCCAATGTGAACGGAGATCTAGCTGTGCAACCTCACCAAGCCTCCTGGCCTCCTTTATATTTACCTTCTTCAGGGTACACTAAAAATAATATTGACCATACAGTATATTTGTAAAGACTTAATAACACAATGAACAAAATGGATCCTAAAAACTACTTCTGGATTTTCTGATCCATGCATTAGAGCAAGCATGCCAATTGTTTTTAATGTTATGCACAGAATTAAAGGACAATATCAACAGAAATAGTATGTGGGTACTTTTTCCAGTACATACATTGAAAAATAATTATTAGCATTTGTACAGAGTTATAGCAATTTTAAGATTATGACAAAATTTTATACATAAACAGTTTGACAAACTTGATTTTTTTTTGCAAATCAAAAAATATTTCAATGTGTTTTTCAGTGATTGTACTTTTGAGGATAAACATTTCTGTTTGCTTCCATTTTCAAGAAAAACATTTAATTTTGATAGTTCTCCCATTCTTGTTTGACATTAATAATATCATTGACCTCTCATCCTCTTTACTTGCAAATAGAAACTAGATAGGTATTAATGACATTTTATGGTATGTGTGTGTGGCTTTGATTAATGCAAAAACCTTCATACTCTTGTTAAAATTAGAAAAGAAGCTATGATTGCTCATTTTTAAAAATAAAACGATTTTATTGAGATATAAGTCACATGCCATACAATTTACACATTTAAGATGTTTCAAATTTAGTGGTTTTAGTGTGTTTGCGGAGTTGTGCAACCACCGTCACAACTAGTTTTAGAACATTTTTATCAACAAGGATACAGGAAAACCAAGAGATAAGCCCAGTACCCATTAGCAGTCGTTCCCCATGCCCCCCAACCTCAGTTGTAAGCAAATAATAATCTGCTTTCTGTGTCTATATTATTTGCCCTTTCTGAACATTTTATATAGATGTAACTATAGAATATGTTGTCTTTTGACTGGATTCTTTCACTTTGCATAATGTTTTCAAATTTTTCAATGCTGTAATATGTATCAATATGTCATCATTTTTTATTTCTGAATAATATTCCATCATATGGATAGACCGCAATTTGTTTATCCATGTAACAGTTGATGGGCATTGGGTTGATTCTGCTCTTTGGCAATTATGAATAACGCTGCTAGAAACTGTGCAAGCTTTTTTATGTGTGTGTTTTTAATTCAATATAATGTCAACAGGTCTATGTTTAACATTTTGAGGAATTGCTAAACTCTTTTCCTAAGCAGGTGAACTACTTTACAACCCCACTAGCAACATAAGATGATGCCATATCTTCTACATCCTCACCAAAACTTTTTAATGTGTGTGTGTGTGTATATACATATATATATATATGTATATCCATTTGTTTATTTATTTATTTATTTATTTTTTTGAGACAGAGTCTCGCTCTGTCGCCCAGGCTGGAGTGCAGTGGCTCAATCTCGGCTCACTGCAAGCTCCGCCTCCCAGGTTCACGCCATTCTCCTGCCTCAGCCTCTCCGAGTAGCTGGGACTACAGGCGCCTGCCACCACGCCCGGCTAATTTTTTGTATTTTTAGTAGAGACAGGATTTCACCGTGGTCTCGATCTCCTGACCTCGTGATCCGCCCGCCTTGGCATCCCAAAGTGCTGGGATTACAAGCGTGAGCCACTGCGCCCGGCCTCATTTGTTTATTTTTTATTTTTTAAAATTGATGATGTATATTTATTCTCTACAATATAATGTTTTGAAATATGTATACGTTGTGAAATGGCTAAATGGAGTTAATTAACATATGTATTACCTCACATAGTTATCATTTTTGTGACGAGAACATTTAAAATCCACTCTCTTAGTATTTTTCCAGGATACAATATATTGTTAGTAACTATAGTCATTATGTTGTGCAATTGATCTTTTCAACTTACTCCTCCTATGTAATTAAAATTTTGTTTCATCTGACAAATATTTCCCTCATTCCCTGTGTTCCTAACAAACCACCCTACCTCTTGGTACTCATCAGTCCACTTTCTATTTCTGAGTTCAACTTTTTTAGATTTTATAGCTTTTACACATAAGAGAGATGGTGCTATATTTGTTTTTCAGTGCCTGGCTTATTTCACTTAACATAATGTCCTAGGGTATATTTACATTTTCTCAAATAACAGAATTTTATTTTTTAACGATTGACTAGTATTCCATCATGTATACTTACCATAGTTTCTTTATTTATTCATCCATTGATAGACAGTTAGCTCTTGCTTAATTCTTCTGGCTAGGACTCCCAGTACTATGTTGAATAGAAGGGGTGAGAGTGATTGCCCATTTCTTTTGACACTGATTTTAATATCTTTAACTTAGATGACTGAGTTACTTCCTCTGTAATTTTAGGAGCATGCTTAGAGAAAAGTGTAACAAGTTATGAGGAATTCCCCAGTGTCTTTCAGACCCCAGAGACAGCAGCCAGCATTCCCGGCAGCTAGTCTGGTGTGTTCAGTAGAGATGCCCTGCAACTTCTGGTACATATTTGCATGTCTCAGCTTCACTGAAGACCGTGAAGAGCAGATCTGTGTTCAGCAGGAGACTGTGACATATGCAGATTTAACACATTCTCCTACACTCAAATAATAAGTTGAAAGATTTAAGTTCAGAAAACCAACATCATGAAGAGAAATTAGAAAGAGATTTTACATACACAACACAGCTGATGAAAGACCACATGTTATGTAACCTAACCTCCTGACTAAGTGCCAGGAGCTGGAGTTCTCTGGGTCTGCAACAAGGTATTGAAAGCCTCTAAAACCTGAAAATGCTAGTAAGAATGGTAAAAAAAAAAATAAAGGGAGTGTCTGTGAAATTCATAATTTTAATGTAATCTGAAGTGCCTTGGAATCATTAGCCTAAAACACTAAAAACAGTTTTTAGAAATAATTTAAATACTAAATAATATTTATCCAAGCTGACAATATGTTGTAGACATAGCTTGTAGATCACAGTGTTAATAGGCAAATTAAAAATCAGTATTTTAATATTTTAATCCATCAGCATGTTGAAAAGATTTGATAAAATCACTTTTTTATTTTTATCTCCTGATTCTTTTGGGAAACTAAGTTGATCATCTCCACAGCAAATAGAATATCTTTATGCCCCAGCAATAGAAATAATAATGAATTTCATTCATCTTAATTTTTATATAATCTCCATGGAGAGACGGGCTGGCAAATAATTTGAATGAGCTGCCATTGTTTTTACTTATTATGAAAATTTATTACATTGTTCTCACAGATGTAAATGGGGTTTAAATTCAATGCTTCTTATCTTAAATCTCTTATGTCCATTTCAAGTCCTATTTCATTACATTTAGCCCTTTCTTTACTTTGTTTTCTATAAAGTCCTTGTCTAGACCCTGGCTAACTAGTACATTTAGATTAATGAAATGTCCTTCTGGTAGTTCTCTGATTTCTAGCTTCTAGCCTTTCTCACTTTAGCTAATCCTACTCTTATGAGTGACCTACTCCAGGAGTTTTAAGAGATCACAAAAGATTCTATTTTCCTCCTTTTGACTTAATATCATTTGACTCCAAGAGCATCCATACCCTTACCTTTTTTCTGGCCAAGACATCCCTTTAAAAACACAAACAAACAAAACTCATTCATTTATTACTCGTTTTTTCTGCGTGATTCCATTTTACGTGATCCTCACACAGAGAATTATACCCACAGTCTGCCCTATGTTTTGTGTAATCTGTGTCTTAACACACGTGATCCTCGCACATAGAAATATACCCATAGCCTGACCTATGTTTTGCGTATTACATGTCTTAACACAATCGCCCCCAAACAGGCAGGATGGGGCGTGGAGGTGTTCTTCATTGAGGAGAAGTTAATGAGTTAATGTGGCATCATTCACAACCACTTAGCTACAGTAACGTCTTCTCACACATTCTGTCTCTATGGCTTCACACTTCCTATTGAGTTAAATTCATGCATTTTTCTGAAATCTACATGGCCATTGTATTCCGTCTTGGGGTTCCTTAACCTTGTATCTAAATTCTCACATCACTTGGATCCTTGACTATATGAATCTGTGAGATAAATGTCATAGTACCCACCAACACCACGTGCTCAGCAGTCACCAGAGAACAGGTTCATTATATCACCTTTGCTTTAAGAGCTTCAGCAATTTCCACGAAGAGGCCTTTTGCTGAAAACAATTTCAAGTAATACTCCAAAGATCCTGCCTAAGTACACACACTCCAGGGGCAGGGAGATTGAAATTTTGCTCCCAGTTTTGTTATGTAATAGCTTTGACATCTTAAAACATTTCTTAAATATCCTGAACCTCAGTTTCCTTATCTGTAAAATGCTTCATACGAAGTTTGTATCTCACATTGTTGTTTTGAATATAATAATGAATATCGACCGCATAACACTGCCTGGCATATTATAAAGTCTCAATGCCTCTTGTTTAAGAGTCATTTAAAATGTACTTATGGCTGCATAGTATTCCATGGTGTATATGTGCCACATTTTCTTAATCCAGTCTATCATTGTTGGACATTAGGAATTGAACAATGTGAACACATGGACACAGGAAGGGGAACATCACACACCGGGGCCTGTTGTGGGGTGGGGGAATGGTGGAGGGATAGCATTAGGAGATACCCCTAACATTAAATGAAGAGTTAATGGGTGCAGCACACCAACATGGTACATGTATACATATATAACAAACCTGCACGTTGTGCACATGTACCCTAAAACTTAAAGTATAATAAAAAATTTAAAAAATTAAAAAAATAAAATAAAATGTCATTATTATTTTTAGTTGAAATAATAGTAGAGAGAGGTAGTGTGATATGGTAGAATTCGTGACCTGGAAGACCTGAGTCCGACTCTTGTTCCTTATAATTTAGAGAAGCAGGGCTTTGGGTAAACCACTTAACTTCACTTGTAAAATGAAAGTATTAATGAATGTATCACCGGGTCCCTGTAACAATGAAATGAGCTCCTGGGTAGAAAAGTGTTTCATAAATGGGTATGTGTTACATAAATGTTAATTATTGAAATATGGAGTCATTACTAACCTTATAAGAAAACAAGCAAATGCATTTTACATGTAATTTTTACTCAATTATCCTTTATGTTTAGTCATAATTAGTAGAAATTGTCCCTAATAATAAATGTAAAGAAAGGAAAGCACACATACTGACAAGGGGTTATTGATTTTAGAAGAAAGGCTTTCTTTTTTTTATATTTTGCTACCATTGACTTGTGATATGGGTAATTTTCTAAATTACTATACTTCAGTGAAGTTATAATTGTCTAACTTACTTTATGATCTATGAGTCATTATAAAAAGGCTTATGATTTTTAAACTCACTGTGAAATATTCATAGAAGGTGTTCCTTCTCTATTCTGGTACTGCAAAAAAAATCAGTGTAATGCCTTTGTCATATTGTGATAAACATTAAAAAAATACAAGTTGATTTTTCCCAATATTAACACATTACAATTTCTTTAACTTTTGTGGGTGTTCTTTTTGTTTCTGGCAACAAATGCCACATTGCTGGAAAGTCTCTAAGTTCATTTTGGCAAAGGCTTTTCTTTATATATATAAAAAACTGGGGATAGAAATATTTCATGTTTTGCTTATCCACACCAAAATACAGAAATTATTGATATCATAATGTAAATAATAAGACAATACATTGTTTAATTTTTAATGAATATTTTATGGTCCTCAAATTAAGAATGTACAATGTTGAAAAGATTGAAAAATGGTTTGGGGTAGTGGATGCCATTTGGGATGATGTTGAATGGATTGCTGACACCACACGAGTTCATGAACACATACTCTGCGGGCGACTGTGGTGAAATCACCATAGACTGGCCATTAACTTACAATATGTGGACATTCTTAGTAATTTATATTTGTTGGCAGTTAATATCTGTTTCAGAAAGCTTGAAAAGGAATTTTGTGTGTGTGTATGCACTAAAACTTTTCCCCAGATCATATGTGTATATATATATATATAATGGAATATATAAGTATATATTATATATGTGTATATATGTATATATAATATATATGTTACATATAAATATGTATATTTATATATTATATATAAATATATAATAAAATATTAAATATACATTATATTTTACTATATAATTTTATAATTTAATATTGTATATAATTTTACATTATATTTATATATAAAATATATAACATAATTTTACTGTTATATATTAATTATAATTATTATTAATTTAAAAGTGGGAAAACCTTTTATTATAGTTAATGCTGGGTTTAGCTCTAGAGTTCAAATTTTCAGGGATCTCTTTGTAGTTATCTTTGATAACCACAATAAAAATAATAGTGGTGACACTAATGATAACTAATATTTACTGAGGACATTTTGAAGCAGACCTCTTGTAAGTGATGTATATTCACAACACTGTTTAAATTTCATAAGTAGCCAAATCAGTAGGCACTGTGATTTTTCCTTTTCTCTGGATGAAGAAAATGAGGTGCATAGAAGTTAAATAAGTAATTTACTAAGGTCTTGCTGTGAAGTGACTTTGAATAAAATATTCCCATTGACAAAATGGCAAGCATCTTCAATTGGAATACTAGCTTTATTTTTTATTTTGAATTATTCTTGCTTTTATTACTACCCTGTTGAATAAAAATAATTTTGGAAAGGCTAATATATTAAGTCATTAACTCAGTGTTCATTAGTTAATGTCTTAGAGAAGCAAGTCCCCAGGGAAGCTCAGAACTCTGGGTGACCAAGATAGGCAGAGAGGATTGTAAGAGTGAGGAAGAGATGAAATGGGTTGCAGTGAGCAAATCTGCCTAAAGGCTTCATGTAATCATCTCATACACGTGGTGTACTTAGAATCATTTTAGGTTATGCAAAAAAAAAAAAGAGAGAAAAGAAAAAAACTCAAATGAGTACAGATTGTAAAATCCTCTGTTCTACCTACACCAACAGCTCACACATTTCTTTTTATTATTATTATTTTACTTTCCCAATGCACCACATCAGAGCCAATCTCACACACTGCTAAAGGACGTCTGGAAGCACCATATGCGATGTAATGCACAGAACCAAGTGTCAGGGGACTCAGCGTGTTATTAGAAAGTATAGCCATGTTAGAAAAAATTCTCCTCCTCTCCATATAGAGACAGACTTCCACTAGCCTTGAACTTCTAATAGTTTATTTGGGACTTCACTGATAATTTTTTTCAAGACAAAATATGTAAGCACATACAGGGATATGCCCAAAAGAATTGAGAAAAAATAAAATTGCGTGTTGATGTATTGATGCTTCATTGGAATATGCATGTATATAGACAAATTTTGGCTTTAAATTTGAAACTTTTACTCCAGCTTTTGAGTTTGTTTCTCAAAGGACTAGTCTGATTCAAAACTTTAAATTATAAAAGTCAGCTGCTCCTGGGTTACATTTTTGGGTAATCATTCTTACGGACATATGGAAAATGATTTTTTGAGTCATATAAGTCAATATCTGATAAAAATGGATTTAGCAGAAACTTTCCAAATATTCACTTTTGGCTGAGGTTAAGCCTGGAGAGTTTAAAGCCCAAAAGGAGAATCTTGGAGAAAGTTATGAATGAATGCATACTAGTTTACAATGGAAATGCAACTGTAACCAAGCACTACAATGTGTCTAGACATTCAGGGCTTGGTTCCCAAAATGAAGCGTTCTAGCTTTACAAGACATCCTCATGGAAAGTGCTCAAGATGTTACAGGGTGAGAATTCTACCAAAGACCCAAATGTGTTTCTGACACCGTCTGGAACTTTTAGGAAGGGAGGGGTTCGTATGGATATTCAGAAAACAGTGAAACACTAATCACTGGGCATAAGCATAGAAAAATAATGAGTAAAGAAAAATTATTTGAGGATTATTGTAGGTTTTTAAATTATTATTTTGTTTAAGGGTGTTTGACAAAAACGATTGCTATGTGCTGATTTTAGGACAACCTAGTCAATGACAAATTTAGCAGCTCATTCTCTTTCCTGACAGTTTTTGAAAGATTATATTGCAGTTCTTTTGATTCTCAGAGGTTTTAGGGTAAAATCTAAATGAAAGGACTCTTTTAAAGTCGTAAGTACAAACAACATCATAAAGGAATTTCTTAAGATTTAGAAAATAGGTATCTGTTTTTAAGGGTACAGCCTCTAATGGAAAGACAAAGACAAAATCAGCGTTTATCTTAAAAACATTTTATTCCAATAATCAACTACAGATGAATTTTGAGGACATCTACAAGTTTTTACTTTGGGGATTTTAATTTTCTCACAGTCAGTTCTCTGAGGTTGCAATTATTAATAAACTCTGTGTGCATGCGTGTATATGATATCCAACCATCTAATACTCTTCCAACGCTTATTTTTATAAATGACTGTAAATCCTGAAAGAAGAATTATTCTCCAGCGTTTTTAGAACCACTTCCAGCAGTGTGTCTCCAGAGTCAAATAGAGCTGTCTTCATCATTTTTACATATAGACTTTCTCAAACACTAAAAAGAATGATAATCGCCTAATTATAAATTCACTGTTAATATAGCCTTAAAGCTGAGAACATTTCACTCCAGTAGTTAATTTAGTCTGTGGTAAATTCTCACTGTTATTTAATGTCATTTGTCACCTGCTGTTTTGTCTTACTGAGAACATCCTGCTTGCCCCGTCCCGTCTACAGTACATGGACCTTCTGTGACTTTAATGTACTCTGAACAAAGGCTCCAAAGTGCTTCTATCGGGAGGATTTTGGCAACTTGCCTTAGATATATTCAAGCCATTTTGCTGCCTGTCACTCAGTGCTGTACAAATTGAACTCAGAGGAGAGGTAAAAAGGGTCTATCAGGCATTTTTTTTTCTGGGAAGAATATGCTAATAAAGCGCCATCAGCAGGAAGCAGGCTGTGTCTGAAAGAGTTTTGTCAACTCTGAATTAATTTTGTGTGTTAAGAAACACGGGGGTGCTTCTAGAGCCGGTCTGTGGTAATTAATCCTTCCTGTTTCTGGAAGAACAGAACTGTAATAAATGCAGCCCACATTTAACAGATGTGTGCACACAATGTCTGCTTTATGAGGAGTAAAACAAAATGATGGGTACAGAACAAAAAAATGTTGATTTAAAAAACTAAAACAGTTTGGAAAGCAGAGAGCTTGGAAATCCCAGAGTTTATGCAAATATAGTATTCCTTTAAATGTTCACAGACAACGTGGTTTTGAAAACATCTGTGCAAAGGGTTGGATACTGTGAAGGGACTGAAAAAGGCAGATGTTTCTTGTTCTTTAGAAAATTCAGGAAAAAAACTGCATGCAGGCATTAGGTATGATGGAGTTTGCTCTATCTAGGTGTGGCGAGATTGGGCCCAAGTAATCAGTGGTGACCTCTTTCTGGGATAAAACTCTTATTATCCTCTTTATTTTTCCCCAAAAGCATTATAGGGGAAAAACTCGAATTATGTTATCCGTAACTATGAAAACAATGTTGCATGGTGATTTGAATGTTGTCCCTCTGAACAGAAGAGTTTGGCTTTCAAAATGAGGCATGCAAATTGTGCTGCTAATGCTGACATTTGATACATTCAAATACCAGTTCCACATAAAGGTGAATAAGGGCAGGTTGACATGGTATTCATTAAAACAAATCCAAGTGGAAAAAAAGCATTTAGGGTTACTAGAGCAGCCTAGCCCATTATAGCTTTTATTATTTCCTTCTTTCTTTTTTCCTTTTTGTTTTTTCATTCGTTTTTATTTCATTAAGCTAACCCTGCCAAAATGGCTAGGAGGCAGGAGTTTGACATGGGTAAGTTAAAATGGAATAATGGGGAAAATGCCCAGTCAGTAGTAACCATTTTGATAAGGTATATTTTAAACAGGTTTTAACAAGCCTTTTTCTTCTATCAGGAAGATAAAATATTTCATAAGTGTATTTAAAGACTCAAAAATCCAAATATTAGGGCCTGATGTGAAGAGCATATAATAAAACTCAGCCTCCTCCCCACTGCCTATATAACTTGTCATGTAGAGCAAATACCAAAAACACTTTAACTCGCTTCCAGTGAAATGTATTACTTCATGCAAAATAGCAATTCCTTTAGGTCTTGGCAAATATTAACCACGGAAAAGTGGTTTTAAAAAAGTCAGTCTTGGTTAACCCTTTACATTTTATATCAATTTCATGCAAGAGCCTTTCACTCCAAAGAATTTCATCTTTTATGATAGTGTTTCCGCAAGATTATTTAGTATGTTATATAAAATGTCTCTGAATAGTTCTTTCAAAATTACTTAGAGTTTATATCAAAGTCAATCATTTAACTGTTGTTCAAAATTGATGCATTTCTATGAAATAGAAGACTGGAAAGGAATTGTGATTCTCATGGGAAGAGCAAAGCAATTGAACAAATCTGCCCATTTTATGTATTCTTTCAAAGTCTAGCTAATGAAGGTATTCATGGAGAAAGTATGTTCCCTGCCATGTACTTTCTGTACAGCTTCTCACAGTCTAAGATGAGACTTAAACCACCTCCAGAGTATACGCATTAACTATCTTTTTCTAGTTGGATAGTAACTTTCCATAAGCTGTGTTAAAAAATTAGATTTTGATAGCTGAAAAATAATTGGATTTAGAAGAATCCAATTTTTTCCATAAAATTTACCTATAAAATCAAATTTTGTATTTTTCTATAGTATCAAAATGATATGTTACCCATGAAAGCTCTTTCCTTTCATCCAAAAAGCATATTTTACAAGTCTACTTGGTATATATATTTTTAAGTACTAGATACTGTAATACAAAAAAAGAAAAAGTCTTTGCCTGCCCTTGAGGAACTTCCAATCCATACCGTCTCCTCTAGGTAGTTTGCATTTCATTTATAAAATATAATAATTCATGATTCAGCACAAATGAGTTGGATTTTACCAATTAAAAGGGATTGGAGTGACAGAGAATTGTCCCAAATAGAAAGGCCATCATATGTGAAAGCCTGGAAGGTCAAGATTTCTTAAAATAATTTTACCAAGTATTTTCTCAGGAACCTGGAGTATATAGACTTCCCTTCCAACCTCACACCTTCCTCAGTGCAAAGAACTCCAAACACCAAAGATAAACTCTTTTTAATCTTTTTCACACAAAACGAAGATGCTAATTCACAATACCTGCTTTGTATCTGCATGGTCCCAGATACAATGTTGGATCATGGTCTCTCAAAAGTTTTCAAGAAACTTGGAAATATGGATTAACAGCAGAAAAGAGTGAAAGCATAGTACTATGAGTTCAGGGTCATAGCAGAAAAAAAATCAAGGCCTTCGGAAGAGATCCTTCGAATCTCTTCTAAGATTCCTGTTAATCTAGGGGAGAATGGGCCAAGTTTTTTCTAAGCTTCCTAAAGTCCCTCATTCATCAATGAGCTCTAATCCTCATGGCTTTAAACTTAGATGGAAAGTAATATTTCGTTTTCACAGTTGTTTTCAAATCCCAATATGAACTGAAATCATCTGAGTGAGGCCAGGGCCTTACCTCTAGAAATTTCATTTTCTAAAACTTTTGTATCTTGGAAAGGCAGTATGCTTGAGAATGGTTAGCAAAGTCCATAGTGAATACTCAGTAAATATGTTATGATTATTATAATTATCACTGTTATTAGAGTTAGTAGCCACTGATAGTAGTTGTGATGCACATAGCACTCAAGAATTATTGTCTTGGAATGCAAAAAATCAAAACTATCACCCTGAAATAGCCCTAGAATTACTTTCCATGTGGGAGTCGGAGAGAAATGACTGCCAAAAGTGATGGTTAGAGATTTTACCTTTTATTGTTAAGCATGTGTACATTAGCACTCCATCAAGCCACTTTCATGATTTCAAGGTAAACTCAATGGCATTGCACTTCTTCATTTTCCAAAAATGACTTGTGTTTTTTAAATGACTGCATTATCTAAGAATACCAGTTAGGTTCGTTTTATACTTACCGCACCTATAGTATAACATGGAGATTTGAAGATAAGATGGGAGAGTGAATCCTAGTTGTGAGTAGAATTTCCAATACAACATGATCCATGTGCTGCCAAAGTTCAGAGACCACACCTTGTCTTTGTTTCACAGGTATCTACCTAGCATTGTTGTTCTCAGCATGATATTTGTCTCCTAAAATAATCATACATTTCTTAAATACAAAAAACTGCATACTACTATCTGAAAAAAAAGGACTAGCATTGATTAACATAGCAACACTATGCGCCTTGTTGTGGTTATTCTGTATTGTAACACTTTAAATGGAATTCGGACTGATGTCGTTTATGAAAGTTAGTTAATGGTAAAAAAGTTGTCATGGAATTGACCCATCTTCAAGGACTACCTGCGACGTTTTAGAATACTGAAAAAGTAGGTTTCAGGTTTACATTTTCCAAAAATTCTAGAGATAAACATATTCAGATCTGTGCTAGAAGTTTTAAATTTGACACAACACACAAGCATGAAGCCAGGCTTACTTTTTGATCTGATTCACACATCTTTAGAGATTACACTTAGCTTATAACATTTCCCTTTTTCTATATGTGCATCAGACGTGGTGCTGACTGTGACATTTAAACTGTTATTACCTAGAATATAAAGTTAAAATTGCTATTTTTTTCAAAATGGCTGGCAGAAATCAGTTTCTAAAATCCTTCTTATACTGTCCCTGTCTTCAGTTAGTGACACTAAGCAACGGGCATGAAATCCTTAAAAGGTTTAACGGTGGAGACAGAAGATGTCCCCTCCAAATTCCTATCAGCAAAAGCAACAGCAGACTCCTGCTAAGGAACGTTCTCAGAACTCACTGTGACCCTGCTGTGTGTAATGTCCTGCGAGGGATTGCACAAAACAACAGTGTAATGAGGTGTGCAGACACTTGCTCTCCTCTCTTCTCCCATCATACTAGACCCGGGATAAGACGGACAAAATGAAAAAAGAAATATTTAAGAGATTGACAAACTAGTGAGCACTTTGAAAGGGTTTGTCTGAGGAACTATCCACAATTTGATCCCATGCAGGGACAAACTTTCCATCCTACCCGTCCGCCTTCCCTAGCCGCCAAACACCAAATCCAGCCCACTCTTTTTAGGACAAATCAATTTGTCAGAGCAATTGAGCACCTATGTGGTGGGATGTTCCTGATAATTAAGGTTTATAACTGCAGCTGTTTTTGTATCTTGGCTTTTCACCTTACGTTGGTGGAGAAAACTATCCTTGAAACATCTGGGTGCTTTGCTAAAACAATGGCATAGTTTCTCCAGTAATCTTGTATAATTTCTGGTGAATAGTAGGGTACATTTAAACAGTTCTAATGGAGCAAACAATACTGTTTTAAAGGGCTTTGATCATTACTTATCTTTCAGCTGATTATAGGAATCTTGTTGGAAGCATTCAAAGGATTTTTAGTTTTGAATCTCTTTATGTCTTCAACCTAGTGATGACACTAATTTCCCCTATTGCCTGTGAAAGGAAGCCTAGTTTTGTCCTCAGACGTTTTTTGTTCCCAGTGTCATGTCTTTTGTGTATGCAGATGGGGCTGATTAATTCCAAGGCCTTTGCTACGTTAAAAAATAATTTAAATAACTAGACACAGTAAAGACAACTGAAATGTTTCTGTTTAAGGAGGAAACTACCAACAATGCACATACACACACACACCTGTACACACACATACACACACACACACACACACATTCTGTTTGGTGTTCATTTATAAATGGTGTTCATTTACAAACATTCTAGAGACTATAAGATTGGTGTTACAAATGGTGTTCATTTACAAATGTCCTAGAGACTAAGATTTTCAAAATTAACCACTTTTTCTTTTGATAATATACTAGTCCATTTTCACGCTGCTAATAAAGACTTTCCCAAGACTGGAGAGAAAAATACGTTTAGTGGACTCACAGTTCCACATGGCTGGGGAGGCCTCAGAATCATGGTGGAAGGCAAAAGGCACTTCTTACATGGTGGCGGCAAGACAGAATGAGAAAGAAGTGAAAGCAAAACCCCCTAATAAAACCATCAAATCTCGTAAGACTTATTCACTGCCGTGAGAACAGTATGGGGGAAACTGCCCCATGATTCAATTATCTCTTACTGTGTCCCTCCCACAACACCTGGGAATTATGGGAGCTACAATTCTAGATGAGATTTGGGTAGGGACACAGAGCCAAACCATAGACACTAAGAAAAACCCAGCAATGTCCATTAAATAAATCTGAAATAAGTAGAAAAGGCTATAAAAGCAGGCAGATCACACCACGCACTGGGGTCCATACCTCACACAACAGGATACAGACGTATCTGGAAAATATTGCAGGTTTGGCTCCAGACCACTGCAATACAGGGAATTCAAAATCCAGCAAGTCACACAAATTTTTTGGCTTCCCAGTGCACATGAAAATAATGTTTACATAATACTGCAGAATAGTAAGTGTGCAATAGCATTTTGTCTAAAAAAAAATGTACATACCTTAATTTTAAGATACTGCTACAAAATGCTAATGATCATCTGAGGCTTCAACACAACCTTTGTGTTATTGGATAGCCTTGCTTTGATGTTTATGGCTGCCGACTGATCAGGGTGGATGTGGTTGCTGGATGTTAGGGTGGCTGTGGTGAAGTTTGCTACAGTGAACAAACAGTGAACAAACAACAGTGAAGTTTGCTACATCAACTGACTCTTCCTTTTACAAAAGTTTTCTCTGTACTATGTGATTTTATTTGGTAGCATTTTACTCACAGTAGAACTTTTTTCACAATTGGAATCATTTCTTTCAAATCTTCTGGCTGTTTCATCAATGAAGTTTACGTAATATTATAAATCTTTCTTTGTCATTTCAGCAATGTTCAAAGCATCTCCAACAGGAGTAGATTCCATCTCAAGAAACCACACTTTTTATGCATTCATAAGAAGTAACTCCTCATCCTTTCGAGTTTGATCATGAGATTGCAGCAATGCAGTCACTTCTTCAGGTTCCACTTCTAATTCTAGTTCTCTTGCTATTTCCACCAAATCTGCAGTTACTTCCTTCACTGAAGTCTTCAGTGCCTCAAAGTCACCCATTAGTATTGGAATCAACTCCTTCCAAACTGTTTGTGCTGATATTTTGACCTCCTCCTGTGAATCATGAATTCTTAATGACATCTAGAATGGAGAATTCATTCTAGAAGGTTTTCAGTTTTCTTTGCCCAGATCCATCAGAGGAATCACCATCTATGGCAGCTGTAGGCTTATGTAATGTATTCTTTAAATAATAAGCTGGAAAGGTGAAATAACGCCTTGATCTATGGGCTATGGAATGGATTTTGTGTTAGCAGACATATCAATAATATTAATTTCCTTGTACATCTCCTTGAGAGGTCATGGGTGACCAGGTACATTGTCAACGACCAACAATATTTTGAAAAAAAAAATTTCCAAGCAGTAGGTCTCAATAGTGGGTTTAACATATTTTGTAACCCTGCTGTAAACAGGTGTGCTGTCATCAGGCTTTGTTTCATTTACAGACCATAGGTAGAATGGAGTTAACGCAATTATTAGTGGCCCTAGGATTTTCAGAATGATAAATAAGCATTGGCTTCAACCAGAAGTCACCAACTACGGTAGCCTCAGACAAGAGAGTCAGTCTGTCCTTCAAAGCTTTGAAGCAAGGCATTGACTTCTCCTCTCTAGCTATAGAAGTCCTAAATGGCATCTTCTTCCAACATACGACTGTTTTGTCTACATTGAAAATCTGTTGTTTAGTGTGGCCACTTTCTTCGATGGTCTTAGCTAGAAATTTTGGATAACTTGCTGCAGCGTCTACATCAACATTTCCTGCTTCACCTTGCACTTTTATGTTATGGCTTGTTTCCGTAAACATGCTTTCCACACTAAACTTAATCATTTCTGGGTTTTTGTTTCTACATAAGAGAAGTGAAGTGTGACTTTTACTTTCACTCAGATACTTAGAGGACATTGTAGGGTTATTAATTAGCCTAATGTTAATGTTATTATGTCTCAGGGAATAGTGAAGTTCCAGGAAAGTGAGGGAGACAGGGGAATGCACAGCTGGTGGAGCAGTCAGAACACGCAACACTTATTAAGTCAGCCATCTTCTAAGGTCATGGTTCATGGTGCCCTTAAACAATTACAATAGTAACATCAAAGATCACTGTTCATGCATCACTATAACAGATATAATAATAATGAAAAATTTAAAATATTGTGAGAATAACCAAAATGTGACACAGAGACAAAATGTAAAGACACTAATAGACTTGCTGGCCACAGGGTTTCCACAAATCTTCAATTTGTAAAAAAAATAGTATCTTCAAAGGAGAATAAAGCAAAATACAATAAAAAGAAGTGTGCCTATAATTGTCTGTGAAGGAGAAATAGTCTCAAAAGAAAATGTAGCATGTGTTTGTTCCGTAATTTTTACAAAATTAAAATAAAACTCACAAAAGGTCTTAAATACAATGGCTTTCTATAGACATAAAAACTACTGCCTGTTACATTCAAGCAGGTTCTACAATTGACTTTCTTCTTTTGATAAAATTATGTGTTTTCTGAAGTATTTGTTTAAAGACAATTGTATAACTAGAGTGTACACTTTAATAGGATATTTGTTTTGTTGTTGTTGTTATGTTTTTGTTTGTTTGTGTTTGTATTTTTGAGACAGAGTTTCACTTTTGTCTCCCAGGCTGGAGTGCAGTGACACAATCTCAGCTCACTGCAACCTCTGCCTCCTGGGTTCAAGCGATTCTCCTGCCTCAGGCTCCCACGTAGCTGGGATTACAGGTGCCCGCTACGATGCCCATCTAATGTTTGTATTTTTAATAGAGACGGGGTTTTCGCATGCTGGCCAGGCTGGTCTCAAACTCCTGACCTCAGGTGATCTGCCTACCTCAGCCTCCCAAAGTGTTGGGAGTACAGGTGTGAGCCACCACACCTGGCCATTTTAATAGAATATTTGATTACCTGGGTATGGCAGACACTTGTTACTTTCTGGCTGCTGCAAACTTATCCACCCTTATCTAGTAGCATCTCTCTCTTGTGGGGGAGGTCCCCATGTTGTGTATTCTCCATAAGAAGTCAATTTCCTGTGTCAGTTGCCCACTGTGGCTTCCACTATGGGGCCAAGTGTTTAACTAATTCTGGGTGGAGAGGGAGGACAGTCACTTGACCTAAACCCTGACATTCGGATGTTCGGTACTAGGAGTTTGCTTCTTAAGCTAATGAAACAAACGCCAAACATCAAGAGACACTACAGAAATTGGAAACAAAGCAGTGACAGAATTGACCACCCTGGATCAGCCTGAAGCCTCACCTTTTTTTTTTCAAGTGAATTTTTAAAAAATTCAAAAATTTTTTGAAAATATTTGTGCTATCCATTAGTAAAAGTTACCAAAGAGGAGCATAATGGAAGCATAGAGAAATAGTAAAAATAGAAACATTCAGATATTCTATGAACCCCAGGAAATTTACACAACAGTATTATTATTCAATATATTGTTGTCATGTGGCACCAACACCAGAGAAGAATTAATTGCTGAGCAAATGCCCAGACAGGAGTTCCCAAGAAGTAGGTTCAGGTCCATGAGTTGGGAACTTACAGAGTTGCTGTGGATCTTTGCTTCTTTAAAGTGTGGTCCATGGATCACGGGCATCATCAGTATTATCTGGGATCTTGGTAGAATCACAGAATCTTGGGCCCTAACCCAGATCTGCAGAATCAATTGCTGCAGCTTCATATGATACCCACTGATGTGCATGTACATTCAAGTTGTAAATGATGGTGTGAATCAGGCAGCACAAATGAGATATAGTCTGTATTATCTGAACTGTGGCCCCCAAGGCTAGCCTGTGCAAGAAAAGGTGTAACTCAGGCTGAAGAGAACACTGAAATTAAAAATTAAATCTATGGAGTCATTTTATTCTTGGCTACATAGTTGTGTTTCACATTCTTTAAAATCCCAAATCCACACATTTTCTGTCAGAATTACGCATCTAGAAAGGATAACGGGGGGAAACATATTATTTTTTTCCTACATGAGGAAGTTGAGACATTTCCTCTACATTTGATCAAATCTTTCTTTTAGTGCATCACTATTGTTTGCTTCCTACTGACCAGAACTTCAAGAAGAGAGGCTTTTAGTGAAAATATAGAGGATGACTTAAGGGGGAATTGTGGTGCTTTCAGAGGCCAGATGTCCATCGATCAAGAATGACCCCAGGAAATTGGTGAAGGTTTTTATCTTGTGGCGAAGACAAAAACCATGATTTTAAGGTTTCAAAAATGCATGTGTTCTTCTTTTTTTGTGAGTGCTTCAATCTGTGGGGAAAAAGTAATTTGAAAAGAGTTGGTTGAGACTTGAGTTGAATAAAATGATGATCTCCTGCGTTTACACTAAATTTTAAAAATCCATTAACTAAGAACTTATAATACAAAAAGTGAACTTTTAAGAGATAATATGCTAGAAAGTTTAGGATCTGCCTACATAAAGGTAAAGAAACCCCTCGCCCTTTTTTTTTTAAGAGTCTTGCTCTGTTGCCCAGGCTGGAGTGTAGTGGCACAATCTTGGACTCACTGCAACTACTCCACCTCCCGGGTTCAAGCAACTCTCCTGCCTCAGCCTCCTGAGTAGCTGGGACTACAGGAATGTGCCACCACACTCGGCTAATTTTTGTATTTTTAGTAGAGATGGGGTTTCACCATGTTGGTCAGGCTGATCTTGAACTCCTGACCTTGTGATCCACCTGCCTTGGCCTCCCAAAGTGTTGGGATTACAGGTGTGAGCCACTGCACCCAACCGGAAAACCTATTTTAAGACAAGTCTCTTTTCCAATTCTCTATGGCTAGATGACACTGATTTTGTTTTTCAGTTTGAAAGGAGTGCTATACATTTATTGTATCTCAATATTTCAATTATTTAGATCTGTCCAGTGTTTCATAGTTTTCAAAACACATTCATATGGAATAAAATACTCTGTAGTCTTCCTAACAACCCCATAAATTAAGTTAGCCAGGCATCATGAGTGATTCTGTTTTCTATCACAGAGAAGTAAGATCGGGTAGTTGTTTAAACTTTGACATTGGATAAACAGTAAACTGGGTTTGAATATTGGCTCTGAAATTTACTCATAACTAATACTTGATCAAATAAATTGCCTGCTGAATCATCCAAAAATATTTCATGAGCATCTACCACCTGCTGGCATTCTGCTGAGCACTGGGCTGGATTGGAGGCTGAGATGTGGTCCTCAATGTCATGGTCCTGCATGCACATGTATTTGGAGATAGGCTCACATTTTAAACAGAAACGCACCAGCCTAAAAGTGTGTATGTGTACTTTTCTCATATCATGCTACCGGAAACGTCTAGAATAGTGCTAATATAGAGAGGAAGAAAAAGTCTTTTTTCATAATCATATTTTCATAAACATATTTCAATGATTTATATTTTATCTCATTTTGATTGTATTCTTATTTTGATTTAATATTTAGCTTTTTTAAAAATTAAAATGGTATTCCTGTAAATTACTTATTTTCTATGCCTAGTATTATATGACATCTATTGCCTGTCAAGACAGTGGCATTAAAAATTTATTTAAACTAATTTTGAAAGAACTCTGTACCAGAGCAGCTGTCCGCAAAATAAAAACCAACACTCAGAGAGCCTTTGGTTTCGGCTCCCTTCTCTTGCTATGGTATTTGCTCTTCTGCACTCCTGACTTCCCTCTTTGCTGTTGGTAAGCACGGCTCCCTCCCCTGCTTCCTTACGGCTTCTGAATTGAACTCTGATTTTGCTCTACTCTCTATCCCTCCCTTTTCCCAGATTGTCATTGACATGTGAAAATCATTCTCTCCTTCCAGAGTTTATTTTACATGAGGACAAAAAAAATGCTTTTAACTTGATAGTGACTTTATGGGTCTACAACGTATAATTTGTTACATGTTGACAGGATTTCTGAGTGATTCATGGGGCATCCATTATTCTCCCTCTGTCTGGCTTGGAGAATGTGGTAGGATTTATATGCTACACAGTTTATTTGTGAGTATGTCACAGTGTACGTTATTTCAAAGACTGCATTAGAACAAAATCAGTTGGTACTCCTTAGCTAAATCTCCTGGTGGAAGTTTACAATTTTACTTGATAATCTGCTTTGAAACCAGAAATGTGTAAAAGCAGGAGTCACTAACTTCCTAGTTATTCTTAAGTATATATAGAGGGACATTGGACAAAGTTTTCTTTTGGACATTGGACAAAGTTTTCTTTTCTGCAAAGCACTTAAATACATGTGTATTAGAAAGGAAATGTTATAGTTTAATATAAGGATTGGAAAACTTTTTATGAAAAGGGCCTAATAGTAAATAATTCAGAATTAATTGGTTGTACATTTCTGTTGCAACTATCCCACACTGTCATTCTAGCACAAAAGAAGCCACAGATCCTACATAAACGGGCATGTCTATGCTCCAGTCACTTTGTATTTAGAAATAGGCAGTGGGCAGAGCTTGGCCCATAGGTTCTATTCACAGTTTGTGAACACCTGGTTTAGTATATTATAAATACATCCCAAGAGCATCTCTTATGTTCTTTGGAACCCTCTGGATGGGGAAAGCATAAACAAATTTCCTCAGTGGGGAAAGTATTCACACCCTCCCAGCTGCTATGAGTTTTCTATTTAAAACCTAGCCGTGAGCCTTGGATGACCTGTGATTTTATAGTGATTCTGAACCATTTTTCCTCCTCCAGAAGGAGGTATGTACAGGCGCTCCCCAGTCACATTAGTATCATCTCTCAGCGGTGAGGAAGAGGCACACAGGCACCAAAGAGTGGTATGCAATCATACTAAAGCAATCTCAGCAAAATGGTCATTTGTCTATTTTTCTTTTCTTTTGTCTTGTCTTCCTTTTTTTTTTTTTTTTTTTTTTTTTTTGAGAAAGGGCCTTGCTCTGTCACCCAGGCTGTAGTGCCTTGGTGTGATCACATCTCACTGCAGCCTCAACCACGTGGACTCAAGAGATCCATGCCAACCTCCCGAGCAGCTAGGACTACAGGTGCATGCCACCACACCCAGCTAATTTTTAAATTTTTTTTTAGAGACAAAGTCTCACTATATGGCCTAGTCTGGTCTCAAACTCCTGGGCTCAAGTGATCCTCTGTTGTGATCTCTCAAAAGTGTTGAGATTACAGGCAGTCAGCCAGTCCATTTTTAATTATATAAGGAACTACTTGCTTTTATTTATCTTGTAGCTTGTTTTTCATTGTATTTATATGAATCTAACAGCTACAAAACTACTTCAACTTTTATTTTCTTTTCAATACCTTTCATTTAACTAAGATTTAATAAGAAAGAAATTGCTCACTTCTATTTGCTTGGGACCAACACACAACACTCTTAAACAAGGGGCAGGGCCCTAAGATAAGTAACAGGCATTTAGCTTAGATGTGTATTGGTTCAGGGTCCTAAGTCACCTAAGTTTTGTAGATAGTTTCTTTACTCCCCCAAAGGCTAGGACAACTTGGAGGCTCTGACTCCCTTGTCTCCATCCATCCCCTTACATCAGTGGCCTGGCCATCCTCTTCTCATGGTAATGGACAGACACACAGAAAGGCATGTATACACACTCGATGTGGTTGAAACTACCCAATTTCTCTGTAAACTGAAAAAGTACAGTGAGAAAAGGAGAAGCCCAAAAGAAAAACCAGAACAGCACCTATAATACAAAAGCTCTCAGATGATATAGTTGTAAGAAGAACAGACATGAGAATTAAGAATGTGGAATGAACCTGTTAACCTTGCCATACCTGGGTGCCACTGAAAAACTGTATACTCCCCAGAGCTTCTCAAAACTGATCTAAACACTTAAATAGTATGGATTTTATTTTAGCAACTGACAATAATAATCTTAGAAATTTTGCACTGGTGATTAATGCATATACAGCATGGCCATAGAGTCTTGAAATATGTATTGTTATTTTTTTCTGTTTATTTACAGCTTGATTTTGTGAACTAGAATATCTTTGCTTACATCTACTAAAATGTGCCAAAAGCACAAATTTATGCACTGAATATCAGAAAGAAAAATTATCTGAAGCAACACACCAGATACATTTTCAGGTATTAATAGAAATGTTCTATTAGTGGACCGTGTTCATTAGAATTTTGCACAGAACATCAAACTGTGCATTTTCTAATGAGATAACATACTGAATGAATTGTATATTACAATATAAATGACCATTTACTAAGTTAATTTATTTTTTTCTAGACTTTATGACCTCCTTGCAAAACTTTAAAGAGGGATTTGTCAATATTCACCATACTGATATTTTAAATAGTTAAAAATGGCTCATGAATGAACATGTCAGACAGAAATATTAAATGATATTATAGCTTGAATGTCAAACTATAGCTCATGATATTTTCAGTTATTCACTTTGTGAAGGATAATTTGTATTCTGACCTAATCAGTATATTATTTAATATATAGTTTAATCATATAAATTATGTAATAATAATATGTATAGCCTACATATGTCTTTTTTGTCTTGATTTTTAAAATAATATAAAATTATATTATCTTTAACAAAGAATAAACATTTTGTTATAATTCAAAAATCTGGTTCTTGTTTTTTAAAATACGTATTTTCATAAAGTTATTAAGTGAAAAAGGCTGGTGCAAAAATCAAGATTGCAAAATATTTTAGCTTTTTGACATTAAAAATCTTATTTTGTTAGTAAATAATTTTCCTTTGCAGTCATTACTATTATTTTGTATATCCTTGATAGCTTCCATTGGTTTCTTCTCTAATTTGCCTGGTGTTTCTTCTTAAATTGTATGCGGACATAGTTGTATTCAAATATAGATATACTGTTGTTTTAAGTGGCATATTTAAAGTACAAGTTTATAGATTTCTTTTATTTAAAAATATGCTTGAAATGTTCTAACGTTAATGCTTTTTATTTGCTTCAAAGGGCTTACTGACTCGTAGATAAATTGTTCTTGCTGTAAAAATTAATTGCCATATACTGTATTTTTGATGCAAAAAATACAATCAGAACGCCAAAATATGCATTTTTGTTTTGTATGAAAAGTAATTGATATATCTTTTCTAGTATAATAGTTTTGTTTTAGAATCGTTCTTGAATAATTATCTCTAGCACAGAACTTTGTTCTTCACCTAGATTTATGTTTCCAACTGACTAGGTATCTGTGCAGTATGGCTCAGCAAAATCTCCATTCTTAATACAATGAAATAAAACCCTTGACCTTCGTACTCCCTTGCGAGCTTGTCCTTCTAGGACTCTCTGACTTTGTCGTTGGCACGTCTATTTGCTTTTAATTTTTTTTAATTTTTTTTAATTTTGTCATGTTTTTAACTTGTTTTTGCCAGAAAACCGGGAGGAGTTCTTGACCTTCTCTTTCTCACACCTCCAATTATAGTAATAGCCCAGCTGTTCTCTTCTGCCTGCTTCTTCTCTTCGTCCTTTTCAATCTAGGCTCTGTGTAAGAGTCCAAATAGAGAAAACGTACATTTGTCATGTCACTTGTTTGTGTAAAACTCTTCAGTGACATCTGTTATACTTAGGATAAGATCCAAGGACCTTACTGTTCGGGAAGACACTCTGAACTCATTCCTCTGCTGCATGGACAGCCTCATCTCTCCCGCCAGCGCATCCCCACTCACACAGGATGCTAAATACATATTGAATTTGCATTAGCTCTCCTGGGGACTGAACCCTTTTCATAACTGTGGCTTCCTAAATGCTTGGAATGGTTTTCCCACCTCCTTGACTGGCTAACTTTACTCTTAAAACTAAAGGTTAAATTTACCTTCAGGAAAAGCCTTCCAATAGAGCTTAATTCAAATCAGGTCAGACTCTTGTTTCCGTGGCTGCACTTCTCATCTGCAACTGCGTGTTAATTGCTGCACCACGTGCTGAGTATCTATCTACTCCATGAGATCCAGGCTCAGTGAGGACAAGAGACCTGGGCTCTTGATTGGCTGTTACAGCCCCAGTATGTCAGATCATCATACATGTAGGTAAAACAAAAATTTAGTGAGTGAACATGTAAGTTGGCTTTTTAAACAGCTACATCGATTAGTGTCCTTTGAATATTTGTTTTTCTGGACAGTCATTTCTGTCCATTGACTGCTAGAGACTGGATCTGACCACAACCACATTGTACACATACTCACACGCAGCTGGAATTAACTATTTTCTTTGGGTACTAGATGCCTTGGATTTTTTTTCTTCCAGATTCAAAACAAGTAAAAGAATAATTCCTTGACATCATATTGGATTTCCAGTCTAGCTAGGTAAGGTCACTGCCATAGTGAAAAGCAGTGAGGTTCCAGAGGCAAGGTGGTGGGAGCAATACAACCTGGAGACTTTAGAGAATTTAGAAGCAGTAATGTCTGTAGAAAATTCCAAGCTAGTGATAAAACCAACTAAAAGTTGATCCGCTTTTTATTATTACCATTGCCTGGCAATTTTAAACAGTGTCAATGATTAAATACTCGTGTGGGGGAAGGGAGAGAACTTTTGGTTTCAGTTCTAAACTTACTATAATCAGAGTTGAGTTTTTATACTACAAGTGTATCCTTTAAATTAGAATTACTCATTATGCTTTAATAAAACCTGTTTCCTACTTGAAAATTAATTTAGAGAATTCACTATTGCATAGTTCCTGTCTTGACGGGGCTCAGCTATGTGCTTGTGTTTTAGGAGATTAGTTCATAATAGTTTGAAATTGGGCACAGTTGAAGTCTCCAAATAGCACTACGTATTTCTACATTTAAATGATATATTTGAAATAAACAATGCTAGCACAATGACTATAATGGCTAAAAAAATAGGACTTGAGTTGCTTCAGTTCTTCTATTTTATGTGACCACTCAGTTTTTATATGTGTTTTTAAAGCTTATGGTGAAACAGAATGCTTAATGCAAGGTACTTTCTTTTTTTTTTTTTTTTTTTTTTTTTTTTTTTTTTTTTTTTTTTTTTTTGAGACGGAGTCTCGCTCTGTCGCCCAGGCTAGAGTGCAGTGGCGCAGTCTCGGCTCACTGCAAGCTCTGCCTCCCGGGTTCACGCCATTCTCCTGTCTCAGCCTCTCCGAGTAGCTGGGACTACAGGCGCCCACCACCACGCCCGGCTAATTTTTTGTATTTTTAGTAGAGACGGGGTTTCACCATGGTTTCGATCTCCTGACCTCGTGATCCGCCTGCCTCGGCCTCCCAAAGTGCTGGGATTACAAGCATGAGCCACCGCGCCCGGCCTATGCAAGGTACTTTCTAAAATATTTTTGTTTGGAAAGTACAAAATTTTGTTATTTTTATTTATTTTTATTTTACTTTAAGTTCTGGGATATATGTGCAGGATTGTTACAGAGGTATACATGTGCCATGGTGGTTTGCTGCACCTATCAACCCATCATCTAGGTTTTAATGTATAATTAATAACATCTATATGGAATATTATAAAAAAGCACTTACTGCATTTCTTTTTTGACCATTATTTTATAATACAAATTATGTCTTGATGACTACTGAAATTATGAGGTATTGAGCAAGAGGTGTTAAGGAGTGATCTACGTTGGTGTCAAATATGCTGGGTATGTCACTAGTTCCCTGTCAATTAAGTATTTACTGGATATGACAGACAAAATATTGTATGTTCATAAAATGTTTCCAGATTCTTCCTGTGTCCATACGTATACTCCCTTTCCCGGGCCCTGGACATCTCCAAGGGCTGCCTGGCTAGTTGCAGTCATAAAGCTTGGGGAGAAGCGAGGTCATCACTTCCAAACTTCTTCCCTTCATCCTCTTTTTGTTTGCAGCTGGATAAATACAGAGGACCCACGAGAGGACACCACAATGCCCTTGAGAGTCAGTGAAGATGATGTGCAGCTGATCTCCTACCAGCCGAAGATACCCTTGGATCCCAAGTGAGAAACAAATCTTCATTGGGTGAAGCCACTGAAATTTAAGGGTTGATGTGTTACTGAAGCTTAGCTTGCCTGACCTGACCAATATAGCTACCTCTAAATAAACAAGGCACTTGGGGAATGAGGGAGCAAGAGTGGTAAGTGTGGACTTTAAGAACAGTTCTGTGACGAAGTGGGATTTGCTATGAGCTTGGAGGAGGAAGTGGCAGTCAACTGACTATTGAACATTCTCAATACATGCCTCACACTTTCATGCCATAAAGCATGACTCACACTTTCATACCATAAAGCATGACTCAGATTTTTCCTGAATCCTGGCATGCCTTTTCCTATACTTAAATATGAATGCCCAGAAGTTAAATAACACCTTCTTAGAAAGCCTTTCCTGAACTCATACGCATACTTTTTAGTCTAGACTCCTGTATCACCTTCATCTTTATGAAACTTATTTTATGTGTTCTTAATGGTTGGCTGTTTACACTGTTGTCTCCCTATCTAGCTTTTGATTTCCTTAAGGTTAAAGATCATATCTTTGTATCTTTCTATGTCCCACAGCACTTAAGAAAACATTTGTACATGATCATTTCATCATTTATTTACAAACACAAATGTGTATTACCTGTGAGTCACAGCCCGTAATGGGTCTGAGGATCAATACATGTGTGTCTAATTGAATTAAGATTTGCTAGGGAGAGACAGAAAGGCATCCTGGGCTGATGAAAGCTTTTTGAGTAAAGGAGGACATTGCATAAGGACATGCTTTTCCAGGAAGTTCAAGTCCACTTGCAGTTGTAGTGGAAAGTCGATATAGAGAGACCAGGTTGGTGGAAAGTCTTGGGTGCCAAGCTAAGTGGTAAAGACTTGAGTTCTTGAAGAGAAATCAACCAAGTTCAATAGTCTAAATTTTGGCCACAGAAAACCTATAGCAATTAAACACATAAAGCAAGTAATTTGATTCTACTTTATTGTAGAGTACATGAAAAATATATGGTGTCTTATCTCAAATCATTACTCAGTGTCAGGGCAGAAGTACAACTGATCAAGCCTATAGTCAGCTGCTAATTCACGAGTTTTTTTGTTTTTGTTTTTCCTATGACTTCCTAGCTTTCCAGATTGGGCAAAATGATATCTGCAGACATTAAAGAATACTGGAATTAAAAACACATTAATTTTCCATCCATTAGGGTGACGTGTGCCACATAGGTGGACTATAAGGAATTCCCTGGCTTGGTGCCTGATTGCTTTGCATAGCTGGGGATTCCACTTAACACCCTGCCATGACCCTCTGCTGGTATGCTTGGCTGCCTTAATCTTGGTATATTTCATGTTGAATGGCTGTGGCAGTCCAAGTCGCTCCATGGGAAATATAATATGTGCACTTGTAGAAAGCTATGTCAGTTTTGCTGGTACTGAGTGGCTTCAAATTCAAACCTAGCTGTTGTAAAAACAACAACTAACAGACAACTGTGATTTTAATTGAACATGCTAATATCATGGCCATTTTGAAACAATGGTCAAGTGTAAGTATTTTGAAGAAAAGGGTTTCTTAAGGTAATGTGAGTAGTTTCAAAGCATAAATAATATGGCAGGTAATTTGTATGCAAATATATAACTGATAGCATGTATCTATACAAAATTAAAATATTTAAGAAGAACCTTTATTTATGTCCATTGGAATTTCATGAAGAAAATATATCATGATGCTTTAAAATAATTATTTATCTATCTATAGCACAAAGAAAATATAAAATTTCATGTGGTGATGCTAATAAAATCTGGTTCTTCAATCCTCACCAAACTTGTTTCCTTGAGGCAAAATGAAGCTTCTGCTTGCAATGTTCTGCCTAACTTACAGGTAAATTCTGGGATTGAATGATTTTATAGAAATATAAAATACATACATTAAGAGTTTCTGTTTTTCACTAGAAAGTACTATATAAACGGGTAGGCAAGTGACTATGTCATGCCACACTAGTGTTTAAGTCTGAGATCAGGAACTATATACTCAATTCAGGGCATTCTGTTTTGTAACAAGTGTTATGATTAACTTGAATTTAGTTAAGTATGTCCTTTTTTCTAAAGAAATCAAAGCATTTACTATTGTATTTATTAACATAATACTCTTTCGAAATAAACCAAGAGATTTACTGTATATCATAGCTGGTAAAATTTAACCCAACCAAGTTAATATGACTTGCCCACATCAAGAGTTATAGGACAAATAACATCATACTCCTTTTCTTCACTACAGTAGACCACTAGGAAGGCTGTGAGTTTTATACCATAATTTGCATGTGGAATTTGCATTTTGCAACATGCCATATGTGTGTCTTATCTTCATATGTGTTAAGACCCTCTATGTTAAAACACGTCTTTCAGCTACTCTCTTTTGAAACCCAATGGATTATTACCTGTAGAAATTCCAGAATCATCAGCTCTCTGTCTACATTTCTGTATTATTCTTTAAGCAACAGCAACATTCAGCCTAGTTGCCCCTACAAGCTTGAAAGCCAAATAACTCTTTCTACTGAGAACCTTAGGACACCCTTTAGAGACATGTTGTACTTTATAGACATAAGCCTGTGGCTTCTTGGAGGTTCTTCCACAAAAGTCAGTTGTTTGGTTTTGAGGGGACACGATACAGGGACTGAAAGGACATCACTCCATTTCTTACATCATTAAACCAAATTCCTCCCACAGGAGCACAGAAGACCTTGACATCCTGGCTTTTCAGGCAGTGAGGGGACCAAAACATTTGATTTTGATTTCATTAAGCTCTATCTATCTATCTATCTATCTATCTATCTATCTATCTATTATCTATCATCTATCTATCATCTGTCTATCTTCTATAAAATTATAGGATGAAAGTGAAATGATTGGATGTGTCTTTCTATGGATTCAACATCCTCTCGAGAAACTGTCATCAGTTGGTCCTCTTTGCTAAATGTCAGTAGTAAAGCTTACATTTATTGCAGTCAAAGTATGCAGTCATACATAAGCAGGAAGTGGGTAATACCACAAGCTGGCTGTGAGTACGTACATTTTAAAACCAGGAATGCTGTACTTATCAAGGCAGTCCTGCTTCTTTGGTGAAGATGAGACACCCAAATGTCAGTTAAGGTCTTGACACTAGAATGCCTTAACTTCAAATCTCAGTCCCACAGTGATCCCAACTGAATTGTTCTCTTTTATTAATCTTGACCTGAGTTCTGCCTTTCACATTAGCTCACTTATACTTTTATTTCTCTTCTTTGAGTAGCTGGCCCCTTGCCATACCTCTCCAAATTAGTTCACGACTTGGTTTTAGTATTCTACGCTTGGCTACCCAGCTTCATTCCTGACCAGTCACTTTTGATCTGTTTCTCTTGGCATCAGTTCCAGTGAGAAAAAAATAAAATAAAATAGAGAGGCATTTGTCCATTAAGAAAATAAGATTTACAAAGAAGAGTTTAGCAATTTATGTAAAGGAAGTTTATGTTATTACCTAAGATTAGTTGTGGTGAGGGTTGGGATAAAACATTTCTAAAATTTTGCTCAAGGTGTCAAATATTTCTATCTTGGGAGGCACTAAAAACTGAGTTTAAGGTTTTCTGATTCCAGAGCCTTATCTATTTATTGGTAATATGCATAACTATATCTATATTTAGTTGTTTATTTTAAAAATCCTTATTGAGCACCTTAGATATGCAAGGCACTGTGGACAAAACTTAAATGCGATGACCTTACCCTTGGATTGGATTTCTTTGTCAGACGATATCATGCCATATGAAAGGCCTTAAAATGTAAAGAAGAAATAACTTTTTATTACAGGGCATATATAAACTCTTCAAGAATACAGAATTAATGACTAAGTTATGAGGGGCACTTTGTCAATGATCAGAGTCATGGGTATCCAGGATGAGTAAGAAAGGATAGAACCTCTAACTTGCAGAAGCTCACATCTGAGGGCAGGCACGCCATCCGCAGCACACTGTCACAAGAAATCAGCTCACATCTGAGGGCAAGCACGCCATCCGCAGCACACTGTCATGAGAACACCAGCTCACATCTGAGGGCAGGCACGCCATTCGCAGCACACTGTCATGAGAACACCAGCTGAACGGAGTGACAGACTGACAGTGCATGGAGCATTCTCTCAAAATTCCTTCTGTGAAAATTAAATAGATCTAAAACATCCTCACATGTAGGGTTGTGAGCGCCAGGCCAATGGGTTGCTCATGGGGCAACGTTCTCAATTTAAAGCATGACAGCACAGCGAATTCATCTAAGTCCTTTATGCTAAAAACCTCATAGATGTGAATGGTCCACAAAGAAATCCTAAGAACAAGCTTCCGTGGAGAGCTGAAAATGAACTATATGAAAACGAAGGAGCAGGACGGTCATTACATAACTTTTATTTCTCAATGTGAACCAGCCTGTGGGGTAAACATGGCATCAAAGAGTGGTTTGGGGGCTCTTCTCTCTGTTCTGCTGGAATTCTAGGTTTCTGCAAAACCTTTTCAAATGATTTGGTAACATCTTCAGGGCATGTGACTGCAGAAGGTCTCTTTAGTACTCTTAAAGTTACCCCTTTCATTTTCTACTTTGAATTTATCATTTTTCATCGTTATCTCTGAATCATCATTGTAATGTCTGCTTTTGATTCTGAAGTCAGAATCAGAAGCTAGGCCACTAATATCTGCCAATTATGCCTTCACCACTGTCCGACAAAAGAGGCACAATTGCCAATGCCCAGTCTAATGATGGCTGCTGCTGTCCAAATGGAGCTGCTGATGCCAGCTGAGAGTTGTTCTGAGTCTTCTCTTGTTTGATATCCAGATCTCTCCTGCCAATGCCAGAATGGTTGCTGCTCAAATCACAGGCATTGTCTCCTATTATTACAAACACATTGATCACGAATGCAGCCAATGTTGCAATGTCCCAAGGATATTGTTGCAAGTCACCTCTTCCAGTTTTTACTCTTTTTTTGTCCCTCTGTGGTAGGTCGAGTGATGTTCCACAAGGTTTTCGGTTCCTGATCCCTTGAGCCTGTAAACGTTACTGTCTTTGGAAAAATGGTCTTTGCAAATATAATGAAGTTAAGATCTTAAAATAGGAAGATGATCTTGGATTATGCAGGTGGGAATGAATGCTATTCTCTAGCCTCCTTAGAAGAGAGATGCAGAGGGGCACTTGACACACAGAAGAGGCAATGTGAAGAGGAGGCAGAGCCTGCCAGCAGCTGCCAAGAGCTGGAAGAAGCAAGGAACGGATTCTCCCTAAGAGCCTCCGGAAGGCGTGCCATCCTATGGATACTTTTATGTCAGCCCAGACGTACTGATTGTGGACTTCTAGTCTCCAAACTGAGAAAAGATAGTTTTCTGGTCCATGTTTTAAGCCACCAAGTGTGTACTGATTTGTTACAGCAGTTACAGAAAGCTAATATTATAAACTCCACACGCAGTCACCTAGGCATGGATTCCTAGGAGCATAACTGGGGAGAAGGCATATTTGATTACAGATGGAATCTTTGGTGAACCCAGATGTCAGTCTATAAAAGAGGAGACATTTTCTGCTTCTGTTGTGAACAGAAAGTTATTCTGGGATTAAACTTGAGCCTAATTACAACACGATGCAAACTTGGAAACTTTTCAAAGAGTATCACCAAATACGAACGATAGGCATCAAGTTTGGGTACCTACAGTCTTATGTTTTACTGTCTCAAAAATAACGTCTAGTAATTCGGATGTAAATTATGAGAAAACTAAACAAGCAATGCATATACATAAATGTTGCTTGACAGTGATACGGAAACTGTGATTATCACTGTTGGCCTGGAAATGTTTATTTTAAACATAGGAATGATATATTGTTTGTAAAAAAAATTCTTCTAAGAAACAAACCCTGAAATCAGTCTCAATTCTACCTGAGGAGAATGTCATCGCCATCAATCCATACTGCAATTTGCCGCGGTGCTGGGCACTGCAGGCAGAACACAGAGGATGAGGCCTTGTCTTCAAGGACTTTGTCTAAATGAATACAATTTAGAGATACATGAAGTATTTTAAAAGGGCAAAAATTTAATAAAAGAATAATAAAAGAAATAAAAAAATGAGATGAGTTATTCTCCTGCAAGAATAATGGTCCTCTGCAAAATGAAGGCCTGCCAATGCTTGGACTGAGAGCTGGCTTAGAAATGAGCACTGCCTGGCTGGAGTGTAGAGTAGGATCAGTGGTCTTATCTTCACCGTGTGTCTGCTCTGAAGGAATTCTTCTGTAAGAGTAGTCTGGACAGATTTCACCCTTAATTGACATTGACCATGAGACATAGTTATTTTGAGAATCCCCTCCAGAATGTCTGGATAGTAAATGGAAGGCTTTCTGGGTGTGGTGCCAAACTGTGGATAAAGAGATGTGTTATCTAGACCTGGAGTACTGTCCCCTGTTACCCAGTGTACAGGCTGAGCTCTGAAGAGACAGGTTTTCACCCTGGGGGCCTCAGGGAGAGACATAAATGGGCTCAAACTTGGTTCTATGGACTGAATTATGTCATATGAGGTTAGTTAGGGTCTCCAAGTGTGTTAGGGATAATTTTGTTCTAATACTAATGCCTGTCTGTTTAGGAGTCAGATACATTGATCCATTCAGGAGAAACTCTTTGAGGTTCCTATGCTAAACTAAAAATAATGTGGAGCTATGGATTTTCACAAATAATCAGGAAAGGGAGTGGCTGGAGGAAAATTATGGCAACAAAATATTGACTGCATATTTTATGCTGAGTAGATGACAAAAATGAGAAGGTGCTGTAGATCTATGACACCCGGAAGGGAAGGATTAATCTTCAGGAAATATCATTAATTCTTTACTAGAATTAGCAGCAGAAAAGTATCAGGGAAAGACTGTGAGGAATTACGAGACTGGAAATGACTAGGATTTGATTGTTGTCCATATATTCTGAATGCTATGTCATACACACAGTAGTGTACAATGGAGTTGATTACCCTTTAATAGGACGTTCTTCTAATTCATGCTTGCAAATGAGAAATGACTGCCCAGGAGATTCTAAGGAAAAACTAACTGGAGTTTCTGCATTGGTCCTTGACTTAAGAGAAAGTTAGCAGCCTCTTAGCAGCATCTGGATTCTTTGGTCTCTGGCTAACCTTGCCAGAGAGGAGACTTATCCAGATTGGTAAGACTCCCAGGGAAATGGGTGAAAATACCCATATGCAAAATGAAATAGCTTATTTTCTAGGATCAGTTTATTCAAGGCTGACCATAGCAAAGGAAATCATCCCTGGGGAGCTCATGAAGAAACTTGCAAGTTCCCCTCTTGTCCTCAGGGAACTCCTCACTTTTCAGCGGTTGGGAATGTAACTCATTTAAAACTGTGAGCAACCTAGGCACCAAACTGTGGTTCCGAGAAACTCAAAAGTGGTGAATGTCTTGTTTAATTTCCTACCAGGCACATAAAAGCCAATCTTCATACAGGCACACAGCATCAAAAAAACCTAACATCTTGTGATGAAAAGCTAGCAAAGCTTCTCCTAAAAAAATTTCATTAAGTCCATGAAACCTGTGTAAATGCTTAGAGTGGGGAGCAGGGAATTTTAGAGACTTCACAGCATGAGGAGGCTCCAAGTCATTTATTGCAACAGTTGTATCTAAGTAAGTGAAAGAGAAATGTTCGTCATTTTCTCCACTTAAAAGACGTTAGCTTACCCCCACTGTATATCAAAGCCACTGCATATGAAATATGTACAGAACTCTCAATGAATGTGAAAAATATGGACAGAGTTTATATAAGTCTCCACACTTGAGAGACACTATTCAAGTTCCCCTTTGGTCAGCTTTGGAGAAGATTTTAGGAAAAATATAAGAATTCATGACTATTTTCAGTTACTTCCTGCTTAATGAGTAAGAGAAAAAGACAAAACCAAAAACTGTTTTTATGTTTGATCCTCCTAGAGCACAGACTAAATTGCTCATGTTTGAAATCTCAGTTTCCTCTTCTAATTTAGTCTTGCTTAAATCATTTAAAAATTATCTTAGCTCATGCCTTGATCATTCACTATTATACTAAATATTTCCTGAGTATCTACCATGTTCCAGATGCTAATCAGATGCTGTCTTTGGCACAAGGGACATTAAGGTGAATATAATGAAGAAACTGCCTTCAAGGGAGGCACTCTCACTCCTAGGAGAGACGAAGTGATTATGATTCCACGTGGCAGATACTGGCGAAGGAGGTGGAAACAGTTGAGGAAGCACACATCTGTGCTGGATGTGCAAGGGAGAAAGTGGCTTCATAAAGGAGAGCCGTTTTTAGATAAATCCTGAGCATTGTTTACGATGCAGTGAAGTCCATTAAGAGCAGCAGGAATCACACACATAAGGAAGACGAGCATATTTGTGACTACATATTTGTGAGCTCTGTTTGGAATGACAGTATGCATGCAAGAATGACAGTGGGGATTACAGATCACCAGACAGAATCAGATGAAGGACTTTGTATGAAGTGCTAAGAAATGGTTACTCTATTGGACTGACAGATTGTTAGAAGGCCATTGAGATAAATAAGGTTCGAGATGATGAGAATCTGGAATTTAGGATTTGCAATGAAGGACTTGACAGTGATTTAATCATTCTGGTCCTCATGTCTTCAATTGGAAAACCGATACAGCAATGTTTTCCTTTTATGGCAGATTAAATGAGCTAACGTTTGTAGTATGCTAAAAGTCATGCACAGCACCTCACAATCACCCCCCTTTCCTTTTGTCTTTTCACTTCCAGTCTTATGCAGCTCAAGCCACATTTTTTCTCTAAAAGCTTGACTGGATTGTGTTTTCCTAATTTCTAGTTCTGTGGCACAAAAGTGGTGGACATTTGGCAAACAAATAAATAGGCGATGATTGGTTGACTATTGCTTGCTCTATAGCTAAGTTGAAAATAATATTCACTAATGTGGTTTAAGAATGTATGCAAAAGTCATTGCAGAAAATTGAAAAAAGGGCAAGTAACACGTGTTGATATCTAGAGATATATAAATAGAAGCAAGTGAAGCTTAAGTCATATTAGAATCCAACATTAGGTATTGGTAGGAATTTTTAAAAAAGAAATCTCAGAAAATATAATTGCTGTTCATGGGGAGAATTGTTATGTAAGCTCATGTGGGCTGCTTGATATCTGATACCTAAATTTCCTGTCTTCTGTACATTTCCTACTATTTTCCTTTCCTCAAAAGAAAAGCCAGAATCAAGGTTGACCTCAGAGGCCAGGCAGTCCTCACCTGAGTTGTGCACCAGCCACATGGCCACTGACAAGTTGTGTTGCAACATTCTATGCAATGGGCAAATTATGAAATTTATTTTTTACAGTAAACATTTATTTCAGTCAATTGACTTTAATTAAATTTAATGTCAATTAAATTTAATGCAATTTCCACTCAATTTTTCTAAAGTACAATATGGATATTTTAAAATGATATAAATCCTAAATTTAATTAATGTATGTATATCTTTACTTAATTAAAATATCATTTTTTAAATAGAAATAGATGAGTTCTCTAAAAGTCCGTGTTGCTTTTGGAACAAGTTTTTGGAGTTTTTTTTTTTTTTTTCTTTTTTGAAGTAAAAGTAGCATTTTGGCAAAAATAAAAATAACCCCTAAACTCTGAATGTTTGCCTCCACATTTTATTTTTTTATTTTTATTTTTATTTTTATTTATTTATTTTTTTCAATATGCTTCAAATTTTATTCACAGGAGTATACATTACTCAATTGCTAAATCTTTTTTTTTGTTTGTTTTTGTTTTTTTTTTGTTTTTTCAGAGGACCTTTTTTTATTTTTTTATTTTTTATTATTTTTTATTTTTTTATTTATTTTTTTATTTATTTTTTTTATTTTTTATTATACTTTAGGTTTTAGGGTACATGTACACAATGTGCAGGTTTGTTACATATGTATCCATGTGCCATGTTGATTTCCTGCACCCATTAACTCGTCATTTAGTATTAGGTATATCTCCTAATGCTGTCCCTCCCCCCTCCCCCAACCCCACAACAGTCCCCGGAGTGTGATGTTCCCCTTCCTGTGTCCATGTGTTCTCATTGTTCAATTCCCACCTATGAGTGAGAACATGCGGTGTTTGGTTTTTTGTCCTTGCGATAGTTTACTGAGAATGATGTTTTCCAGTTTCATCCATGTCCCTACAAAGGACACGAACTCATCATTTTTTATGGCTGCATAGTATTCCATGGTGTATATGTGCCACATTTTCTTAATCCAGTCTATCGTTGTTGGACATTTGGGTTGGTTCCAAGTCTTTGCTATTGTGAATAGTGCCACAATAAACATAAGTGTGCATGTGTCTTTATAGCAGCATGATTTATAGTCCTTTGGGTATATACCCAGTAATGGGATGGCTGGGTCAAATGGTATTTCTAGTTCTAGATCCCTGAGGAATTGCCACACTGACTTCCACAATGGTTGAACTAGTTTACAGTCCCACCAACAGTGTAAAAGTGTTCCTATTTCTCCACATCCTCTCCAGCACCTGTTGTTTCCTGTCTTTTTAATGATGGCCATTCTAACTGGTGTGAGATGGTATCTCATTGTGGTTTTGATTTGCATTTCTCTGATGGCCAGTGATGATGAGCATTTCTTCATGTGTTTTTTGGCTGCATAAATGTCTTCTTTTGAGAAGTGTCTGTTCATGTCCTTTGCCCACCTTTTGATGGGGTTGTTTGTTTTTTTCTTGTAAATTTGTTTGAGTTCATTGTAGATTCTGGATATTAGCCCTTTGTCAGATGAGTAGGTTGCAAAAATTTTCTCCCATTCTGTAGGTTGCCTGTTCACTCTGATGGTAGTTTCTTTTGCTGTGCAGAAGCTCTTCAGTTTAATTAGATCCCATTTGTCAATTTTGGCTTTTGTTGCCATTGCTTTTGGTGTTTTAGACATGAAGTCCTTGCCCACACCTATGTCCTGAATGGTATTGCCTAGGTTTTCTTGTAGGATTTTCATGGTTTTAGGTCTAACATTTAAGTCTTTAATCCATCTTGAATTAATTTTTGTATAAGGTGTAAGGAAGGGATCCAGTTTCAGCTTTCTACATATGGCTAGCCAGTTTTCCCAGCACCATTTATTAAATAGGGAATCCTTTCCCCATTTCTTGTTTTTGTCAGGTTTGTCAAAGATCAGATAGTTGTAGATATGCGGCATCATTTCTGAGGGCTCTGTTCTGTTCCATTGATCTATATCTCTGTTGTGGTACCAGTACCATGCTGTTTTGGTTACTGTAGCCTTGTAGTATAGTTTGAAGTCAGGTAGAGTGATGCCTCCAGCTTTGTTCTTTTGGCTTAGGATTGACTTGGCGATGCGGGCTCTTTTTTGGTTCCATATGAACTTTAAAGTAGTTTTTTCCAATTCTGTGAAGAAAGTCATTGGTAGCTTGATGGGGATGGCATTGAATCTATAAATTACTTTGGGCAGTATGGCCATTTTCATGATATTGATTCATCCAACCCATGAGCATGGAATGTTCTTCCATTTGTTTGTATCCTCTTTTATTTCATTGAGCAGTGGTTTGTAGTTCTCCTTGAAGAGGTCCTTCACATCCCTTGTAAGTTGGATTCCTAGGTATTTGATTCTCTTTGAAGCAATTGTGAATGGGAGTTCCCTCATGATTTGGCTCTCTGTTTGTCTGTGATTGGTGTACAAGAATGCTTGTGATTTTTGTACATTGATTTTGTATCCTGAGACTTTGCTGAAGTTGCTAATCAGCTTAAGGAGATTTTGGGCTGAGACAATGGGATTTTCTAGATATACAATCATGTCATCTGCAAACAGGGACAATTTGACTTCCTCTTTTCCTAATTGAATACCCTTTATTTCCTTCTCCTGCCTGATTGCTCTGGCCAGAACTTCCAGCACTATGTTGAATAGGAGCGGTGAGAGAGGGCATCCCTGTCTTGTGCCAGTTTTCAGAGGGAATGCTTCCAGTTTTTGCCCATTCAGTATGATATTGGCTGTGGGTTTGTCGTATATAGCTCTTATTATTTTGAGATACGTCCCATCAATACCTAATTTATTGAGAGTTTTTAGCATGAAGCGTTGTTGAATTTTATCAAACGCCTTTTCCGCATCTATTTATAGCACTAAATGCCCACAAGAGAAAGCAGGAAAGATCCAAAACTGACACCCTGACATCACAATTAAAAGAACTGGAAAAGCAAGAGCAAACACATTTAAAAGCTAGCAGAAGGCTAGAAATGACTAAAATCAGAGCAGAACTGAAGGAAATAGAGACACAAAAAACCCTTCAAAAAATTAATGGATCCAGGAGCTGGTTTTTTTGAGAAGATCAACAAAATTGATAGACCGCTAGCAAGACTAATAAAGAAGAAAAGAGAGAAGAATCAAATAGATGCAATAAAAAATGATAAAGGGGATATCACCACCGATCCCACAGAAATACAATCTACCATCAGAGAATACTACAAACACCTCTATGCAAATAAACTAGAAAATCTAGAAGAAATGGATAAATTCCTCGACAAATACACCCTCCCAAGACTAAATCAGGAAGAAGTCGAATCTCTGAATAGACCAATAACAGGTTCTGAAATTGTGGCAATAATCAATAGCTTACCAACCAAAAAGAGTCCAGGACCTGATGGATTCACAGCTGAATTCTACCAGAGGTACAAGGAGGAACTGGTACCATTCCTTCTGAAACTATTCCAATCGATAGAAAAAGAGGGAATCCTCCCTAACACATTTTATGAAGCCAGCATCGTCCTGATACCAAAGCCAGGCAGAGACACAACCAAAAAAGAGAATTTCAGACCAATATCCTTGATGAACATTGATGCAAAAATCCTCAATAAAATACTGGCAAACCGAATCCAGCAGCACATCAAAAAGCTTATACACCATGATCAAGTGGGCTTCATCCCTGGGATGCAAGGCTGGTTCAACATACACAAGTCAATAAATGTAATCCAGCATATAAACAGAACCAAAGACAAAAACCACATGATTATCTCAATAGTTGCCTCCACATTTTAAAGAGAATTCCAGACATGGCAAAGAACATTCTCCCAAAAGAGGGTGGGAATGTGCTGGCCAGTTTCCCATTATCGTTATTGCGCTGTAAAACCTAGAACTTTGCCTAATACTTCATTTATGTTTCCTTATTTATGACTCTTAAATGGTTTACTTCTTATAGTTCTTCTCATTTTGTGAACATTTTTAAAAGTTCATAGCATCATCTGATCACACTGACGTTTATGGCAAATAACAAAATTCCTTTTAAAACTCATTAGATGAGAAACACAGAGTTTCAAGCCCTCAGTTTAACAGAAGCTAGTCTCATAGTGACCTGTCATGCCCCTGCCTCATTCAAGGGTTTACAATGATCGTCTTCCAGAGTTTGAGATGTAAGTTGTCTGTGTAGCCCCGTCCCAGGAGCCACACCAATCCTATTTCTACTGCATAGTGTATTTTCCCGGAAATCTAAGCTCCGGGATTCAAGCAAAGCAAGAGACTTGGGGAAAGGCTTCTCACAAATTCAACAAGGAACCCATTTTCACTTGGGGAGGTGGTAAGGGGAAGACCATCAGGCTCCAACTGCATATAGTTTCATGGACAATTATTTGAAGAAAGAAGAATGGAAGGGAAAGAAGACAGAAAGTGACCCTTCCAGACCTTGGTGAGGCAGGCAGAACCCTCTGAGTCCAGGGCTGTGTCTGTCTTTCCCTCCTTTTCCAACTGTGAAGGAGAATGTAGAACATAATTTCCAATTCATACATGTTCCCATTCACAGGGGAGAGAAAGGAAGACATTCAACTAATAAATGAATTATGGCTTCGCAACTAGATGAATTAGAAAGCTATTTTTCTTTAATTTCCTCCTCCATAGTAACTTCCAAAATGGCATCATTTTTTTTTCCTCCAGCAAGAGCTCAACATTGTATTGCGTAGAAATAATGTAAGTATCAGAAAGTCATCTCTAAAACAAGAAGAAGAATCTGGAAAATAAGCTGGTAGAGTAATTATTTTTCTTTGTGTTCTCTATAGCCTCTTTGGAATTTCATTTTTTAAAAAGTGCAAATCTCAAAATAAAAGAAAAATAAAACAACATTTTCATTGGATGATTATGTATTCAATCTTAAAAATCCCAGCTCTCAAAAGCCTCTAGGAAAGGGCAAGGAGTTCTAAATCTTCAGTAGAATGGAAGAAACCATTGCTAGAAGCCAAACAGAGACTCTGGTGACCCAAGTGATCTTAGCAGATTCTCCAAGTATTTCCTGAACAATTTTTAGGGGCCACACTCAGTGCTAGATCCTGGGGATGCAAGTATTAAAAGACAAGGTGTCAAGGAGAGGTCCTGAAAAAATACCTGGTCTATTATGACTGATAAATATACAATGTGATATACGAGAAACAGAGCCGTAGGTGAGACACACATGTAGAGAATTCTTGACTTACGTGCAATTCTAACTATAGAACAAAGGAGCCGTGTTCACTTTTAAGGATTTTCATGCTGCGCAGTCTACACAGACAAGTTGAGGTTTTCATTTAGTGACACTTCCTTTATTTACAGAAGGCTCGGTAACACTGACCCATTTTTTTTTTCTGCAGATGATTCTTAATGCTGGTTAGACTATTAACAGCTGACTTTTACATGGAATTTACTGTTCCAAGCACATTACTTGTATTAGCTCCTTTACTCTTACAAGCTATATGGTAAATTTATTTTATTAACCATTTTAAAAATGAGAAAACTGATACACAAAGAAACTAAATAGCATCACATAAAGTGACCTGGCCAGGTTTGGAGCACAGATGGACTTATCAACTACTACTCTATGGTATTTTGATTCCCCAATAACTTCTTAAAAAAGCTGGAAGTTACTTGAGCCCTTCATTTATGTCCTACACAAAAAATAAATGTGCCGTTCTTCTAAGAATAAACTATTGGGCTATTGCCCATTGTTTTGTTGAATATATTTTTAGCAATTTTCCAGACAATGATGGTTATTTTTTTTAACCCACTGATCTATTTATATGTTCTCAGATACCCTTGTGAACAAATTTAGAATACATCCATCCATCCAGATTTTTGACAAACTCCACTCTTGTAGGAATTTGGTACATGATTTTGATTAAATAAGATGAGACTTCAAACAATTACATTAGATTTAGTCATAAACAATATATTTTTATTTTCAGGGCAAAATTAACTTTTCTAAAAAATTTAAACATCGTTTCTGTAATGTTTAGCTGTGTTTAAGATAGTTGAAGTCATGTGCTAAACTGAAAGAATAAAGCTGGAAGAGGTAAAAATTGTTCAACAGTTATTTAGAAATTACTAATTTTTATATTAGTGAAAATGCAAAGCAGCAGGCATATTTTTGTGATACATTTATTGAATTTCATCTCCAATCTATCTGACTATTTAATATACTTGATGTATTAGAATCCAAAAAATAAAAATAAGTAATTGGAGCACACATTTGTTTTACCGTTTCCCCCTTTGTTTCTGGAACACATACCCTCTTGCCGTTATGGTAACTGGAGCGCACTGGTGTGGGGCAAACAGGAAATGAATAGCACCAGCCAGCCCAACAGAAGCAGAGATTTAGACCAGAAAGCTGATCTCTGTCTAACTTCCATTTCAGCAGTGGATGAATACTGCCTTAAAACATTCATTGTTTTCATTTAGCACTGTTTTCATTTTCTTTTTCCAAAGAGGCCAAAGTTATTTGAAAGTGTTTCTCACATGTTTTCAAAACTCTAAGCCTGTATAAGTGAATGTACAATATTTAAAGAGGTACAATGGAAAAAAAGCAGTTCACTGGGAAAAAGCAGGTGCACTTGGTGTAAGAAGATAGGAGAGAGAGGAATGATTTAGGTAAAGGAGGAAGAGAAGAGAGGGCCAAGAAATGCAGACTCAGGTATGGCTTTTGACTGGTGGACAAGGAAGGCAGTGAGTAGGTTATCAAAGTAGATAGGACCTCACAGAAATGTAAGGTCACCAATATGGCGCAGAAATAGATAGAAGGTGGGAGTTCCATAGGACCTGTAAGGCAAGGGATAAGTGGATGTTATTGTGATATTGTAGTGAACAGACAACAAATGACCTCTGTTATAGACTGAATGCCTGTATCTTCACAAAATTCCCATGTTAAACTCTTAACCCCACAATATAATGGTATTAGGAGGTCATTAGATCATGACAGTGTAGTCCTCATGAATGGCATTAGTGCCCTCTTCAGAAGAAATGTCAGAGCTTGCTCTCTGTTGCCCCTCTCCACTCTGAGAACACAGTGAGAAGAGGCTGTCTACAAACCAGGAAGAGGGCCTCACATGACAGTGAATCTGCCCGCATCATAATATTGTACTTCTTAGTCATTAAAACTGTGAGAAATAAATTTCAGTTGTCCAAGTCACACAGTCTAGATAATGTGTTCTAGCAGTCCAAAGTGACTGAGACAGCCCTCCCTTGTCCATGGACCAAAACACACACACAGACACATGCTTTGGCATTTCATAAGACTCTGAAATCAAAACATTATTGTATTAAGCTCAAACTTAAATTGATGCCATAGAAAACTCAGAATGAAACATGCTTGCACATCTGTGATTTTGGACTGAGATTCACAGCCTTCTCGGGATATTTTAATATTCCAGGTCTTTAAAGGTGATGAGTGAGAACAATTTAGCTATCATTTATCAGATTTAGGTTATCTGGAGCAAGGCTTTAATTTTACAGTAGTTACATAACCTACCATTGAATTCTGATCTATCTAAAATGTCTTAGATATTTTAGTATTAAAAGAATATGTAATTTAGCAGTTAAGAGTATGACAATCTAATTCTACAATATATTTAAATACAAATGTCAATGAATCTGAATTAATTTCGTCCATTCCTATTAATATGGGTGAGTTGTAGATTATTGCTTTGATGTGTTAAGTCCTATTGAGAACACACTTTTTCCTTCTCTCAGAAGGACATCTCTAAAATAATAATAAGAATCTGGAAAACAAGCCGGTAGAGAAATTCTTTTTCTTTGTGTTTGCTAGAGTCTCTTTGAAATTCCATTTTTGTAAACTGCAAAACTCAAAAGAAAAATAAAACAACAGTTTCATTGGATGATTATGTGTTCAATCTTAAAAATCCCAACTCTCAAAGGCCTCAAGAAAAAGGCAAGGAGGTCTAAATCTTCAGTAGAGTGGAAGAAACCATTGCTAGAAGCCAAACAGAGACTCTGGTGACCCAAGTGATCTTAACAGATTCTGCAAGTATTTCCTGAACAATTTCCTGGCCCCTAAAAATTGGGGCCACACTCAGTGCTAGATCTTGAGGATGCAAATATTAAAAGACACGATGTCAAGGAGAGGTCCTGAAAAAATACCTGGTGTATTATGACTGATAAATATACAGTGTAAGTTTATTTAGCAATACTGTATATTTGAGTACTGTTAAGTAAATAAAACATATTTAAGAAGAGTAACACTATTGAGTGATGGTATCCATAGCAATGCACATGTTCAATGTGAAATGAGAAAAGTAACTGGAAAACTTAAGGTAGATTACCCATTTCCCAGAAGAGATCTTAAAAGGAATAAGTATTTTGCAGGTGAATATTCAAGGAAAAAGAAAACTGAGACATAAAGCATGGTGAGTATTGGGAACCACTGGGTACTTAATCTCGTGGAATGAAAGAGAAGCAGGCCTGGCAGGGCCCCCGGACATCCCTTATTATTGTCACCCAGCTGTGTTTGCTGAGCCTCAGCAGATGTATAGGCTTTTCTCATGGGAGTTGGTGAGTCCTAACGAAGTAGCATCATCATCACCAAGTAACAATGCCCAACCTCTGTCGGATCTGCCGAGAAAAGAGAAAGGCATGGTAGTAATAAAGATCTTGGAAAATATACGGAGAAGGCAGATAAAAAGTGTGAACATTTGGGGATACGCTGTGCTTTATCTCTGTTGAACAAGCCAGAATATTCTTCACAGGCGATGACGCTAGGGCTCAAATGCCGTTGACGGAAACCCAGGCCACCTCTGCTCTGCTTCAGGAGGGGAAAGAAGGTGCTTCTAAATTCTTTTCCCTTTCTTTGCTTTTCTGTTGTTTTTAGTCTGACTGGTGTAATATAAGCCATCAGAATGCAAAAGAAGCAAACCTTTAGACCTCACACCATCATGTGGCTGCACTTATAGGACATGGCACTATCCCAATCACTAAAAGGTAGACTCTGTGCCTACCTTGGCATTCAGGGAAGAAGCACTTAACAACAAGCTGAAAATAGCAAAAACATTTCCACCTGAAAATGCCCCGTGCAATAAACTACAACACAAACACACAAGATTCTCTTTTGTCTTCAAAAGTGTCCTAATGTCCTTAAAAGTAAAGAAGAATTAGTGCAGTATCTATACTCTGATAGTTTTTGCCTCAAACAGCTATGGAACTAATTAGACTGTGTTGTCTAATCTGCCTTAGAAAGGTAAGGCCCTGTCAATTATGAGTCATGGAAAAAGTGAATATTCTCTATATGCACATTATAAAAATAATAACTTTAAGGTGAAGACTATTTGTTCACGAGTTATACTGTGCTTGTATATCTATCTTAGTTACCACTTCAACTTGATTTTATCAGTTAAACTTGTGATGGGAATAGCACTTAGCACAAATTTTGGGAAAATAAACTGCAACTACTCTTGCTAACACTCTACAGCTGTTCACACACACACAAAGATCCTTAACTTATTACTATTTAAAGGAAATTCATCTATGCAAGAATTTCCAACTAGATTGTAGGCCACTCTTTAGCTGCTGGAGGAGATCCATGATTACATTTTCTTCCAAAACATTGTGGAAATTCTCACAATTCTTTCTTTTTAAAATCTTGGCAATTAGATAGGAAACAGCCATGAATTAGGAAAACAAATTAATTCTCTTTAAAATCAGAGGAGTTTGATCCTTAAGAGTGGATTCATCCAGGTTAGGTGAGTGATTTAACTTATAATAACAGATGTCTAAAACACACTTTCTTGTCCCTCTTAAAAAAATGCTTTTTGATGTAATATTTTCCTCCATAGAGAGGGCATATATGCCTAAGTATTATAGAGGCTGTTTACCAAGCCACAAATACATTTTTTAAGCATTGTGATTTATATTTTAAAAGTCTAGTTTATAAAATTGAGAGTATCATTCATATGGTCTAAACAAAATCTTACTGTATTTGGACAAAATAACTCAGTGAACTGCATGCTACAATACTACCTATTATATATTTCATTTTATTTATTTTTTGAGAGAGAGACTTTTCAGTGTTTTTAAATTGATATAAAATAGTTGTATATATTTTGAGGATACATGTGATATTTCGATATCTGTATGCACTGTGTAACAATCAAATCAAGGTAATTGGACTATGCATCACTTCAAACATTTCTCTTTTATTTGTGCTAAGAACATTTTAATTCTTCTCTTTTAGGTGTTTTGAAATATACAATAAATTATTGTAAACTATAATTTCCCTACCTACTAGCAAATACTGGGTCTTATTCCTTCTATCTTCCTGTATTTTTGTACCCCTTAACCAACTTATCTTCATCTCCCCTTCCTCATTCCTTTCTCAGCCCCTGGTAACCACCATTTGACTCTCTACGTTCATGAGTGATATGGTTTGGTTATGTCCCCACCCAAATCTTATGTGGAATTATAGTTACCATAATCCCCTCGTGTTGTTGGAGGGACTCAGTGGGAGGTAATTCAATCATGGGCGTGGTTTCCCCCATACTGTTCCCCTGGTAGTGAATAAGGCTCATGAGATCTGATGGTTTTATAAGGGTAAACCACTTTTGCTTGGCTGTCACTCTTCTCTTGTCTGCCGCCACATAAGACGGGTCTTTCACCTTCTGCCATGATTGTGAGGCCTCCCCAGCCACGTGGAATTGTGAGTCCATTAAACCTCTTTCTTTCGTAAACTGCCCAGTCTTGGGTATGTCTTTATCAGAAGTGTGAAAACAGACTAATACAATGAGATCCACTTTTTTAGCACCCATATGAGAATGAGAACATGTGATACTCATCTTTCTGTGCCTGGCTTATTTCACTTAGCACAATGACCTACAGTTTCATCCATGTTGCTACAAATGACAGAATTTTGTTCTTTTCATGGCTGAATAATATTCCATGGTGTATATGTACACATTTTCTTTATCCATTGATTCGTGGATGAACAGTTAAGTTGATTCCATATCTTGACAGTTGTGAACAATGCTGTAAGGGAGTACATACATCTCTTCAAAATACTAATTTCCTTTCTTCGGAATTTATACACAACAGTGGGACTGATGAATTATGTTAGCTTTATTTTTTGGTTTTTTTTGAGGAACCTCCATACTGCTTTTCCTAATGGCTGCAGTACTTCACATTTCCACCAACCGTGTAAAAGGGTTCCCCTTTCTTGGGATCCTTACCAGCATTTATTTTTTGTCTTTTTGATACTAGTCATTCTAACTGGAGTGAGATGGCATCTCACTATCATTGTGGTTTGCATTTTCTTGACTCAGTGATATTGAGCAATTTTTCATCTAGCTGTTGGCCATTTGTATGTCTTCTTTTGAGAAATGTCTATTCAGGTCTTTTGCCCACTTTGTAATTAGATTGTTTTTTGCTGTTGAGCAGTTTGAATTCCTTATGCATTCTGCTTATAAATCCCTTGTTAAATACACAGTTCACACACATTTTCTCCCATTCTGTGAGTTGTCTCTTTGTTGTTTCCTTTGCCATGCAGAAGCTTTTTGGGTTGATGTAATCCAGTTTGTGTATTTTGCAATCGTTGCCTGTGCTGTTGATGTCTTATCCCAGAAAATCTTGCCATAACCAGCGTCCCATAACATTTCCCCAGTGTTTTCTTCTAGTAGTTTCATAGTTTCAGGTCTTCCATTTAAGCCTTTCATCTATTTCGAATCAATTTTTGTATATGGTGAAAGACGGGAATCCAGTTTCATTATTCTGCATATGAATATCCAGTTTTCCCAGCACCATTTATTGCAGACTGTCCTGTCCCCACTGTATATCCTCAGCACCTCTGTCAAAAATGAATAGCATGTGGATTTATTTCTGGACTGTCTATGCTATTCCATTGGTCTATAATTTAATTAGCCTGAAAATGGAAAGTTAGGGAGAGTCCTTCTTTTCTTTCTCCATGTTTTCTTAATGAGAAAATATAGAAAAAATAATGCAAAGTAAGTACTAGGAGAGGGGTGGGTAGTTTCATTTTAAAATAGTAACGTTGAACAAAAGTTTATACCAAAGGTATTTAAAATAATAACACAAATAATATTTAAAGGCAAAGATGTATATGTATATATACATGAACGTACTTAATTTATATAAAGGAGAATGTGAATACATATGTATGAATTTTTTTACTTGGTGTATACAATATGAATATATATATGTATGCATATATATTTATTTACTTGATCTAGAAAACATGACTATGAAGTTCTCTAGTATAGGCCCTTAGAAGTTCTAAAAGTCACAGTAACCCACATTATACCTTTGGTTTTTTAGTGAGGAAGATGATCTGCTGTGGTGAAGAATGCATTTTCCTTGTGGAAGTCACATGACCAGTGTGCATTGACACAATCATGAGACAAATTAACAATGAGCAGTACTTATTATCTCCTTACACTTCATGTGAAGTTCTTTGAACTTTCATCTTCTCTAGTAGCTAAACGTTACAATCGAGTCAGCTTTCTCTCAGCCAATTGTTTTCTCTATTTATTCTATCATTTAAAGTTACTGATTTGGATCATTATTTTTCTTTCCATGACATTTGACCTAGAAAGTTGACAAAGGTGAGCTGGCACTGAAAAGCAACCTGACCCAGGAAAGGGGGCTCTGCGCTTTTCTTATCTAAGCATCCTCAATCGAAATCTCATTCTTTCTTTCCATTATCTTGGCCTCCCATTTAATGCTGGTGTATATGTATTTTGAGACTATATCATGTATTAAATCACAAGATATCATTCTTTTTATATAAGTATGTCTTGCCAGCTCTTTCCTTTTCTTTGATGCTGGATTGTGGCTACACAGTGTGAATAATGACACATAAGCACCCTGTTTATTTAAAAGGTTTCCTGTGGTTAAGTACGCGTATTATACTAGAGAGCAAAGAATTTCTTTCTAAAATTGATCTGAGTAGACTCTATGAGAGGCATCAGCCAGCACCCTGGGAATGAACTGCCATAGATATCTTTGTTTATACTCCCACTTCAGTTCTTTTAAGTGCATTATTAATAGTTTATGTGACTCCTTAACGTTTGGTATTAGTGTTTTCATACAATGAAAGATGATAAAGTGATGCCATTTTTATGTTGTGCTCTAATTGCTAATTGTTAAGAAATGTATATTGTTTCCTTCAAGTTCAATTCCTTTGTGACTTAATGTCGTTGCTGGTCATCTTTCAACTAGATCAAATTACTCTCATACTGTTTTATCTTTTTCCCTTTTCTTTACACATTTTTTTAAAGGACATACGTTTGTG